>NW_028261383.1:126030622-126331872 GCF_051295495.1 Thamnophis sirtalis
TCTTTGTTGTGTTTTTTTGATGATGTTTTTGATGTTAGGTGTCCATTTTAGGTCTTGAGATATGATAGAACATAGAAATTTTAAGGTCTCTACTGGTGATACTGTGTTGTCTAGTATTGTAAGAAGTGGTAGTATGGTAGGGTTTCTCCTAAAGTCTACCACCATTTCTACGGTTTTGAATATGTTCAGTTCCAGATTGTTCCGGTCGCACCACGAAGCTAGTTGTTCAACCTCCCATCTGTATGTGGTTTCATCATTGTCTCGCAGATGATATAACCAATCATGGTTATATCATCTGCAAACTTCAGTAGTTTAACTAATGGATCATTTGAGATGCAGTCATTGGTATATAGAGAGATGAGAAGGCGAGAGAACACACAGCCCTGGGGGGATCCTGTGCTAATTGTACAGGTATCTGATGTGATTTTGCCTAGCTTCACCTGCTGTTTCCTGTCTGTTAGGAAGCTTGTGATCCACTTATAAGTGTGTTCAAGTACTGCTAGCTGATTTAGTTTAGTTAGAAGAATGTCCGGTATGATGGTATGAACTACCATGTTGAACTAAAGTCTAGACCTTGTGTAGGTCTTTGGAGATTCAAGATGTTGTAGGATGTAGTGCAGAACCATATTAGCAGCAGCATCTGTCAATTTATTTGCTCGGTATGCAAATTGCAGGGGGTCTAACAGCAGATCCGTGATGGTTTTCAAGTGGAACATCACTAGCCTTTGTTGGAAGGAAAAGGTTCCTGGTCCGTTCCCAGCCGGGAGTCACCACCGATGCTGAAAGAAAGTTTTGTGAAGACAGCTGCCTGGAAGTTATGAATTTTATTGAGGAAAGAAAAATGGGGAGGACAAGACACAGCTCAGACGTTCCTGGGTCTGCAGCACCCCGTACACATTTTGGTTCTCCCTCTTATACAGTTTTTTCCCCTTTCAGACTTTTGTGTAAAATTCGGATTTACAAAGGTTCTTTTATTCTGGATGATTGCGCTGATCTTGATTCTCTTGTTTTCGGATTCTGCCGGTCTTGTCCTTGGGCTAATCCTATCATAAAGGGAGGAGGAAGGTGTTTCCTGTGCGGGTGCTCATAAGGAGGTGTTAGTTCTATGCAAATAGTTATGAAGTTTGCATTGTCTTAGATTAGATTCTGTGTTTTTGTTATTCTGACCGATCATTGCTAGATTCCAGGTTTTTCCCGAGCTTTGTTACTTTTTAAATCCTTTTATACTATGTTTCCTTTGTGACCAAGTGTAATCTTTTTTTTCCTGGCTACGTGTGTGGCTTTCTCTGGCTATGGCTCTTACCTGTGTGTGCTTATAAATTTTGTACATGCTTTCGGATTATATTTTCTGGTACCTTACTACAATCCTTCATTCTGAACTGGGGCAAAATAATTGATGTTAATTATTTTCTCCCTTCAGTGCTGTTAGGCACCTCGTCTGAGTATACCTGAAAATCCTGGTCTATCTGGATCATCATAAGGGCTGCTTGGTGATGTCTGGTTGTTTTATGTGAGGCTCGAGTGGGTTGGCAGGTCCTTAAGCAGGCCAGACAGGGGGGAATGCAATGGCAGACACAACACATGAGAGCTCCTATGACACAGGCTGCGATGATTCTTGCCAGGAGTATTCTTAGCCAATGAAAGTCCGGCAGCCAGGAATAAATCCATGACCAGTGTATAACGGGTTGGTCATGGCCAGTATTCTGAGCCAATTCTTTTAGATGGTGGATGTCCTTCTCTACAATTTCAGAGCTAAATTAAAGCAGCACAGCCCTCTGAATTTTGTGCACCCGTAGTTATGTTTTAACAACAGGAAGTCTATTGCTGCGCGATTCTCCAAGGTGGCTTCTCTAACTTGTCACAGTTCTCTGTTTAAGGCATCCAGAGCATGGGAAGTCGAATTCAAGCCTTTTGCTAGGTACAAGCCAGGCTATTCAAATTCCTGGAGTTTCGCACTGCTAGCCCTGGCACCCCCACTAGTGATACCGCCAATGAAACATATTCAGCTTTTGTCAGTAGGGATACTTTAGATTCGCAGTCTGAGTCTAGGGAGGTGAAAAGCCCTTCGGTGCTGCCTCTATAGGGAGGGCATCAGCATGGTTAATTTGCCCAGGATGCATGGCCCCCCTGTGGAGTTGGCAGGTATATATGAATAGGCCTGCAAACCACAAAGCATAAACCAGCCGTGAGGTAGCCTCATGTAGCTATAGGAGTGGGGAATGTGTTCTGTGTGGTTACATCTGAGGTCAGTGTTGTTTAGGCTGGTGTAATCTGCATCTTTTCGGGCTTGGCATCCTTCAATCCTAAAGCACCAAAGTGAAGTGGTGATGGCTGCTATGTGTAGGGTGTACATGTCTAGGCTTTTGGTCCTAGAGATGTTTCCTCAATCATACATGGTTGAATATGATGGTGTGATGGGAATGTGTCTAAGCCTACTGTCGTTGTGGATGGCTTGGGGTCTCACTGCCACTCCCATGAGACATGTTTTTAGAATATCTTTCACTGATCTCCCACCCTCTAGGCAGAAGTCCGTGGTGTTAAGCACTTCCCTCGCTAAGTATTCCCAGATGTTTCCTTTTTCCGGGATGAGGTTTGTTTCTAAAAATGCAGTTACTTGAGTTACAGTTAGCATTATACAACAGTATAAAACATTTACAAGATTTCCCCCTCCCATTCTGAACTTTAAGCTAATCCCCTTTTTTGGGGGTGGGGGAAATGGTAAAATTACAAGGAGTAGAATTCAACCAACGAATCTCTTAACTGGGTTTACTGTTCCTCCTCATTAAAGAATGCTTCCAAAGTGCACTGTTGAGTTTCCGGGTTCCTTTTCAGTTTAATCAGTGGGATGTCAGCACTGTGGTCTATGACTTCGGGCTTGACGTGAGTCCAATGAATCCAGGAGTCCTTTTCTGCAACCTTTCTGCAACCTGTTTGCATAGTCAGTAGGATTTGGTAGGGTCCTGTCCACCTGGGTTGTAGTGGTGTTGTTCTGGTAAAGTGTTTTATCCACACCCAGCTGCCCGGTTCGTATGGATGCACTTTTTCCTCCAGGGGTAGCGTCTGGGTCAGGGCACTCTGTGTCCACATAAACTGTAGTCTTTCATGCAGGGCTGTAAGATAAGTAGATAACACCATATCCCCACTTTCTAAGCTTAGGGATTGTGGGTCTAGGCCTTTTAAAGTGTCAGGTGGCTGTCCCAAAAGTATCTCAAATGGGGAGATTCCGATATCTCGACGTGGCCTAGTCCTGATGTAAAACAGTGCAATGGGCAATACCTTTGGCCATGAGAGATGTGTTTCCTGGCAGAGTTTTCCTAGTAGGTCTTGACCTCCCTATTAGAGTGTTCTGTTCCTCCTGAGGATGAAGGCGAATAAGGGCAGTGAAGGTTCTGGATAATACCTTGGAATATGTGATTCAGGACTTGAACTACAAAGTGTTTGCCCCTATCCATGTCTAGGACTGTAGGTATCCCAAATCTTGGTATAATATCTTTGATGAGGTGCCTGGCCGTCTCTAAGGCTATAGCATGGCGCCAGGGGAAGGCCTCTACCCAGTGTGTCTGCTGGTCCTGGCATACCAGGGCATATTGGTATCCATCTGCTTTAGAAAATTGTATGTAATCCATTTGTACCCTTTCGAATGGTCTCTGTGTCCAAGGCCTACCGTCTTCATGAATGCTTTTCCTAGACGTACTGTTATTGGCCTGGCATATCTGGCAGGTGCTAGTCACCCTGGTAGATTCACTATATATCCCTGGCACATGCCATACCCTTCTGGTGGCGTCTACTATTGCTTGTGTCCCACAGTGGCCTTTCGAGTGTAGCCTCTGGCAGATTAGCCGTATGAGGCATCGTCGGGCTATTGGCTTTCCATCCGGGGCCCTCCAGAACCCTTCCCTGAAAACTGTGCCCAATTTCTCTTCCCACATTTCAGTTTTCCCGCTTTCCAGGAAGTTGGCATAAGGGATGGTCAGGTTCGCTCTTATTGCTGCAGCTGCTACATTACAAGGGAGAGGTTTGGTTGCTACCCATTTAGCCGTTGCATCGGCATATCTGTTGCCTTTTGTGATTAAGGAGTCATCCGTTCAGTGAGCTTTACAGTGGATGACTGCTATAGACTTTGGCAATTGAATGGCTTTTAGTAGTTTGGAAACTAAGGTAGCGTGGGCTATTCATTGCCCAGCTGGTGTTAGAAACCCCCGCTGTTTCCATAAGGCTCCTGTAGCATGGCAGATTCCAAAAGCATACTTGGAGTCGGTATACATATACATATACATATACATATACATATACATATACATATACATATACATATACATATACATATACATATACATATACATATACATATACATATACATATACATATACATATACATATACATATACATATATGCATACATGCATACATACATACATACATACATACATACATACATACATACATACATACATACATACATATATATATATATATATATATATATATATATATATATATATATATTGGTAGACCGGTCCCTGTCAACTTTGCAAGCTTTCGTTAGTGCTATGAGTTCAGCTGCCTGGGCACTATGGGAGGAGGAAATAGGAGAACTTCATGTAGGGAAACAACGGCGGCTCCCACTACCCTTTTCCCATTATGCATATAAGAGGAGCCGTCCGTGTATAGATCCATGTCTGGATTTAGAAGTGGGGTATTGGTTAGGTCGGGTTGGGGGGATTCAGCATCGTGAACCAGGTAGAGACAATCATAGGTTCTCCCCCTGTTCTGTAGGAAGTAGGGTGGTTGGGTTCAGGGTTGTACATCTTTCAAATGTTATATGATCTGTTGTAAATAATTCAGCCTCATATCATGCTAGGCGCTGCTGTGTAAAGGCTTGCGTTTGTGATTTTAAAAGGATTGCAAAAACCTTGTGAGGGACCTTTAAAAGCAGCAGGTGTCCCAGGACTATGTCTTTTGACCTCTTTACAATTTCTACTGACGCCGCCACTGCTCTTAAACATGGCACAGCCCCCTGAGCTACTGGGTCTAGGGTTACTGAGTAATAAGCGACCAGTCACTGCGTGGGGCCAAACGTTTGTCTTAAAACTTCTGAAGCTATCCCTGACTTTTCATGAATAAATAGTGTAAAACGTTTTTTGTAATCTGGAAGTCCCAGCACCGGGGCTGAGGCTAATGTTTGTTTAATTGTTTGAAGAGTTTGGTCTAAAGAATTGGACCATTCAATGGGATCGGGCATGACTTTCTTCGTTAATTGTATTAAGTGTCTAGCTAATTCTCCAAAAGACGGGATTCATGAGCGGCAGAAGCCTAGCATGCCCAGTAGGGCTCTGACTTGCCATTTCGTTTGTGGAGGTTTCATGTTTAAAATGGTCTGTACTCTGCTGAGGGCTAGTTCCCTTGTTCCCGGTGCTATAATGTAACCTAAATAGGCCACCTCCTGTTTCAAATATTGTAGTTTGGTGGGTGACGCTTTATGTCCCTTATCTACTAAGACTTGGAGGAGGTGTATCGTGTCCAGTTTACAGTCTTGCTTCATTTCGGATGCCAATAACAAATCATCCACATATTGTACTAAGGTCGATTTGTGAGACAATGATATGGAAGAGAGATCTGCTTTTAAGATCTGGGAAAATAAAGTGGGTGACTCGGTGTAGCCCTGTGGCAGGTGAGTCCATGTGTACTGTTGGTCTTCCCAAGTGAAGGCAAAAAGGTATTGGGAAGCCCGGTCTACCGGGATACTGAAAAATGCAGAACACAGGTCTATGACAGTAAAATATTTTGCCAAAGCCAGGACCTCCATGACTATAGTTGCAGGATTAGGCACTATTGGAGCCTGGGATATCACGTGGTTATTGACTAGCCGCAAGTTGCGTACGAATCTGAAAATGGTGTTCCCCTCCCGATCCACCTTTTGTTTCTTTACCAGGAAGATAGGGGTGTTACATGGAGAAGTGTACTTGTGGAGGACCCCTTGCTCTAGATATGCTATTATTAGCCTCCGGACGGGTACGACGGCCTCGGCCTGAATTTTGTACTGTGGGGCTTATGGCGGGATCTCGCATTTTATCGTGATTTTCACTGGGGAGGCTCCCTTTAACAGTCCTACGTCCGTGGCGTCCCAACCCCATAGAAAAGAGGGTAGAATTTTTAGGTCCTCATGCAGGGAGGTGGCCTCAATAACTACCATATGGATGTTTTTTGTCGGGATGTCCAGCAGCAAACCATCCTTTCCACATTTAATAGCGCCCCCCATTTTACACTGGAGGTCTCTACCCAGTAGGGAGAGAGGTGATTGAGCACAGATTGTGAAAGAATGCTTTAGGGACAGCGGACCTAAAATTGACTGGTATCTCTTTGGTAAACTCTACTGGGATAGTTCTCCCTCCTACTCCCATTATCTCGTCGTGGACCCCTGGAGCGACTGAATTTTTTGTTGGGGGTGTTGTTATTAATGAGGATGTGGCTCCTGTGTCTATTAGGCACTCGTACTGTTTTCCCCCTACCCAAAGAGATATCATAGGCTCCACTTCAGGGCCGTTCCTTAAAGAAATGGCCAATCTGCAAAAGGTAGCTGAAAAGTCCGTGCTTTCATCCCCTAGTCATAAGGAAGACTGATCCCTATCCCTTCTTGTGTCCCATGTGTGTCTGTAATTCTCCCTCCGTTCACCCTGATTACCTGGGCGGGCCCTTGGCAGGGGGGCTCTAGGTTGGCCTCAGCGTGGGTGGTTTGCTGGGTTTTGTCTACAATCCTGCTTTATGTGTCCTTGGAGATGTATTGGAAAATAGTCTTTAGCCACGCCTCCATACAGGTAAAGCTGTACATCTAGGCCTGATAGCTGACTTTACAGCAACACCTCAGTGGCGATGATGGCTACAATTCTGTACTCCTGTCCAGTGGTCTTTCGGAAGCTGTACAAGAAATAAAAAGAGGTAGGGTCTTCTGCTGTCAGTGCCACATACTGTTAGGAGAAGATTGATAGATTTTGTTCCCTCATTTCTCCAACCCAATATGTTATCTCCTCTCACCCCACCCTCCCCTTCCCTCCCATCCCCTTCTTTCTGTTAGTAGAAGACTGCTCCTGCCCCACCCCACTGCTGGAAGAAATATCCTTCTGGGTACAGTTCCAAGTGGAGAGAAATACACTGGAAACATAGTGGCTGTTTGGAAAGATGGTTTTAATGGTGGACAGGATCACATTCCTTGAAGATGTTGGGTGAAGAAGAAAAAAAAGGTAGAGATGCTGAGAGTGCCTGAGTTTTATACCCTCTCTGGGCTTCTGAATTTGAGCTTGTATTCTGATTGGTTGTCAGACTATCATGGGGCCATGCAGGGGCAACTCTGTAGGCTATCCTGAGTCCCAGGCTTGGTTGAGCCTTGCTGGGTGCTGTAATCTTCCCAGGTGCCATGTGGTGAGATGGGTTTAGGACTAATCCTACCTTTGTTGGATCTTGGGTGAGGATATTTGCTTATGAATAGACCTAGCTATCTCTTTATCTCTTAAGTGCTGACATCTGCTGTGGGCTATTGAGGAGGGTGGATCTGAAGAGTGAATCTGTTTCCTGCCTAAAAACATGTTTCTCCATTTCTCATCCAGGGAAATATAATATTCTATCTTTTTAATATTTCCTAGAATATTTCATTTTTCTAGGAGGGGGGTGGGTGCTAACGTCCTACACCACTCTATGGGAAAATGGGAGTGAGGCAGAATGATCTCTTTAGCTCATAGTAATGCTGCCCACCAAGACAAAAGGGGGAGCAGTCCTGCTGTCTTTTTTCCATCTACAGCGCCACCATTCTGCAGGGTGGAGAATGAAAGAGCAGACAATCCCTTTCCCCTCCTTCTCTCCTGCTCTGTTTCCCTTGCAACAGAAGGGGAAGAGTGGATACAGGCGTGATGGGACCTTTGGTTCCTATTGTCTGATCCCATGGAATGATCATTTGGTGGGATGAGAGGACTGAGAGCAGAGCTCTTGTCTGCCATCAAGAATTGGCGCCAGTGAAGGCGTTCTCTAACTTGCCTTTTTCTTACACCCCAGCATACTTCCCTGCTGTTCTTTCACAGAAAAACAATACTTTGGTGCTCCTACCTAGGCAGAAAGTCCTTTAATTCCTTTATTTGGTGAGAGGCACATTCTGCCATGCCTAGTCCTGCTAGGAAGATGTGGGGCATATTTTGCTGACAACTTCTTCCCTCAGAGTATGGAAGTAGGCAAAAGAATTTCAGAGAATCCTTAACCTGATAATTAATCAATACTGAATATAATTTTGGGAAATAGAAGTAGCAGGAGAGATGAGGGAATGTGATCATGTAAGCAGTGGCGAAATTCAAATTTTCTTAGTATTGTTTCTGTGGACATGGCTTGGTGGGCGTGGCAGGGGAAGGATATTGCAAAATCTCCAATCCCACCGCATTCTGGGGCCAGCCAGAGATGTTATTTGCCGGTTCTCTGAACTAATCAAAATTTCCGCTACCAGTTCTCTGGAACCTGTCAGAACCTGCTGAATTTCATCCCTGCATGTAAGCAGTGGTGGGATTCCATTTTTTTACTACCAGTTCTGTGGGTGTGGCTTGGTGGGCATTGCTTAATGGGTAAGGTGACCAGATTTTCAGATTGGTAAAGAGGGACACCATTGACGGGGGTGGGGGGGCTTGATTAAAAATTTTATATTTTGTCAAAAGGTCACCCCAAGACACTGAAACCAGCATAAATCCGAATCTGTTGCCAAACAAAATTTTGATCACGTGACCATGAGGATGCTGCAACGGTCGCTAAGTGTGAAAAATGGTCGCAACCATTGACTTATAAATAGACTAATGTTCTGAAAACCTGACCTAAATTACTATATATTTTAAATAGCTGTAAAGCTATGCTGAAAAAGTTGTTCTCAAGGTATTGTGATAAATTCAATAAAAAGAAGGGAATTCTTCATGAACTTAAGGAGAAATGAGAGTATTGGATAGTAAATGGACAAATAAAATTACCAATCAAAGAGAATATTTGCACCTCAGGGTTGAAATGAGATGTTCTCTCTTACTCTTTCCTCTTCCTCTCTTCTCTCTCTGTCTCTCTCATCCTCTTTCTCTTTGTCTCTCTTTTCTTTCTCCTTCTTTTCCATTCTTCCTTCACTTATTCTTTCTTTCTCCCTTCTCTCTCCTTTGTCTCTTTCTGTCTCTCATCCTCTTTCTCTTTGTCTCTCTTCTCTTTCTCTCTCCTTCTTTTCCATTCTTCTGTCACTTTCTCTCTCTTTCTCCCTTCTCTCTCCTCTTTGTCTCTTTCTCTCACCCTCTTTCTCTTTGTCTCTCTTCTCTTTCTCCTCCTTTTCCATTCTTCTATCACTTTCTCTCTCCTTCTCCCTTCTCTCTCCTCTTTCTCTCTTTCTCTCTCTCTCTTACCCTCTTTCTCTTTTTCTTTCTTTCTCTCTCCTTTTTTCCCACTCTTCTATAACTTTCTCTCTCCTTCTCTGTCTCTTTCTGTCTCTCTCCCCTCTTTTTTCTTCCTCTCTCCCACTCTTTTATCACTTTCTCTCTACCACCCAACCTGTCCCCATACTTATCTTTGACTGATCATGTTTGCAATAATTTACCTTTTCTAAATAGGCACAGTTCCCTTACCGGATCCCTCACTCAATCAAACAAACACACACACAAACACACACAACCATTTTTCTCCAAACTTTGGTCACAGCATGGTTCTGTCTTTGGCTGGTGGGAACAGCTTTCCCCTTTCCCCGTCCAGTTTGGCAGCGAGTCTAGCGGAGAGCTGTCCCCATCCCTGGTGACCGGGGCGGAGCGGGGGTAGCGAGAAGGCAGGCCTGGCTCTTCTTGGCTTCTGCCTCTCCTTGCAGCATACAAGAAACCCCGCGATCTCCGGTCTCTCTTAAGATACGGAAACAAAGCCCGGCGCCTGATACAGACGTCACAAGAGAAACGGCCAATAGGAATGGCTCGTGGTCACAGATCAAAAGAGGCGATCGCGACGGAGAAAGAGCATCCATTAGCGCTGCCCTCCCTCCCTTCCCTACTTCTGCGCGTCTCGAGACCACCACGTAAACAGAATTTGCCCCGAAATTTTTCCCGCGGACAATGAGCTCTCCCTCAGACCTTTTACCGTGACCCGACAAAAGCGCGAACGTCATAAGCGCGGCGACAAAATCGTGGCGCTAAAACCACGATGTCAAAAGCACGTCGACAACAGCGCGTCGACAACAGCGCGCCAACAACAGCGCGCCGACAGAAGTGCGATTTAAGTTAAGGTAAGGTTTAGGGTTAGGTTTAGGGTTAGGTTTAGGGTTAGGGTTAGGGTTAGGGTTAGGTTTAGGGTTAGGTTTAGGGTTAGGTTACAGCGCGCTTCTGTTGGCGCGCTGTTGTCGGCGCGCTTCAGGGCTCATTCGTCGCTCCTTCGTCGCGCGGTTTTGTCAGCGCAGTTTTGTCACCGCAGTTTAGTGAGGCGCGCTTTTGTCGTTCGCACATTTGTGGTGAAACCCCTTTTACGCACGCGAAAGATTAAAAAGCTAAATTTACTGCCACGCATGCCTGGAACGCCTGCAAAGAAAGAAGGGGAATGCGGGCAAATGTGTGAAGGAGAAAGAGCAAAAACCAACCCGTCCTTGCGCCATTCCGACAATACAACCACGTGCTGCCAGACTCCAAATAAGTTCTAACTAGGTTACCCAGCCTATGCGAGCGGCAGCGGATGGGCAGGGGAACGAATGAGCGGCTCACTCGTTCCCTGTCCATCCGCCCGCTCACACGCTACAGTACCCAGCCCATGCGAGCGGCAGCGGATGGGCGGGGGAACGAATGAGCGGCTCACTCGTTCCCCGCCCATCCACCCGCTCACACGCTACAGTACCCAGCCCATGCGAGCAGCAGCGGATGGGCGGGGGAACGAATGAGCGGCTCACTCGTTCCCCGCCCATCCACCCGCTCACATGCTACAGTACCCAGCCCATGCGAGTGGCAGCGGATGGGCGGGGGAACGAATGAGCGGCTCACTCGCTCTCCGCCCATCCGCTTGCTCACTCGCTACAGTACTACCCAGCCCATGCGAGCGGCAGTGGATGGGTGGGCGAGCAAGCGAGTTGCGAGCGCCAAAATAAAGCGGGTTTTTTGAAAACGGCCTGGGCCGCGGGAAAAATTATGAAAAGGCGTGCCTGTCCCGCCAGATGCGGGACGTCTGGTCACCCTATTAATGGGCATGGCCGGGTGGTCATGTGAGGGGCTGGGCATGGCCAACTCCACATCAATCATGTCGAGGGGCCCCTTGCCTCGCCCCGCTTGCCTCCCAAGCTCTTCTGGTCTTTGTCTATTAATTTGGCTACTACTACAGTGTCAGGTTGATTATCTAATGCCTGCCTGTCCTTCTGGATCCAGATCTCCCACAGATTCTTAGCTCTATTATTCTTCCCACTCTTCTGTGGAAACTCCTTGATGGCTGGCTGGAGAATTCTGGGAGTTAAAGTCCATACATCTTTCAGCTGAGAGACACTGATCTACCCCTTGGGTTCTATCTAGTGTGGCAAATCCCTGCTTCTATGGATCTGGTGCTTAGTGCCTATTCTTGTGCTGTTATGATCAGTGATCAGTGCTGCCTTTTACATACACACACCACTTGTAATGCTAATGTTCTTAATTTTAAGGGAAAGAAAATTAAGTGTAATCAAATATATTTTGGATTAAAGCAGTAGATTATGTATAAAGTCCCAATAATAATAAAGACTGTAGGATCTCAGGACAGGAGCACTCAAAGATGCTCCAGATCAGGGGTCCCCAAACCTGGCAACTTTAAGACTTGTGGACTTCAACTGGCTGAAAAATTCTGGGAACTGAAGTCCACAAGTCTTAAAGTTGCCAAGTTTGAAGACCTCTGCTCCAGATGGATAGGAGTGCCCAAAGAATGAGATACTCAAAGCATAATTCTAAACAATTCCCATTGAGGGAAAATGGAGGACAGCCAATGACATTATGGCTGCTCCCCTCCCCCCGTCTCCCCCCCGCCGTCCCCTCCATCCCCCCCGTCTCCAATGAATAAGAACGAAGAGCTAAAAAAAGGACATATTCAGGAAATGGAAAGAGAGCCAAGTACAGCCAATAACTGTAGAACAGATGTCAGCAAAGTGGATGTTTAAAATATTAGGATTAGTGAAAGGCAATAAGGATTAATCCCACTTCTTCAGATATTTCAAAAAGAAAGAAAGAGCAAACATTCCACACCTGCTCAATGAAGGGAGCAAAATGTTAAGCAATAACAGTAGTGAATGTAGTCTTTTTACCAGTTGACAGGGTCAGACAATACACGAGCATTGGGGTTGATAGCAATCTGCCTTTCATTGAGGACCTGTATACTGCACAAGTCAAAAAGTGGACTGTGAAAATATCTACAGACCCTTCACATCCTGGACATAAATTGTTTCAACTTCTTCCCTCAAAATGACACTATAAGGCACTGCACACCAGAACAGCTAGACACAAGGACATTTTTTTCATCGCTCTGCTTAACAACTAATTCCCACAATACTGTCAAATTATTTACTAAGACTGTATTACTATTATTCTTCTCTTCCTTGCTAGTAACTATGTCTTCCCACTTATGACTATAACCATGTTGCTTGTATCTTTCAATTTATATTGTTTTTATTTGTTTCCAAGTATGATTTGATAGCTTATTAGTAACCTTAACTATCACTAAGTATTGTATTTCTTATTCTTGATTAATGTATTTTATTCTCCTTATGTATCCTGAGAGCATATGCACCAAAGACAAATTCCTTGTGTATCCAATCACACTTGGTCAATAAGGAATTCTATTCTATTCTAATATCTGAAAAGATCACACAGGAGAAGTCAAAAATTGTTTTTTTCCCCTGAGAGTGCAAAGACAATGGATTTAAGTTTCAGGAAGGCAGACTCTAGCTGAATGTTAGGGGAAAGAACTTCTAAGAATAAGAGAAATTGGACAATAGGGCCGATGATGTAGAGGGATAGTCTTTTTTTGAAAGTATTCATAGAAACATAGAAAACTGACAGCAGAAAAAGACCCAGTGGTCCACCGAGTCTGCTCTTTGAGTTTTTTGTTTGCTTGTTTTTTTTCTTTTAAATTTATTTTTAACTATTTTTTAAAATAAAAAATAATTCAGTCAGAAGCTACACAGATTTTGATTCCTGTTCTGGTTTCCAGGTTGGATCTGATAGCTACTGTAAATGTAAAGCTCTGGGAATTGTTTCCACAGCAGACCTTGTGAAAAAAAGGAGAGTGACAAATTGAAGTATATTCAAAAAAGGGTAACCAAGCTAATGACAAGTCTGAAAATGTTAATTTGTTGCAGAATTTAGGGAGCCCAATTTGAAAATCCTTGCTCTGATGGATCCTGCACAGAGCAGGGGGTTGGGCTAGATGGCCTTTAAGATCCCTTTCAAAGTTTATGATTTTTTAAACAGTAAGTTTCAAACTTGGCAACTTTTAAGATGTGTGGACCATCTGCATCTTAAATGTCTCCAGTTCTAATTGTCTGAGACCCCTTGTGATGTATTTTCTCACACCTCTAGAGCAGTTTCTAGCAAGCTACAGATTTGGAATTGTACTCTACAGTTCTCAAGAGTTTGGCCATTCAGCCTGAAGGACAGGCATTCTTGAAATCCCACGTACTTGGAGACCATTAAACTAAAGGGGGGGGGGGGAGAATGAGAATTATAATAGATTATACAGGCAACACCTAAATGCCAAAAAGAACACCACTCAGATAATAGTATAATGGAAGTAAATTCACCTTGGTTTCCAATTATTACTTTGTGCGGATAGAACAGAAAAGACCGGAGTGAAAAGTTGAATATTACAGAGTTAAGTACAAACGTAAGCAGCTTTTTCTAGCGCAGCCCCAGTGGCCTAATGGATAAGGCACTGGCCTCCTAAGCCAGGGATTGTGGGTTCGAGTCCCATCTGGGGTGGAAAATTTGCTTTTTGGGGTGTGGTTTTTTAAATTGTTGTCTTCTCTTGCTTTTGTGAATATTTAAATTGCTCAGTTTTCCTTCTATTGTTACGAATATTTCTGCTGATTTCTTTACCTCAGCATGACAGCGACCTATCGTGTGAGGCTTTTCTTCGACGCTACACTTGGGTGGAGGGGGCAGGAGGCATACTCGAAAAACGTGCCTAATATCGTTGTCATACCGCAGGCTTTTAATCTGACCCTGTCACTATTTAGTTACTTGCTCCAGATGGTTGAACGTATCAGTTTCGAAATAGAACTGACTAAGCTTTTATAAAATACTGGGCTCATTGGATCTAGAATCATTTTCAGCCGAAAAAAATGAAGTTCTTTATCCCCACCTAGTGGCAAGTGGGAATTACTGCAAAGCCGGGGCTAAGCAAGAGGCTAAAAATGTTAGTATTAGCCCAGAATGACTGGGCTGAAAAATATACACGCCACTCCCTTCCCGAATTGTGTAAGTTCAAAGAATAGATGCTTAGACGCACTTTCATCACTGGATGAATTTTTCTCTCAAACAATAGAAATAGACGTATTTAGTAAATACCCCTTGCAAGTACATCTCACTTGCAGCATTTATAAAAGCTTTAAAACTCATCTGTTTTGCCCACTTTTAAATGACAGCTTTTGTTGAGGGTGCTGCTATTTTTACTTATGTTTTGCTGCGATTGCTGTGGAAATACGTCAATACTACAATGTTCTGTTTGCAGATTCTGGAGATTCAAATTTACTCCTCTTTATTGCATTTTACACTTGTATTTTGTTCACCGTTCTGGCCCTCTCAAAATGATTTCAAAATAAAATTTATAAAAAAGTATTTTGTCAGCATTTGCGTATAAACATTAAGTATTAAGGATCTGCCCCATTTATCCTCATCTTACTATGAGGCATTTGTGGAAAGGAAAAATGTAACCTTTGCCAAGTCCAGTTGTAATATTGATTTTAATGAATAAAAAGTAAGTAAGTAAGTAAATCTTTATTACGGCCAAAGACCAGCAATACAGATTAGTTTTTACAATATGTTAAAAAGTACTGACATTAAGATATAATTAAAAAGTATTAACGTTAAAAGTGGAAAATAACATACATATTCTCAGATTGTTCGGGTCACTCCCTGGTTTACCTGGGTGCAATGCTGTTAAGCATAGGAGTACAATGGTCCAAAGATTGTTAGAGATGTGTCCAGATAATTGGTGCCAGATGACAACTATACTTCTGTAGCCAATTTTTTTCTTATGGACATTGCAGCCGCACAGAACTTTGCCACTGCATACATGGTAACTGGGTTAGTGTCCTGAAGGAGAAAGCCTAGATTAAAATTGTCTGCCCACCCTGGCAATCTCTCTAATAAGGGGAGAATATATGCAGACATACAAGCTCAGTATAGCTCGCAGTGTAATAGAACATGTGAATTATCTTCCACTTCTCCTTTACCACATATACAAACCCGTTCTGCAATAGGTGTTCTCTTATACCTGCCCTGGAGGAGTGCTGAAGGGAGAATGTTGAATCTGGCTCTGAAGAAAGCTATTCTTTGTTTTGAGAAGATCACGTCATTTAGATATCTTGCCGATTCCCACACACCCTGTTTGATTCTGTCCCTACTGTGGAGAGGCAACCTATTTAGTTCTTCTTGGAACTCCATGTCCTTCATTCTATTAATTACTATTTGCTTTGCTTGATCAAAGCCTAGGGACATTAAGAATAAGGGTGAGAGCCCAGCTTGTGATCAATTGCCTGTTTCCAGGGGGAGGGGAAATTGTCAGTCAACACTAGTGGGGACAGTCCCTCTGGGAAGAAATGCATTTTAAGCCAATGAATGATCATCATCTTCCAGGCTCTTACCTGAATTTGAGGCATGCCTGCCTCAATTCTTAACTGGGCATTTGGAGTTCCATTGGGTGCAGCTAAGATGGCTCGCAGGAATTTGGTTTGTATGGTTTCTAGTAAGTCTTTCTTTGCAAGGATTCCTGTTTGTGCCCCATATAGAATTTGTGCCAATGTTTTGGCCTCAAAGAGTTTTAAGGCAGCAGGTACAATCTGACCCCCACCTGTATAAAAGAAATGTTTAATTGCATTTGAGGACTTATTGGCTACTTGCAATGTGTAATCCAGGTGTGCCTTCCATGTCCCTTGCGAGTGGAAAACCAGCCCAAGGTATCTTAATGTTCTAACCTGTTCCAAACTATGTCCTTCTATTTTCCAGGAGTATTGGCTTGGTCTTTTAGCAAAAACTAAATTTTTTGATTTATCAAAGTGAATAAAAAGAAATACCAGTAGAAACCAAACAACCCGTGCCTCATTGGGTCCTTGTTTCAGCAGTATTTCCTTACCTAACAGAGAAACAGAATGAACATGCAAAACACACACACACACACACGCACACTACTGAACACAAGGAGGGCACCAGAGGCCCCTGGGCAGGGACTACTTAATATGGATGGGCTGGCATGAGCCGCTATGGAGCGACGGGAAGCAGGGAGTGCTATGAAGTACAAAATCTTTCTGGGAACTCATAATCTGTAACAGCACTTCTCAAGAGAAAAACAAAAAAACAAAAAAACCCCAGCAGGAGTGATTTACACAAACGATTTGTGACCTTCCTTGCCTGCTTCCCCATTGACTTTCCTTGTGGGAACCTGGCAGGCAGCATTGAAAATGATGGCCATGTGACTACAGCTGACCATGGCAATGGAGCAATGCTGAAGCAGACACAACTTTACCAAATTTGAATCTCATAGAGCAGTGATGGCTAACTTTTTTGTTGTTTTCCAAAAGTGCGTATGTGCGTGTACAACAGTGCCTGGCTGCAGCCATAATGCAATGCACACATGCCCCCCTGCTCCCCAATGCATGCGCACATGACCCCCACCCCCATTTTTGGCATAGGCCTCCCTGCAGCTTCCTGGGAGCAAAAACAACCATGGGGGGGCACGCTCCACCTCCCCTGTGCTCCCTCCATCCCTGCTCATGTGGCCCCCTCTACCCCCCATGCATGTGTGACAGAGACCCAAAAATCAGTTGGCCAGCAGAAGGTGTGCGCGCATGCGCAGTGGAGCTGAGCTGGGACAAAGGTTTGCATGCCTGCAGAGAGGGCTTTGTGTGCCACCTGTGGCACATGTGCCATAGGTTTTCCATCACGGCCGTAGAGGTTATGCTAGATTTTTAACACTTTTTAACGTTAGCCCATTTGAAGTGCGTTGATTCAAAAATGATTGCCATTTCACCAATTGAAGGTTAAAAACAGACGAACAAGAGAGTTTTAGCAGTATATAAATAGGCATAACAGAACAAGTGTATAAGGTAGCAGGTATTGGTTTTCTGAACTTCCTTCCTTCCTTTTCCTCTCTTCCCAGACAAGGAGAAGACTTGAGATCGCCCACAAATGCTACAGACAACTGCTGCACATGAAGAGACAACAAGACAGCTGTCTCTGGTGAGTTTAGAGCAGTGATCCCCAACCCCCGGTCCGCGGACCGGTGCCGGGCCGTGGAGTACCTGGCACCGGGCCGCGCAGCGGCCGGGGGCCATGATCGCTGCAGCGGCCGGGGGCCATGATCGCTGCAGCGGCCGGGGGCCATAGTTTCTTTCTGTAAGCAAATTAGGGCTAACTGGCACAAGGGGTGTTACTGGACCGCTGGTGGCACTCTGACGTCACCAGCGGCCCACCGCCCCCGTGTCCAGCGCCGCCCTTCTCATTCCTTTTCAGCGCTTCAGCGCTGGCCGATTCCTGAAAAAAACCTAAGAGCGCCTGCGCAGCTACGTAGGGCTAGCGTAGACAGCGCTAGTAGCGTAGCCTTGCGTAGGCGCAGTTTGTGCTACGCTATCTACGCTAGCCATACTGAACGCTGAAGGCTACGCTACTAGCGCTGGTCATTGACGCGCTCAGCGGGCCACGGTAAAATTATCAAAGGCTGACTGGTCCACGGCGATAAAAAGGTTGGGGACCACTGGTTTAGAGTTCCTGGGATTTCTGCAGTTACTAGCTAAACATTTTGAAGCATTTCTTGTACAAGAGTATACTTTAATATTGCAATTAGCTATACAGATAGTTAACTTATAACAGTTCATTTAATGACTTATTGTCTTATGACCGTTTTTCACACAATCATTGCAGCATCCCCATGGTCAGATGATCAAAATTCAGGTACTTGGCAATTGACTCACAAGTTGCAGTGTCTCAGGGTCGTGTAATCACCTTTTACCTTCTGACAACTAAGTCAAAGTTGAAGTCAGATTCACTTAACAACTGTGTTCCTAACTTAACAAGTGCAGTGATTCATTTAATAACTGTGGCAAGAAAGATTATAAAATGAGGAAAAACTCACTAAATAACTGTCTCTTGCTTGGCAACAGAAATTTTGGGCTCAATTGTGGTTGTAAGTCAAGGACTACCTATATATTCAGCCACCATTACCAACAGTATAAATGTAATTAAACATCCGTTCCTGTTTCAAGGGCAAATTTTGATGATATAGGTTTTTTTATTTTAATGTAAAGAACACAATAAGTTTCTCATTTCCATCTAGGAAATAGTAAGAGTCCAAGAAATATGTCTTTGCATTATTTATGTCTCCAAAAGATGTTCAGTCATAGTCCACTTGTCTACTTTGCTTCAAAGAAGATCGTGCTTTTTTTTGTCGGAGGCGTTCTCTGTTCCTCTTCTCCACCCTAAAGCCAAACAGATATAGAAAATGACATTTAAGTGGTTCTAAAGTAATTCTGGATTTTTACCCTTCTTCTAGAATCTAGACCAAATGTTCATAAAATAACATTGTAATGGACAGAGCTGATTCCATAGGATGGATTGTGAAGAGTTTCTATCCTTCATTTCCCAGAAACCTCTAGGACAGTACTTTGTAGCAATTTTTGTTGTAACTCTTTACTTGGGTAGGGGATGCCCCCCCTTGTTAACTGTGGGGCATAAGACATAGAAATCACACAGCCTATTCTGGTCAATTACAAAAATATACAAGAGTCATAAAAGAAAACTAAAATCTGTAAATCTACATTCTTTCAAGAAGCAGGAACTTTAGAGGCATGTGATAAGGGAAAATCTGCCTCTCCCTTGGAAGTTACAAATATAACACATATCACAACAACATAACAATTTACAAGTTAAACTTCAAGAAAGAAAATGTGTTGGTTTAGAGGGAGCTGTTGAATCTGAAGTGAGCAAAGTTAGTGAATTACTTCCCCATTCATTAGTAAAGGTTCAACGTCCATCTAGATTATTCAGCATTTTAAATGTAGAATGTTCATGTTGATCCATGATGTGCCATCCGAAATTAACAAATGTTGTCTTTGCTTCCCTAAGTGAAATTAAGAAAAATAAAGAACTAGACTGTCTTATTTATTATGATGTATTAAACTGTAGATACTCAGTGAGTAGGGACATTAAGAATAATGCAAGTGTTAAGCAAGTGTTTTCTTAAACTGCCTAATGTGGTAAGTATGCTGAATAATGAGAGAGAAGAAGTTCTTGTTTTAATTACAAATGGCTCCATCTTGACCTAAGGGAGCATCAACTGAGAATTCTGGTGTATATGCATCATATTCTTATGTCCAAAGGAATTCTAATTCAGTCCTGTTATTTTTGTCTCAGATTTACCTGTTTCTGATCATCTCAGCAGTTTCTTCAGATATAACATGAGGACTCACAGTGGATTCTGCAATCATGTTCCTGATCTTTTGTAGACAGTCTGCCAAATTCCTCATCTGATAGCGACTCACTTCAGAAGTTATTATTAGCTCTCCCAATTTATTGATCTTAAGTTTTTGCTGGGAAATAAAACATTTTATTATTTATTGTATTTATTTTTCATAGTTCTAAACTCCCATCTCCCTTAAAGAGGGAGCATATTTATATAACTTTTTATTCTCTGGAAAATAAAACATGTTTCTTCTATCAAAATATGATTTTTAAAGTCACACGTTAACTGTAGTGGTTAAAATTACATAATGATTCACAATAATGATGATTTTATGATTCCTCTAAGCCAAAATTAAGGGTTAAAGGGTTAAATCACTCCCTATATTTGTAGACAAATTATATTTTCGTCTAACAACAAATACTTTATTTTGTTTGAAAACTTGGGGTTAGACCTTCTTATATAGAAATATTGTGCCCCCAATTTCTACCTGAAACCATTTAAAGCAGTTCTTTGACACTGGGACTTGTCTGCTAAATTGTAGCCGGCCAGTCATTCTTTGAGATAAAAGGAAATAAAGAAGTAATACAATCTTGCATATAACCACATATTCTTATATAATCCTGAGTTTTTGAACTAAGGAGAGAAATAAACAATCATATAAAGAATTTAATTGACAGAATTATCATCTAGAAAATGCCTCCTATTTTCAATGGTCCCTAACATCATGTCTTTTACCAGGCTTTTATTTACAATGTCAGAGTGCTTATAAAAAAAAGAATTTCAATCTCATAATGAGATAAAGCAATTTTTAAGATCCATCTTCTGATGTTATATGTTTATGGATTTTAATTTTGCTACACAACCTAAAAGGGTCCCTCTGGATGATCTATATTTTTTATGTAGGAATTTTTGTGCAGGAATTTTTGCAGGAAATTGGTAAACTAAGTGTATGCTACTTAACAATCTATCTCAAAAGGGGAAAATAAATTTTGAGAATTACCAGCATTGCCATTTTTTGTCGCACTTCTTCAGAGATCCAGTCTGCTGATGCCAAATGGAACCGGACTTCTGCTTTTGAATTCACTGGGTGTGAAAAGAAGCAATAAATAACAACTCTGCAGGATAAAGAGTTATGCAGCTTAGAAGGGCCTACTTTTTCCTCCCAATTTATTGATAAGTTTGCTGCTCATGAATACTTGATCATATTTGTCAAATTTCTACGCTGCTCAACTCCAAAATCTGTACCTTAATTTTATTGTAGGAAGTCTCATTAATGTCAATGGGATTTGTTCTCAAGAAATACATGTATATGTACTCAGTCTTTGTTTTGTTTTTACCTTTATTCACATTCTGACCTCCTGGGCCACTGCTCCGTGAATAGGATACAGACAAACGATCTGGAAATCCAAAAAATGAAAGCATGAAAAAGGATTGAAAAGATATTCATTTATATTCTAAGTATATTTAAAAGAGAAGTAGAATGAGTTAACAAATACAGGTAGTCTTCAACTTATGACCATAATTGAGGCCAAAATTTATGTCACTAAATGAGAAAGTTGTTAACTGAGTTTTGCCCTATTTTACAATTTTTCTTGTTTGTTAAGTGAACCACTGCAGTTAAATTAGTAACAGTTGTTAAGTGAATCTGGTTTCCCCATTGACTTTGCTTGTTAGAAGGTGGCAAAAGGTGATAAAATGGAGATAAACATGACCCCAGGACACTGCAACTGTGAGTCAGTTGTCAGGCATCTGAATGTAAATCACATGACCATGGGGATGCTGTAGCGGTCATAAGTGTGAAAAATAGCAATAAGACTTATATACTGTTTCACAGTGCTTTTACAGCCCTCTCTAAGCAGTTTGCAGAGTCAGCATATTGACCCCAACAATCAGTTTTCATTTACGGACCTCTGAAGGATAGAAGGCTGAGTCAACCTTGAGCCAGTGAGACCTAAACTGCTGGCAGCCAGTGATCAGCAGACGTAGCCTGCAATACGGTGGGCAAGGATAATTGACCCGCAAAATATAGCCTCTCATTACCAAGACAACCCCTGCCTTCTCGAGGTGCCCACCGTTTTCCAACAGAAGGGGCTCTGTCGACTCTTGGGCCCGGCGAGCTCAAGTAGTACTCAGCCTAGAATCATGGATCCCGTTGATTCGGGATGCATGCGACTCTACAGCGAAGGGATTGGCGATGCCGTACCGACGCTAAAGACTTAAGTCAAGTAAGTCAAGCCTGCAATACTGCATTCTATCCACTGAGCCACCGTGGCTCTTTAAAATGGTCATAAGTCACTTGTAACTTTCAGCGGTCATTAAGTGAACTGTTGTTAAGTTGAGGAGTACCTGCACTGGCATCTAGAAAACTCTTATTAAGAATAGAAAATAAAATACAATATTGCCCATATAGCCATTTTAGGAATATTTTCACAATTAAAGGTTTTTTTTAATGCTGTTTTTTCAATAATCAGTAATTTTATTAAGAATTGTTGAAAGATTAAAAACTAACAGAAATGAATGTAGATTAAATAAAAGAAATGGGGGGGGGAGAAGAGTTCAACTGTAAAAGTAAGTACCATATTTTTCAGAGTATAAGACACACCTTTTTCCCTCAAAAAAGAGACTGAAAATCTAGGTGCATCTTATACACTGAATACAGCATTTTTTTCTCCCAAACCCATGCCCCTTCACCAAAATGGCCATGCATAGCCTCTTTCAGAATGCTCCTGAGGGCTGGAGAGGGGAGAAGAGAGTGAAAAATGGGGCGATTTTTGCTCAACCCCCCCCCCCCCCGGAGCACTCTACAAGCCTCCTAAAGGCTATTCATGCCCTTTTAAAAAAACGGGCTGTTTTCATGAGGTCTGCAGAGTGTAAAAACTTTTTTTTAAAATTTGCCTCTTCAAAATCTTGGTGCGTCTTATACTCTGAAAAAGTCAGCAGTCAGCAATAAACATAGATGTTTTTTCTCTAATAAAAAAAGTCAATTTAGCCATCTCAGCAAATTCCAACATCATCATCATTGTTGTCATCATCTTCATCTTTATCATCACCATCCATTTTTTCATTGTGGGTAGAGTCAAGTTGTTTCATCTTTATGCATATTTATTTTAAAAATTTATATTGCCATCTACTCGCACATGTCCATTGACCCTTCTGTGCAATAATCCATCCTTTCTTAAAATATTCTGATTTTCAGTATATAGCCAATGTACACCTAATCAAAAATAAATTCCATTAAGTTGAATGGCATTTATTTGGGACCAAATTTACACTCATTTATAAAGCAGATAAAAGAGATAAAAGATATTAAGGAAATTTAGGAAAGTCATGGCATTTTACTTATGTTCGGGACTCACCCACAGGAATCTCTGGAATTGTCTTGCTTGCCAAATCCTGTAACACAGAAATGCATATAGTTGAGCATGCCAAATTATTACTGTTGCAAATATTTTGTAATAAATTTATCCTATTAAAAGAAAAGTAATAAAAAAGCAATACATAAGACCACATTCAGACCCTTTTTGGAATATATACAAGCACCAGTTCTAAGTCACCTGTATTATTTTATTTCTCCTACTTTTTATTTACTATATTTGCTCCTCTCACCAAATTTCAGAGCAATGCATACATCATCAGATTATATTCCAAGTTAACTGCTACCAATCTGGTGCTTTCAAATATGATGGACTGTTAAATAAGCATTTCCCTTTGGACCTCCGAATCCCAACCTTCGCAGTGTCGGCTTCTTTTTCCTGCGGTTGATAGAGTTGGTCCAAACTGTATGCACTTCGGAATTGAGAACCGAAGGCCGAGTGACCAGAAGCTAAACCTCGAAGCGGAATTTTCCTAGCTGTCTCCCAGAAGAGAAGCCACTGAACCGGCATTCGTCGAAAGCAGCACAGCGAGTGTGCCGCCATCTTGAGGTGTGGCGATCGCTTCTATAACGAAGCCGACTGGAGTCGCCTTCCTATCACCGGCGTTCCGTGAAAATATTGTTCCGGGGTGGAGATGTTATGGAGGGGATCAACGAGGTTTGCTTCTATGTATAAGTATTATTTATTTGCTTAGGTATATTTAAAATTGCACTGTTTTCCCTCAGAACCGTAAAATGCTTGTTCAGTAGAAATGCTTACGAGGGGGACTGCATTTCTGTGCTTTAAAAGTATTAGTTCCTAATAATGTTTCCGTGTAAGCATAATTCTTAGCAAAACAGCAGAGGACTGAGCTGCAAATTACATTAACATAAGAGGCTGAATATAGATCGGATTTCAAATGCCACGGGATTAAGGTTACAAAAAGATTTACAAGGGAGTGAGTCCCACTAAATACACAAGCAAAAAAATAATAATACATTAATTACGAGCCAGCGTAGAGTTTTAATTTATTATATTTGTGTTTGACAGAGTTGGCTGAAAAACAATAGCACTTGTTTACAAGAACTTTCATATCAAATATTTTTATTATGGAAAAATGAAACATTTTGAAAAGAAAATTTATTTTATTTTTTTAAGAATTATTTTAAATTTCCTTTTTAAAAATAATTTTCATTTGTACATGAATTTTTTATAGATACTTAATTGCAAATTCAGAATAGATACATTCTTGTACATAAGAAAAAATATTATTATTCTGATTTTTAGGTATTCAGTAACAAAATTAAAATCAAACTTTTAAAATTTAAGTCAGTCCTTTGATGAACTATATGGCTGGTTTTTTTGCAAGCCGCTAGAACATCAGTAACTAGGATTGCTTGGAACTTCTATTATGAGGAACTTATGTTATTCATGGACCCCTTACTAAACTAATTAAGATAGAACACAGATGGTCCCTCAACTTGTGACCACAATTGAGCCCAAAATTTATGTTGTTAAGTGAGTTTTGCCCCATTTTATGACTTTTCTTGCCACATTTGTTAAGTGATCACTACAGTTTTTGAATTAATAACATGGTTGTTAAGTGAATCTGGTTTCCCCTGATTGTCGCAAAAGTGGATTACATGACTCTGGGACATTGCAACCATTATAAATGTGAGTCAGTTATCAAGCATCCAAGTGTAAATCACATGATCATGAGGATGCTACAATGGTCATAAGTGTGAAAAATGGTCATGTCACTATTCAATGTTGTTGTAACTTTGAACAGGCACCAAGTGAACTGTTGTAAGTCGATGACTAGCTGTATCTTATTTTTAATAATATGTATGTCTGTAGTAGTTTGGAAAAAAGGCTTCAAAGTTCTCTTGCGCCCTTTACATGTCATGACAATCAAGCATACATATGTTGGCTACAAAAATTCTGGGAACTATTATATGGCAGCAAAAGAGCTAAGGGTTTCTTGTAGCTCTTCATTGATGTTTAACCAAGATATTGGTGTTCCTAAAGTGGAATTACGTAAGAATCATGCCCTGGTAACCTCCCGTTTAAGATTATTGCTATGCCCCCTATATGGGATTGCAGCTTGAAGACCTGGAAGCTGTAGATGCTTCAGAATGAAGTCATGTGAGCAGTTTTGGACATTCATAAAATCTCACTGCTCTGTAAAATGCATGTATTAAATATCAAGGCGTGGGAAATATCAAGGGAAAGAAGGTGGGAAGAAAGAAGGAGAGGAGAAAGAGGAAAAACTGGGGAAGGAAGGAGGGAGGGAAGAGAAGAGGGTAGTAAAGAGGGAAAGAGGGAGGGAAAGAAAGAGAGAAGGAGAGTTGAAAGGAAGGAGGGAAGGAGGGAGGAAAGGAGGGAGATTAAAAGGAAGGAGGAGGGAAAGAGGCAGGGAAGGAGGAAAGGTATGTGAGAAGGAGGGGGGGACCGAGGGAGAGAAAGGATGGGGAAGGAAAGGAGGAAAGGAGAAAAGAAAGGAGGGAAGGCAGGGGAGAAGGAAGTAAGGGGGGGAGGGAAGAAAAGAGGGAGGGAAAGATACCTAACCTTTGATGTTTATAATGATTTGATAGTATGGGAATAGCTCGAAATGTAGTTGTATTGTTTGTTACAAGTTATGGATGTTGTATTTTCTTTTTACCAATAAAATCTTTATTAAAAAAAAAAAAATATCAAGGCATGAGGTAAACGGAACGGCTTTTATTCGAACAGTTAACAACAGTAGGATTTCAGAACGCGGACAGCGCCAGCCCAACTGACAGCTCTTTATATACCCGAGCTGTCAGTTGGCTGGCCCATGGGTGGTTGGTGGTGTTACTGCCAGCCGGCAGGCGCGCCCCAGCCAATCAGGTTTCGGCTGCTCCGGCCCCGCCTGTCGGCTGCGTCGAAACAACACAACACCCCTTCCCCCCAGATAGCGCATGCGTACTCCTGTAAGTACACAGGTTTTCTGCGCACGTGCTGCGATCTTCTCAGTCTGGGAGTGTCCTCCGAAGAAGGAGGAGGTGTCCTGCTTTCGTGACGTGGCCGATGGGCAGGCCCGGGCCCGGAGTCTGATGGGTGGAACAAAGGTAGGCCTGTATGGTGGGCGGAGACGCTCTGCGGGGACGGCGGCTTGAGGTGGCGAAGCCGTGATTGGACGTGGCTGGGCAGGAAAGGCGGCTGATGGGCATGCAGGCCCCAGCTGTGTCATTCACGGTATTGTGGTTGCGGCTGGAGACGATTGGCCCCCGGCAGGCGGTGGCTGGATAGGACTAGCAGCCCTTGGGTATGCAGACCCCGGCTGCTGCTGTTGATCGGGCACAGCTGTTGAAGGTTGCGGACCCGCCGGTGCCTGGCACCGAAGCTGGTTCACATGGCGCCTCCATATTCTTCCGTCGGCCAGCAGGACCCTGTAAGAGCAGGGCCCTGTTAGCTTGGTTATCACCCCGGGCAGCCATTTCGGGTCCCCCGCGAAGTTCTGTGCAAACACCCCCTCCCCCACCAGAAATCCCCTAGGGGGATCGGATATGGTTGGAGACATGGGAGAAAAGGAGGGGTGCATTCTGTCCAGTGTGGTCCGTAAACGACGGCCCATAAGGACCTCCGCTGGGCTTTTCCCAGTGGATTGACAGGGGGTGGAGTGCTGGGCTAGCAGATAGGTGCGGAGGCGGTGTGGCCAGGGAAAGTGGTTTAATCTAGAAAGGCCTTCCTTAGCAGAGCGCACCGCTCGTTCAGCCAAGCCATTGGCAGCAGGGTGGTAGGGTGCCGTGGGGGTATGCCTGATCCCTAGGGAAGCTAGGAAAGAGAGGAAGGAGTAGGATTGGAATTGGGGCCCGTTGTCGGAAACGATGACGTCCGGAATTCCGTGTGTCGTGAATAGGGAGTGGAGAATTTGGATGGTGGCGCCTGCCGTGGTATAGGTCATAGGGAAGATCTCGACCCATTTGGAAAGGGCATCTACGACTAAGAAGAAGGAGCGGCCCTCCAGGGGCCCAAAGAAGTCGATATGGAGGCGGCTCCATGGGGAGGGGGGAATCTCCCAGGAGCGGGCAGGCACAGAAGGGGGAGCCGGCCTGACAGCCTGGCAGGGAGGGCACCGCTGAACCCAGGCCGCAATATCGGTGTCCATGGAGGGCCACCAAGCATAGCTGCGGCCGAGGGCCTTCATCCCCACTATGCCTGGGTGTCCTTCATGGAGATTGGTGAGCACCTGCATGTGGAGGGCAGCCAGTATAACAACCCTGGAACCCCACAGCAGGGAGTCCTGTGATGCAGAAAGTTCGTATCAGTGGCGGTAGAACGGATGGAAGTCGCCGGAGCAAGTTTCCTCCGTCCAGCCCCGCCTGACAGCATCCAGAACTCTCTGGAGGAGGGGGTCAGAACGTGAGGCCTGAGAGACATCGGTGGCAGACAGGGGGCAGGTGATGTCGTCGGTCAAGGTGTAGACCGATACCGAGGGTGCAGGGTCCGTGACAGGCAATGGTAGGGGGCAGCGGCTGAGGGCATTGGCATGCCCCAGCTGTTTGCCCAGCCGGTAGATGAGGGAGTATGAATAGGTGGAGAGGAACTCCGACCAACGGCCCATTCGCGGTGACAAGATGGTAGGGGTGGGACGGTCCCCGGCGATGATGCCTAGGAGGGGTTTGTGGTCGGTCACTAAGGTGAAGTGCCGGCCGTAAAGATAATGATGGAACCGTTTTACTCCCACAACGGCCGCGAAGCCTCCTTGTCCAACTGGCTGTAATTACGCTCAGGTTTGGACAAGGTGCGGGAGTAGAACGCGATGGGTGCCTCAGAACCATCGGGTAGGCGTGGCTGAGGACAGTCCCCACCCCGTAGGGGGAGGTGTCGCACGCCAGTATGAGTGGTGGGTGCTTGTCGTACTGGACGAGCACAGGGGTGGCGGTTAATAGAGTTTTGACAGCCGCGAGCGCATGCGCTTCGCGGTCTGTCCAAACCCAGGGGGTAGAGGCGTCAAGAAGGCGATGCAGAGGTTCTGTGACCGAGGCTTTATGCAGGATAAAGGAGGAGTAAAAGTTGAGGAGCCCCAGGAAAGCCTGGAGCTCGGCCTTGGTGGTGGCTGTGGGGGCGGAGGCAATGGCCTCCACTTTGGAGGGGGTGGGATAGATTCCACGGGAATCCACCAGGAACCCCAGAAACTCCACGGAAGGCATGCTGAGCTTGCACTTAGAGCGCTTTAAGTGCAGGCCGGCAGCTCGGAACCTGGAGAGGACGTCCCTTAGCGTTTGGACGAGTCCTGATTGGTCCTTGGCGGCAATCAGGACACCGTCAAAGTAAGGGACGACCCCCGGAATGCCATGGAGTACCCGCTCCATAAGGCCTTGAAATATCCCTGGGGCCACACTGACCCCGAACTGTAGGCGGCGGCATTTGAAAGCGCCGCGGTGAGTCACAATGGTCTGTGCGGTGGCAAAGGCCTCATCTACTGGCAGCTGCTGGTATGCTTGGGCCAGGTCCAGCTTGGCAAAGATCTGGCCCTGGCCCAAGGAGTGCAGAACATGCTGCACAACCGGCACGGGATACGGGTGGGCTTGCAAGGCCTTGTTCAGGGTCGCCTTGTGATCAGCGCAGACCCTCAGGGAGCCATTGGATTTGAGTGGCAAGACAATGGGGGTTTCCCAGGGGGCATGGTCGATGGGCATTGTCGAGCTCGGCGTCCACGCGAGCCCGAAGAGCGAAAGGGACCCGTCGGGCCTTCAGGCGGATGGGCGCCACCAAGGGATCCAAATTGAGGGCAATGGGGTGCCGATGTAGCACCCCAGGGTGTCGGAGAATACGTCATCGAACTCCGACAACAGGGAATCCAGGGAGGAGGCTAACTGAAGGGAATTTATACCAGAAATGCCTAGCCCCAAAGCCCTGAACCAGTCCATCCCTAGGAAAGATGCTAAGGGTGGCTTAACGACTACAAGGGGCAAAGGGCCCCGGAATTTTTGGAAGGAGACAGGGAATTGCCTGCAACCCAGGATGGGGATGGCATTCCCTTGATAGTCATGGAGGAAGCAGTCAGCGGGACCCAGTTGGGTAAGCTTGAGGGTCGGTATAAGTGACCTCAAGGTGTACCAGGACATGATGGTTCGGGCGGAGCCCGTGTCGAGCTCCATCTTGCAGGGGCGGCCTGCGAGTAAGATGCGAAGGTGCATCTTACCCTGGCCGCCATAGGATGACGAGGCAGCTGAATCGGCTTGCCAATCGGGCAGGGGTGGCTCCGGAGCAGACACACCGTAGCAGCTCATGTGGCTTGAAGATGATCCAGGCGGTTGATGGCGACTGACAGGAGGCTGGGCCGGCGAAGGAGGAGGTCTCGGGTTCCGAGCATCTCCAGCGGCTGAATGGCAGACGTTGGAAATATGACCCGACGGCCATACGGAAACGGCAGAAAGCCCTGGAGTGGCGGCCGCCACAGCTCAGGCAACCACCTCCATCGCGCGGAGGCTGGGCCCTCATGCGATCGACTGAAGAGATGGCATCGGCACAAGGGTCAAGTGCCAACATTTGGCTGTGAACGGCCGAGTTGGGCAACGCCTGCAGAGCGGACGTCGGCAAACGGCGGACGTCGGCAAACGGCGGACGTCGGGGGTTGACTGCCCGGCCATTTCATAAGCCTGGGCAGCGTCGACAGCTATCTTCATGGACAGCACTGACCTTTCCAGGATTTTTCTGTGAAGATTTATGTCGAGGAGCCCATATATAAACTGTTCGAGGAGGGCGTCCTCTAAATCGGGGAATTTACAGTTAATTGCGGCTGATCGCAATTCGGCGACGTATTGGGCAATTGACTGGCCCTGCCATTGGATACACCGCCAGAAATATTGCCGGCGGGTGTACTTGGAGGGAGAAGGATTGTAGTGAAGCTTGAGCCACTCCATCAAGACATCGAGAGGCAAGGAATGTACTGGTGCCGGTGCAGCTAGAGCCCGGGCTGTGGCGAACATTTCGGGCCCGCAATAGTGGAGAAATGTGCCCCGTCGCCTCTCCTCAGGGAGCTCTGAGAGGTCGTGCGCCATGAGGAAAACCTCAAACCTCTCCAGGAATGCATCCCATGATTCGGCCTCTGGTCGAAAAGCAGCAAAAAACGGAGGAAGGAGCCAGAGCCGGGACGACGACGGGGTCCGTGTCCGACATCCTCGTCGCCAGTATTAAATATCAAGGCGTGAGGCGTGAGGTAAACGGAACGGCTTTTATTCGAACAGTTAACAACAGTAGGATTTCAGAATGCGGACAGCGCCAGCCCAACTGACAGCTCTTTATATACCCGAGCTGTCAGTTGGCTGCCCATGGGCGGCCGGTGATTCTCCCGCTAGTTGGCAGGCACGCCCCAGCCAATCAGGTATCGGCTGCTCCGGCCCCGCCTGTCGGCTGCGTCGAGAGAACACAACAGCATTAGCTTCCAATTATTTTCTAGGTGCAATCCAAGGTGCTGCTTATCACCTATAAAGTCCTATATGGCATAGAACTAGGCTTTTTGCAGGACTCCCTGTTTCCCATGATCTCTGCTCACCACACCAGACCTAGGAGGGAGGATATGCTCTGGTTCCTTTCCATTGGGCAATCTAATATAGTTGAACCCAAAAGTTATGCCTTCTCTGTGGCAGTACCTTGCCTTGTGGACAGTATCATCCTGGAAATCCAGATGGACCATGCTCAGTTAACATTTTGTAAGTCAATCTGCGCCAGGAATTTAGGAGAGCCCTCTCGGTTAATGTTTTTTCTTTTAAGCTGGTATTTTTGTGAACATTATAGTTTGGATTAATTCAATTGTTAGCTTTAACTTTTCATACCACTGAAAGTCACCATTATAAGTTGTATGGCCATATGCATTTTATTGATCAATTAAAATATTTTTGAAGTAATGTACCAGTGCTATATGAATGATTTTGGTTGCTGTTAAATTACATTTTCATGTATCCAGGGCTGGAAATTCTGGAAGTTTGAGAGCATATTGTGGAGGCATTCACAAAAAGGCAGACACTGGAAACTTGCCTATTAATTAAAAACACTGTCGTAGTGAGTTTGGTTGATTCCCCCCTCCCCCCCTTTTCTTTTTTGCTAAAAGAATCTTTAAAAGAAATGAGGTGAGCAGGGATCCTGGAAGACATCAAAGAAAGAGGTGAAAGGTACTAATGCCAAACTTACCATTTTGCCCACTCATGGACATAATGTTATACCAGTGTTTTTCAGTAAAAGGAAATAAATTCCAATGAATTAATGAAAGAGTGATTTGAAATCAGCATCATAAGACTGAACACTTTAAGGTAGAAGCCAGACAGATTAGGCAATTGTGTATTAACAGTACAATTTCAGAAGATGTTCTAAATAAATGAAGATATGCTAGAAATTTAGAATTAGGTCTCATTGAATTCAACAGTTTATTCCTAGGTACATTAAAACACTGAACATTATTCATTCTTTTATATATTCCTTTTTGAAAGGAGATTTCTAGAGTGCAAACATCATGTGAGACATGCATATTTTAACATATTTAACGTAATACTACATTCAACCAAAAAGCTTAATGATCTATGACATATTTTTCCAAATATGGTTTGTCCAGTCCTACTTTATAGGAATATTATGCAGAATATGCCTGTGATACAACTTAGCTTCCTTATCTAGTACCTAATGCAGCTTATGTTTTCACTGCACCATATACTTTATTGATCAGGGATATATAGGACACTGAAGCTTTAAATAGGGCAAAGAGGGAAAAGGTTTCTAATGAGTGCTATAGCATCTTCCTCCCTTCCCATTCTGTTGAACTTGTAATTTTAATTTAGCAGTATATGGTTCTAGTAACTATACTATTGACAATGGTGGCCTTTGGCTCCTAGAACAAAGTAAGTTAACAGATTTTTGAAGATAGTAGGATGAGGCAGGAATTATTCTGCTCTTAAGAGGACAAAAATAATGGTTACTTAGGCAGAGTGTACAGAACCTGTGTGGTGAGGATTTTGGCAGCAACATTGTGAAAAGGTGACATATTGCAAAACTTTTGAGGCGTATTTTGAAGTTAACCTATTCAATCTTTCCAGTTCCCAACCAAATTGAAAGTGCTGAATTTTTAAAAAATTTTTTGCTGCTCTTAGCAGATTGCCCTACGAGAATTTAGCTCCTCCACGTACAGGTAGTCTTTGACTTATCACCACAATTGAGCCCAAAATTTTTGTTGCTAAGCAAGACATTTATTGAGTTTTGCCCCCATTTCACAACTTTTCTTGCCTCGATTGCTGTGAATCACTGCTGTTGTCAAGTCAGTAACATGGTTGTTAAATGAATCTGGCTTCCCCATTGACTTTGGTGGCAGAAAGTTGCAAAAGGGGATTGCATGACCCTAGGACACTGCAACCGTCATAAATATGAAACCAGTTGTCAATCACATGACCATGGGGATGCTGCAAGGGCAGTGTGAAATTTTTTTTTCACTGCCATTGTAACTTTGAACAACTATTGTATGTGGAGGACTACCTGTATTTTCCTCAAATCTGTTATTTGTAATTTCTATTATTGACTGGGTGTAATAGCAAGTAGTTTGGAGTGATAGCAATAGCACTTAGACCGCTTCAGTGCTTTACAACCCTCTCTAAACAGTTTACAGAGTCAGCCTATTGCCCCCAACAATTGGGTTCTCATTTTACCCATTTCGGAAGGCTGAGTCAACTTTGAGCCTGGTGGGATTCGAACTGCCAAATTGTAGACAGCCAGCAGAAGTAGCCTGCACTCTACCCACTGTGCCGCTCTAATCACTTTGTGATCAAATGCTTAAAAGTCTTTCATGGTGTAGATAGGATCTGGTTACTTGACATATCACTTGTCTGTTTCTGCCTATCCAGTGTCTGGTCAAGGTGGATGCACTACAGGTCCCATCAATGAAGTGTTTCCATTTTATGGGACTGAAGAAGTGTCCTTTCTGTCATAGCCCTGCCCTCAGGAACAACATCCCAGTCTCCTTGATTTCTGGAAGCCTCTTTTAAGACATCCCAGGCATGAAGGTAGGCTGGCTGTGGTGCCCACTGCATTCCCCCCCCTTAAATATTGGGAATACTGTTTTAATCCAGGTAGTCATGTGGTATTCAGTTATTCATAATGCATGGATAGGTTGATTGCCTCATTTAGTGACCATTTGTAGTTACAATGTGATGAAAAAGCGATTTTGTGAATAATCTTCACATTTATGAACTTTGTTAACAAAGGAAAGCTGAAGTAAGATCATAAGCCGTCATGGTTTTGTTTATTGACTGTTTTACTTAATGGCCGAGTAGCTAGTCCCAATTCTTTTGGGTTTAGTTACCTGTACTGGACTTCTTATATGCCACCCAAAATCATGCTGGAGTTGGGTGGCCTTGACAAATCCAAATAAAATAAAATATTAAATTAGAATTGGATTGTTAAACTGGACATCTTGCGGATTCCAATGTAAAAAGTCATGGATATATATGTGGAAGGACAGACTGCCTGAACAGACAAAAGTATCTATGCTCCTTCCTCACACCTTCTTGGCTCTCCCTAGTTGTCAAGATAACCTGATTGTCAATCAAACAGCAGTTGCTGGACACAAGAGGTTCACAGGCCTTGGGAAGAAAAGGTTGCACAAGCACAGTCAAAGCGTGTGAGTCAAATAAAGAGGCAAACTAAAAGACAGACGGACCCGATTAGAAGAGGCAGCCGAGAAAGGAGTAGCTAAAAAAACTGTGGGAAGAGATATGTCTTTTCCCTTCCCTCAAAGCTGGTGTGAGGTAAACGTTCTACTAGCCATTTCCCTACGAGGGAGCAAAGATTCAAGAGAGAAGAACTAAGACACCCAGCCAAAAAACCCCAACCAAGTACAAAAGATGAAGAAAAAGTCTGAAATTCACAACAAAAAATAGAAAACAAACTAAAAAAGACAGATTGAACTCTGCAGAAAGCATGCAACTCTACAGGGTGACAACAGGGAGTAAGACAACAAAAATATAAAAATCAGAAATAAATATATTTGAAATATAAAATCGAAAGATAAAAAATATAGTGAAAGGGGACTTTAAAGAATATAGAGTAGATAAAAAGCTTCTAAAATACACAAAGAACATTATTTTTTAAGTCAGTTCTGAACTAGTTGAAGGGATTTATAACTTTTTATATGTAAGCCTTCCTGTGTATAAAATACACAGTAGTTTCACTTAATGCCAGTATTCCTTTTGGTCAAAGATAAGTTATCAATATTTTGCTGATCTGACAGTAAACTGCAGGTGTTTCTTTGTTCAGAACTGATATTTGCAAAGAGATTAAAAATACATAATACAAACCACTGGAGCATTCAGAAATGTAAGATGACACTTTCTTTTGTTCTGTAGCTGGAGGAAATATCTATTATGAAAATAGCAACAGTACTGTTTTCTGGTGTGTTCCCCTTCCACTTTATTTTATGCCTAAAACATTTTCATGGTCTAAATGAAGGTAAAAAGTTCAAGCCTATTTCTGAAATGTTAACAAATATACATAATGTACAGGAAAATTCAACATTCATAGTACTGGTATTTCTTTTTTATTTAAGAACAGAATAAAGCATTTTTAAATATATTAATTTTAAGTATGCTACACAAACAAGACGCTGGTTTGCACATTAACAGTTTTCAAAACCAAGATTGCAATGGCCCTTTCCCACCCAAAATACTGATGCAACAAACAGATTACTTTTTAGGACAAATATAAAGTCAGAAATCCCTTAGTAAAAAGGTAGTAAAGGAAAATTAAAATGCCACAGCTTTGATGGCTACAGATCAAAGTAAATATTTTGAGAGAACCAACTTCTTTTGTTATTTTTACAGATTACTCATTTTTTTATTGTAAGGCATGAAGGTTTGTATATGGTTACCAAAGTGGTAGCCACAATCATGGGTATGGCTCGTTTGGACCACATCCAGGGTACAGAAGAGGTTTGAGCATTTAGTCAAAGAACCAATTCAAAAGAATAGCTCCTGGATAGACTAACTCAAAACTACTTCCATGTATTTCAAAAGTGACTTCACTTGGTTAAGCACAAGGACTCAAAAGTTTTTCATGGCAAGAATATAGCAAATGAAATGACAATCCGGTCACACAAGAAAGAATATGCTCACTCTCTTTGACTTCACAGTTGACTTCCCACACAACTACCTTCTTAAACTTCTATTTACCGTGTTCATGAAATGGGATATAAAAACTGGACAGATCTAGCTTGATGAAATGCAGACATATAACAAGAGGCCCAAATTATTAGAAAAATCTGTGAGCCTCCATCTCCTTGGTGAAACTTGACAACCTTGACCATTAAAGAATAATTGTCTAAGGATCTTTGTAAGAAAAATCACACAATAGTGTTTAAAGATGAAAGAACAAGAAGGTAATATGCTGAACGTAATATAGCACATTCAAATATCATTTTATGTTATTATAATTCCAAAGAAACAACAGACTTTGGATTTATTCAGATATATCCAAATTGATCCAACATTTCTTCAAGTATAGTACTGCTTGCTAAGCCAATAATCTTATGTATGTGTACCCTAAACATTATTGAAATGTAATACTGGTAAGCGTATGTGCAGTAATTCCTATTATTTATTATGGTGTATCTAAAGTAGCCCAATATTTAATTTCAATGAAATGGAGAGTGATGATTCCTGAGACTGAAGAGAGAAAGCTTTGTGTATAAATATGCAATGTATAAATCACCCCTATTCACGTTTTGCAAGGCATGCAAATTATATTTTAGGATCAGGTCACAGAAGATAATAAGGGTAATCATTTGAGCAACAAGGCTTGAAAAACCAACACCTAACTAAAGATGGAGCTCTCTCCCCAAGTCAGTAATAGCACTTATTTATTTGGCTTCTGGAAATCCCAGAATGAGTGATGACAACTTACTGAAATAAATACTGGAGGAAATATACTGGACATCCTATGTTTAGTTTGCTCTACACATTAGATGATCAGAACAATTAGGTATGCCTGATGAAGACATTAATCAATCTGACATTTCTTTTCAAGTTTTTCCAGTTGCAATGAACTTGCATTGTAAATATTGAAAAAGTTGACCAATAAAATAATGGCTTAAACAGGAAGAACATATTCCCTTTCAGAATAGGGAGCTGTCCATTGAAAAGTCTCACTGATGATGGATCTGATTCCATGGGTTCTTCATGGAAAGAAACAAAATGGAAATATAGTATGGGGGAAGGGTTGAATTTCAGGAGTTGCTTTTGGAAACTTAATTTTTTAAAATTATGTTTTGGATACTCCGAGTCATTATAAGGAATCTGATCTTGATCCTATGTTCCATGCAGAAAAGTGAACAGCGGCTGTGGCAACAGATGTGAAGCTGTGGTTAGTTGGCCCAATTTCCTATTTAGGCGTTCTGGCTGCTGCAGGATGTGAAGAAATCCTCATAAAATCTTTGATACCAACTACAACTACAACATATAGATTTTGCAGCAGATTCAGGGAGCCAGACAGCTTGGAGTAGAATGTGACTTGGATTCTTGCTGATTTTCAGGCACTCCCAACAGGCTCCTTTTCTGTGCAAGCTATCAATATAAGAAGCTTCCAGAGCACAAAGGCAGAAAGCCAGGCAATTTTTCCTGGGCTAAAAAGAATCGGGGGCTGAAGGTGCAGGTGAAGAGGGAAGATTCACTTGCTAGTCTTCTTTTTCACCTTGGTGGCATTGATATCTGCTTTTGTCTTCTGGATTCGAGAGAAGATTTCCTTAAACAGAGCTTTATATTCTGGCTGACTCTGCTCTAGTCGTTTGTCTACCGCTTCCACATGTTTGCTAAGGCTCTTCTCCATTGTTTTGAGCTCTTCCAGCTCATAATTCTCCCCCCGGAAGTCTCTAAAGGAGCTGTCACGGGAGATGGGGCGCGAGGTTTGGACACCAGCATGACGTACGCTGTCCTTATGTTGACGGCACTTGCTGAGAAGCTCCTCATACTTTTCCAGCAGGGCATGGTATTGCTCATCCACTTCCCTCAGGATTGACATTCCCCTTTTCCGTACATTGTTGGCATGGAGTGTATAATTGCCTTCATGGCGGCTCACAGCATCCTTGGTTACAATGGCATTAAGGGCTGTGTCGCTACAGCTTTTCCGGACAGGATGGTTTGGAGAAGCTGCCATGGAGGATTCATGATTTTTCCTCCCATCTTCCTCCGAAAGGTCTATGTAGTCAGATTCAGGAGCATTGTTTAATGGCTCCAGAAGTGTTTCTGATAGGTTGTCCTCTCTGCTGAGGAGATATTTCTTGACTTGCTTCATCTGCTGGAGTTCCAATAATTCAGTTTCCAATTCTTTAATGCGCAATTTGCAGCTTTCCATTTCACAAACTCGTTGCTCAAGCTCTGAGTACTCCTGGATGACTGATGTATACTCTCTCTCCACCCTTTCTTTTCTCTGCTTCTCCTGGATAACTTGGGACCGGAGAGAATTTACCATCGCTTGCAGTCGCTCATTCTCTCGTTCCAAGGGCATTTGGTTGAACTCCATGGAAGAGCTGTGGATCTGGAACGCATCCTCATATCTAATATTAAAAAGACAATATGGTTGGCAAATTAACAGGATCCATGGGTAGACAGCATTATCATTCTAGTGAAGTGCCTAGTGCCATGATGGCGAACCTATGGCATGCGTGCCTCAGGTGGCTGACAGAGCCATATTTGCTGACACGAGCTATCAGCTCTGGCGCCCAGCTGATTTTCAGCCTTCCAGAGGGCTAGGGGGGCCGTTTTCACCCTCCCCAGGCTTCATGAAATCCTCCGGAGCCTGGGGAGGGAGAACCCTCGCCCCCCACGCGGGGGTCACGTACACATGCACAGGTGGACAGGGTGCATTGGATTGTGGGTGTGGGCACGCATGTGCATGCAATAGCATGTCCATCCACAATTTTCACATGCTTTTACAAAAAGGTTCGCCATCACTGGCCTAGTGAGACACTTCTGGATAACCACATAGTTGGCCCTTAGGATAGGCAAATTTAATACCTCAATGCAATAAGTGCCTCTGAGCTGCTAGTTTTCTATGTGTACTTATATATTTTTCACAAAGGTTATTCAAATATATATCACCAAAATTCTGTTTATCACATACCCAAGATTCAGAAAGTAAATCTCTATACAGGTAGTCCTTGTCTTACAACCATTTGTTTAGTGACCATTTTAAGTTACAACAGCACTGAAAAAGTGAGTTACACTTTTTACACTCCTCATATTTAGTCAACATAGCATCTCATGGTTACATAATCAAAATCTGGACACTTGCCAACCAGCATATATTTATGACGGTCGCAGCATCCCAGGGCCATGTAACCACCATTTGCGCCTTCCCAGCTAGCTTCCAAAAAGCAAAATCAATAGGATTCATTTAATGATTGCATGAGCCACTTAACAACTGCAGTGATTTGCTTAACGACCATGGCTAAAGGGGCATAAAATCCAACATGACTCACTTAATAACCACATTGATTAGCAATAAAAATTCTGGTCCCAACTGTGGTCATAAGTCAAGGACTACCTACTGTATATAACATTATCAGAGATACTGCTTCTCTTCTATGCTGAATGCCAGTGTTCTCATTTGAGCTGGTGGTGGTGAGTAGGATTAATGTACTTTCTGAAATCATAGAAATGAACCCTGACAGCAGCTGATGTCTAAAATCTTATGTCTTTCTTATTCAAACACCAGTTTTAACATGCACAGCAGAGATGGGTTGCTCCCAATTTGGCCCAGTTTGGGTGAACTGATAGTAGTGGCAGCGGGAGGCTCTTCTCACCCACCCGGACGCTTCTGCACATGCACACGGGCATGAGCAAACCGGTAATAAAAAAATTGGAAACCCATCACTGATGCACAGGAAGAGTGAAAGGCTACAAAATTATTTCTAGAAAACCACACCTTTCTTCCAGCTAGGTTGCCTAGAGCCCCTAGTCTTAAAAAGGGAGAATTCTACTATACCCTGAAATGACTAAGGACCTGTACTTCTCAATACAGTGTACTTCTGTAGTAACAAGAGCTACTAGTGACTATAATGGAACTAGATTTATCCTTACCGGCAGGTGGATCATTACCAATAGTATTAAAACAGAGAAGGAAAATAACTTGCTTATTCAATTTCCCCATTATCCCTAAGATTCATAAAATTTGGATTCTTATTGAGTAATTCGTGAAATTTCAGACCAGATTTTTACAGATCGTCTACAAATATGATACAGAGGAAACCCAGATTTTATTTTTCTGATAAATTTATATCTTGACTTTTCTGCAGGAGTTCAAAGCAGCTTATGCAAGGATTTCCCTTAATTTTGCCCCTCTACCAACACTGCTGGGATAGGGGGAATTCAAGAGAGAGGGACTGGCTCAAATTGATCTGTGGAGTTCCTGTGGCTAAAGTGGATTTGAATGTGGATCTCCATGGTCCTAGCCCAGCACCTACATCATATTAAAATCACCTCCTTTTGTTGCCTTCCCCTCATTTCCCTCAATAATTCTTTAGATCTTGAGAAAAATTGGATAATGAGCAGAAAACAGAATAGAGCACAATGGCTTTTGATTAAGAATCTAATTCATGGAAATACTCTGAAATTTAACCTTGAACCAGGATTCAGTTAATAGCAGGTTATGTTTAATTTAATTTAATTCCTAAATGAAATTAATATAGCACATTTGGTAACAGGCTACAGGAATATGCACATGAATGTTACTTGCTTTCCCTTTATATGGTGCCATCTCTATTAATGACAATTTCACTTGAGTATAAATTTGAACTGTGCTGAAAAAGATAAGGAGAAGGGAGGAGTTAAACAGGAAGCTATTGGAGTTAAATAGGAAGCTACTGGAATTAAATAGGAAGCTATGGATTTAAGTTTCATTCCATAAAGAATTGGATAGCAACTAAGTATGTAGAAGAACAATTATTTCAATCATCAATAATCAAAAGGACACAATGTCCCTTGTGTGTTCTGGGCACCGTACAATATTTAACTGTCTCACTTACATCAAACACACAGATCTAACAGAGCAATTCTAGCAATACTCCTTGAACCTTGTTTTGTTTTTGTGATGTGCTGCCCTGCTGTCCCAAAAAAACTGGTACACTGATTTGAAATAGAGAGATACAAAATAAGTAAGCATAACTATGGGGGCTGGCCAATTCCCCTCTAAAAATTTGCCTTTGGGTGCCTTTGAATCTGTCCAGTTAGTGGGAGGATGGATATAAAACAAGTGCTGAGTTAATCGTATCTGCTTAATTCAGCACATATTCTTCCTTGAATCTTAATAAACAACTTGTGCCACAGTCATTAATTGAAAAAAAAAGTGTGTGGGTGGGAAAGGAGTGAGCAATACCCGATTCCCCCATCTCTCATTGATATATAGATTAGAAAGAGGGCAGTGAAATCCCCCTTAATTGTTATAAACCAGTATCTATAAAATTCAAATTTTATAAAGTTATACATAGCCTTAGGCACCTCGGGTAAAACATATGAAAGGTATGATAAGGGTGTTTTTATATGGATAATTATAAGATTTTGCCTAGAATTATTTTAGGACCTTAGGACAGCAGTAATTATTTTTGCCAGAACTCCATGAATTATATTTATTGATTGGTTCATTGATTGTTCAACTGTTTCTGCTAGAACCAGATGGGACACCAAAGAAATCTTTCAAAGGTGACTGAATTGTGATTAGTGTTGACGATAGACCGTTGGCTTACCTGAATGGTCATTCTCTAGGTGCTGCGGAGTGTCCAAGCACGGGTTAACTTCAGCTTGCTGCCCAAGGAACTGAGTTTTAAAATTGATTGTAGCTCCGCCTCTTGGTTGCCTCAGAGGCTCAGTTTTGAAAAACGAAGAAGATCCAATAGTCCATAACTCGAACCAGTCTAAGTCCAAGTCCAAGACACAGGTGAAACACACCTCGCAGCCCCACCTCAAGTGTGGGTTTGGACAATCCGCAGCGCCTAGAGAACGACCATTCAGGTAAGTCAACAGTCTTTCTCTTAGGCGCTGCTTGGAGTGTCCAAGCACGGGACATGCCAAAACTATGTCAAAGTCGGGAGGGAAGAAGAAGAACTGTACGGGGCCGGGGTGCTTGCCACAACTCTCTGCAAAACTCTCCTCCCAAATGACGCCTCAGCGGAGGCGAACGTGTCCAGTTTGTAGTTTCGAATGAATGGAGACGGACCAGACCATATAGCGGCACGGTAAATTTCCTCAATTGGAGCTTGAGTAGCCCAAGCAGCCGAAGTTGCTGTCCTCCTCGTAGAATGTGTGGTAATATGAGGGGGAACTGGCCTGGCCTGAGTCTCGTAAGCCATTTTGATACTTGCTCTGAACCAGCGTCCTATGGTGGAGGATGTGCTTTCTTCCCCATGGAAGCTGGTTGGAATGATACAAACAACGCTTCCGACTTACAAAAGGGAGCGGTCCGTTTGATGTAAATGCGCACCGCCCGCCTAATGTCCAACTTGTGCCACGTTACTTCTCTCTGGTGCCTAGGACGAGGACAGAAGTCCGGAAGTATCACCTCTTGCGCCCTGTGGAAAACAGTGTTAATCTTCAGGACGAAGGCAGGATCCAATCGTAAGATGACTCTATCGGAGTGGAAGATGCAGAGGTCGCCTCTGACCGACAAGGCGGCCAACTCCGATATCCTGCGGGCCGAGGTGATGGCCACCAGAAAGGAAGTTTTAAGGGCGAGGTGGCGCAGACCCACCGTCTGCAATGGCTCAAAGGGTGGCACGGCAAGAGCCTGCAGTACAACGGTCAAATCCCAGGTAGGGTACCTATGGATGGGGGGCGGACAGATGTTGGAAGCCACTTTTAGGAAGCCCTGAACCTGGGCATGTTGAGAAAGTGGTAATTGAGAGTTAGTAGACAGAATGGTGCCCAAGGCAGCCACCTGTCGACGGAGAGTGTTGGGTGCAAGGCCCTTGTCCAAACCGTCCTGTAGAAATTCCAGGACTTGTGAGATAGTCGCGGATGAGGCACTTATCTGATGGTTGAGGCACCAATGTGAGAAGGCCGACCAGGTTGCTTCGTAAATACTGACGGTGGAAGGTTGTCTAGAAGCTTGAATAGTCCGGATGACTCTGTCAGAAAAACAGTGAAGCTTCAGGAGGTCCTCCTCAAGTGCCAGATGGCCAACTGCAGCCACTGGGGCGCCGGGTGTTGGACGGTCCCCTGGCTGAGGGAGATTTGCTCCTGAGGTATGCGCCATGGTTGGGACACCGACAAGCTGATTAGGTCGGCGAACGAAGTCCTCGGCCAGTGAGGAGCTACTAGCAGTACCTCCGCCCCTTCTTCCAGTATCTTCTGGATGACCTGCGGGATCAGAGGAAGAGGAGGGAAGGCATAAAGTCGACCCGGAGGCCAACGGGATCCTAGAGCGTCTGTGCCCTCTGCCCCAGGGCAGTGGAACCTGGTGAAAAACCGAGGGAGGTCCATGTTGGCCAGCGAGGCGAACAGGTTGATCACCCGGTGGCCGAACCTCTAGGACGGCTGGCAGAACAGCCTTGGATGCAGCCGCCATTCTGAGTTCTGGATGGTGGTCCTGCTTAGCCAGTCCGCCATCACGTTGTCTACGCCGGAGATGTGGTCGGCTCGAATTGAGGCCAGATGTTTCTCCGCCCAGCGACCCAGGGCCTCCGCTTCCGACATCAGGGCCAGGGACCGTGTGCCGCCCTGATGGTTGATGTAAGCTTTGGTGGCTATGTTGTCGGTCAGAATCAGTACATCGCAGCCCCTGACTTGATTGAGGAACTGACATAGGGCCAGTTTGGCCGCCCGAAGCTCTAGCCAAGTGATGTTGTGGGCGAGCTCCGCCTGCGACCATCTGCCCTGGACCACCGAAGTCCCTAGGTGAGCGCCCCAGCAGAAGAGACTGGCATCTGTAATTATTATCAGGCGCTCCGGGTCCCTGAAACGACTGCCTTCGCGGAGGGCATCTGACAGCCACCACTTGAGGGAGCGGAGGACCTTCGGGGGAACTTGTATCACCCGTCTGGAGCTGCTGGCTCTTCGTCTCTGGAGGGGGAGCAGGAACCACTGCAGTTCTCGCATGTGTAACCGCACCCATGGGACCACCGAAATGCATGACACCAGCTTCCCCATCAGCTGAGAGAGGGAGACGATCGATGCTGACTTGGTCGAGTGGATGTTCCTCACCAGAGTCCGGATGCTGTCTACCCTCTCCTGGGTGAGGAACACTTGGCAGGTCTCGGAGTCGATGATTGTTCCGAGGTGCTGGATTTGGCAGGTCGGGGTCAGATGACTTTTGGTGAGGTTGACCGAAAACCCGTGGAGCTGCAGGACCTTGATGGTGGTATTCAGATCTGTCCGGGCCTGCCCCCTGGATGACGAGTGGATAAGGATGTCGTCCAGGTAGCATTCCAATCTCACGGGAAGAGACCGGAGCCGTGCAGCCACAGTTGCCAGCAGCTTGGTGAAAGTCTGCGGGGCCGACGAGAGGGCCTTCTACTGGTAGTGGCAATCGGCGAACTGGAACCTCAAGAACTTGCGATGTACCTGGTGTATCGATACATGCAGTACGCTTCTTTCAGGTCGATCGAAGTCAGCAGATCGCCCTGTCTGACGCAGCCCAGGATGGTCTGGAGGGACTGCATCTTGAAGCGCTTGTATGCTAGATGTTTGTTCAGCTTCTTGAGGTCCAGAATCGTCCTCACCCCCCCTGATGACTTGGGGACCAGGAAGAGGATGGAATAAAAACCCCCGCCTTCATGACCCTTGGGAACTTCCTCTATGGTCTATCTCCACCCTCATTAGTTGGAGCTTGTGGGCGGACCTGGGGATGGGGCAACGGAGGAAGGTTCTCGGGGGAAGAGACAGGAACTCCAGGGTCAGCCCATAGCGGACCGTGTTCCTGACCCAACTGTCCGTCGTGGTCTCCTCCCACTGGGCGGCATAGAGCTGGAGGCGGCCGCCTATGGAGGGAGCCCTGTGACGGTCACTTAGATTTCCGAAAGGGTTTGTTGGAGTAACCCCCTCGGAATGGCTTGCAGAACCCTTGCTGCCTGCCTCTGTCCCTAAACGAGAACCTATCCTGGGAGCGATCCTGTGGGGGAAAGTAGGCGCGACCGGGTTCGCCGGAGGAAGTAGAGGGCTCGCTGCTTCGAAAGGAGTTCTTACGAAAGGGCTGACACTTACGTTCCTGCTTCTTGGTGACTGGGGGAAGCACCTTGCGTTTATCCTTAGACTCTGTCAGGAATGGGTCCAAGGCCGCCCCAAAGAGCTTTCCCCCTTTGAAGGGAGCGGAAGCCACCTTCCATTTCGCCTTCAAGTCAGCCTGCCACTGGCGAAGCCACAGCAGGCACCTCAAGGTAACGTTTGAGGCCAGGGCCCTAGATGAAAATTTAGTGGCCGTGAGAGAGGCGTCAGCGGAGTACTCCACGGCGGCAATAATCTTATTGACGTCCTGCCTAGTCCTGGAGTCTCCTGCCGGAAGCCCTGCTAGCATTTTTCGAAGCCAGAACAGGGCTGCCCTGCCAAAATAGGAAGAGTACGAGGAAGTGCGCATGGCCCAGGCAGTAGCCAGGTGGGTCTTGTGAGCTGCGGATTCCGCCCTCTTGTAGTCCGCCTTAAGCCCTTCCAGCAACTCCGCGGGAAGGGAAGAGGGAGAAGTGAGGGACATGATAGGATCGTCCACCTGGGAAAGCTTCAGAAGCTCCTCCAGTGGGGCCTCCATAGTGTACAGCTTCCTGTCTATCCCACTAGGGTTGGCCATGGACCCTGGTTGGGCCCATTGCCGCTGAATAATATCTAGGAACAATTGAGGAGCCGGAACTAAATCCAGACGCGGAGGCACCTCTTTAAATAAGCCTGCGCCAGGATCCTGGGGCCCTATGGTCATGCCAGTGGCTTGCTCAGCCGGAGCCTTGGCTGCGGGGGCCGGGAGGCCCATCTGGGGCCCCACTGCCCGGGCCTTGGTGAGAATGGCCCTAAACATAGCGGGGTTGAAAAGGCCTGAACTGGTGGTCTGCTCAGGGGTGGGGTTCTCATCATCCGAGAGAACCAGAACCTCTATCTCGGCCTCCTCCAAATCCGAGACCTCACTAAGGCCCGTTGGGGTAGGAGAGGACGCCATAGCCTCAGAGCCTTTGGGGCGTGCAGTATGGCTCTCAACGTGTTTGGGCGCCACAGAGGGCAACTTAGCCGCTAGCTGTAACATGCCATCAGAAATACCCCGTGATATGGCACGAGCCACAACCTCCTCCATGGCCTTAGATAGCCTGGCCTCCTGACCCTGAGGGGGAGGGGGCTCCAATTCAGAAGGAGCCAAGGATTCTTCCTCAGCCCCTGAATCTAAGTCTTCCAGGGAGTCTACAGCCATAGAATGGGTTGGTGACCCCAGAGATGCCCTAGGAGGATTGGGGGAAAACCCAAAGTCCTCGCTGCCTGGGCCTAAGGGTGATTTCCCTTGCTGGGAGACACTTCTGGGAGACCCACACCCCACTTCACTTGGAGTGGGGCCCATGGAATTCTTACGCTGCGCGGCCTGGCCTTCTGGAATTGTTTCTCCAGGGCCTTCTGGCGATGCACCACCATCCTTTCCTCGGCCTTAGAGGCCATCCCTGCTTTTGGATGATTCTCCCTGGGGGAAGCGCCCACCCCAACACCCTTGGCCACTGGATTGGGCCTATTTCGCTTGCTGAAGAGGCTAGATAAGACAGAAAACTGCAAACGAAATACTAAGAGGCTAAAAACAAAGAAATAAAATAAAAGGAGCTACACTATCTCAAGGATTAGGGGTCCAGCTTGTTGCTCAAGGACTGGAGCCCCACAAATACGTCCTATAGGGCGTCTGAGTTTTTTGAAACTGAGCCTCTGAGGCAACCAAGAGGCGGAGCTACAATCAATTTTAAAACTCAGTTCCTTGGGCAGCAAGCTGAAGTTAACCCGTGCTTGGACACTCCAAGCAGCGCCTAGGAGAAGAATGAGATCTCTGACCTTCAGTTGGTCATGAAGTAAAGCATGTAGAAATGTATCTATTCTTATTATTCTGTAATTCTGTGTCCAAATGGAGGAGTTTCCAAGTGTGAGAAGAACTCAATCGGTGCTATGTATGTGCAATTCACACTGAAACTAACACTCAGGTGATAGTGAGGAATGCTTTAAACCAATACTGGGGAGAGTAACTTCTTGAAGTAATTGTTTCTTTCCATTCGGTCCTGCTGGCATCAGATGAAACAAACACTGGAGCACAGTGTAGCCTATTTCAAAGCAGCCTCTATTTGCATAAATTAGGGAGATATTACATAAAAAATAATCTAAAGCCTCTGTTCTGCACTGCTGCCCCTGCACATGGCAGGTGCCCTTGTTTTCATTTCAAATGCCAATTTAATTGTTTGTTTCAGAGAGGGAAATGAACTTCAGGTTTGCTTTATCTGAAATTGAAGTTCAGTTGTCTCAGAGATTTCTATGTATAAACAACCCTAATGAGAACTTCTCAACAGCACTACAGGAAGTTTCATCGTTGTTAAGCCCACTTTTTAAATATGTATTTTCTTGCATCAGTTTTTTGCTACCCGAGCATTTATAGTCTGGGAATTAAAACAAATGGTTAAAATTTAAAAAAAAGACTTCCATTCATTATTGAAGACTTTAAAAAACAAATTAGAATTTTCAGAATAGCACAGAAAATCCCAAGCCTTGATTCAGTTTGACGATGCATTGATTTCTGATATAACAAATGGAGATTTGAGAACACTGAATGGCTCCAAAATCGGGAAACAACTATCTCCACAATTATTGTGCAAACGGCTGGGAAGGAAAAAGACAGAGGTCCACACAAAGTCAAGGTATACTGTTGTGTCATCTACTCCCTCTATAAATTAACAGATGGCCAAGTAGAGATATTTAACAAAAATGAAGTACTATTTTTCTTGTCCAAAATACCTGGGACTTGAGCATAATTCCTTGAGACAAGGAAATGTGTGGATCGTTCGACGCCTTTCTCTTTTTTCTCGGCGGACACGCAGCTGGTCTAAGCTCTGCAGTTCTTCCACTTGTTTTTGTAGCTCGTCAACTTGATTTTGTAGTCCTTCAATTGTTTCCGTCAGGCTGTAAATAAATTCAAGATTGATGGAAAAGAAATGAAACAAAAAGCCGAGCACTACATTATATAGAATCAAATACAGACATAACATGAAGAAATGGTTATACTATTCATACACCTATGCTTTCCTCCAAGCTATAATTATCTGCCGTACCATCTCTGGAGAATATGTGTATGTGCCCTTCAACTATATTTTTACACTTCAGCAATTCTGGGCTGTAAATTGCAATTACATTTTCAGGGAGGTAAGCCCGTATTAGAACCAGCTAACTGTGCTGTCAGCTTTTCTTTGTTTCTTTTCTCCCTCAATACTAATTATGCATGCTTAGCCCCCAAACATTTAAAGAAGCATAAAACAAAGAATAACTATGTTTCTATCTGCCTATTTTTTTTCAGAAATACTAAATCATCAAAGTTGCTATTGTGTTATGAGCTGAACAGATCCTTCTCACACATCCTTTCCCCATCCCAATACATTTTCAAACACTTGCTTTTTCCATCCTACAAATCCTACCCTGGAAACATGAGATGGTATAGAGGACACAGTCAATACTGTTTTCCAATGGGAATTTATGTATTAGCATTTTCATTTGGAAATACTTTTAAATTACTCTCCGGGAAACAGAATGAACAATAGCCCAAAACAACATATGAGGTAAGAGAAGTCACCTATTCACATGTCCATCAAATACAATTCTTTCCTTGTAGGGAAGTTGGCAAACTGTATTTTTATTTATAACAGGTCCTCTCAAAAGAGAACAGGTCTATGTCTCTGCCACTATACTTGGGGGGCAAATGCTACCTTGCATACATTGTTTTCAGGAGGGAATATCACTACAAAACTTCCTCCTATTATTTTTGAAATCAGTAGCGTTTATCATTTAGAAGCTGCAAAATACAATAGCTGATCTTTCTAAAGATTGGAAAACAAACCCCACTCACTCTGAAAGCTCTTTCCACTATCAGTCAGCAATGCAACCTCTACCTTTCAATTTTTGACATACCCGAGACAAACATGATATCCCTGGGCCCCACGATATGATGGGCCTTTTCAAAGTCTTTGTGAGCTGAATAAATTACCTTTGTTCAGCTGTCACTATAGAGGAAACTGCAAGATAACTGCTCTGAAGAATAGTGGGAACCCCCACTTCATTCCACTTGCCCACTCCTCAGAGGTGCACTTCTTACTTGAACCCAAGCGTCACTCACCCATCCCCAAGCAAATGCAGGGAAGAAATGGCAAATCCAGGGGAAGGGTTTTGATGGATTGCCATTTTTGCACTTTCCCCAATTGACTAGCTTTATGCAAATACAGGAAATGCAGCAAGAGATGCTGCAGAGGCGAGAGGTGTAATGCCAATGTCTGTGTAAATGTGTCAATCATTTGATCTTTAATCCTTTGGGGATAGCAAAGAAAATATTAAAACTACCAATCAGACCTATCAGACAAATGTTTACCATTGTATCTTCTGCTGAGATGCCTTGCTCTCTAACACAAGCTTCTGATTGGCCAGTTCTAGATCCCGTGTTGTTAAATCCAGCTGTTCATAAACTTTAGCATGCTGTTCATTCATATGCCGCAACATTTCCAGCTGTTTTGTCAAATACTAGAAAGAAAAACAAAAAGAAGTGCAGCCAAACCAATCCAATCTCTTTAAGAATAGCATAATTAAATGGGAGGCAAATACAACTTTTTAAATGTCTAAAAATGTATCTCTAATCAGGCATCAATTTTAGGATAACCTAGGCAATTATTGGGACGCGGTGGCTCAGTGGTTAAGATGCTGAGCTTGTCGATCAGAAAGGTTGGCAGTTCAAATCCCTAGTGCCGCGTAACAGAGTGAGCTCCCGTTACTTGTCCCAGCCTCTGCCAACCTAGCAGTTTAGCAGTTGAAAGCATGTAAAAATTCAAGTAGAAAAATAGGAACCACCTTTGGTGGGAAGGTAACAGCGTTCCGTGTGCCTTCGGCGTTTAGTCATGCCGGCCACATGACCACGGAGACGTCTTTGCTGGCTCTTTGGCTTTGAAACGGAGATGAGTACCGCCCCCTACAGTTGGGAACGACTAGCACATATGTGTGAGGGGAACCTTTACTTTTTAGGCAATTATGAAAATGAGCAAATGGGCAATCTATCTTAAAAAATAATATAATCTTTTCTGTCACACAAAAAGTAGAATCTGTGGAGTGATGACTTAGGAGAAACTATGTTGGCGACAGTTACAAAAACGTGTTTTAAGCCCGAGAAATGAAGACAACTTTAGAAAGTAACTTAAGTTGACTCTGCTTTAACTCCCTTCTTGGGATATAAGATGGAGGGAAGGGAAAATGCAGTCAGGATTCTTGTGTTCCAGTTTTTCTCCACAAAATTGAGCTTCAGTCTTCTTGAGGAATCGGTTTCCTGAACGGACCTACATCAAAGGGCTGACATCAATCGTGAAAACCTCACTTTATCTTCCTTTCTCCGCCTCTTTATTTAATTATGAACATTCATACAGATAATCAAGTAAGACACACCAATTTAAATCCCTTTAAAGCAGCAGAAAACATCTTCTGGAATTCTTTCCACCTTTAAAAAACAACAACTCTGCATCATAAGACTAGAAAAGGCAGGGGCTTATGATGAAGCAGTCAGAAGTATTCTGAAATGCTTCCCAGCTTCCTCTCCCAAAGAGATACATACATGAGGGACTTCCCCTCTCCCTCTGTTTCCCCAATCAGGGATGGTCACTTTCAACACAATTTTTCTCTTATTGGGTTTCCCACATCAAATTATCCTGCTTATTGAGAATTATCCCACACATAGAGTTATGAGTTTCCTTTCATCAGTTCTTCTCAACCTCGGTAAACTTATGATGTATGGAGTTCACCTCCTAGAATTCTCCAGCCCACACATCTCAAAAGTTGGGGAGGTTGAGAAGCATCACTTTCCACAATTTCTTTTTAACATTGTGTTGGGTAAAAAAATGCAAAATACTGTAGAGAACCTGGACTAGCTCAAAAGAACCCACATTAAAGTTTCTGCTTAGGTTGAAATTGTATGAGCTGGGGGACAGAGGGTGTTGCTGGATAGTGACAAAACACTTCGTCATGGAACCCTTATGCTGTGTTCTTCCAGAGCTTAATACAGCTTTGCTTCAGCAACTTTCATCTTACCGTCTCCCTAATCATACAACTTTGTGGATACTGCTAATTTCACTGTCCCAAATTAAATCCTACCCAAATATTTACATATATTTTCAAAGCCATGCTTAATGTACACTTGAAGCATGAATAGGTTATTTGAGTTATACATTTGCTTGTGCTTCCCCAGTCTCTGTTGACCGTACCTCTATCTCTTGCACTTGTTCCTCATTAGTGGTGTACATTTGCTGCAGAGAATCTTCCAGTTCCTTGTTGCGCTCCAGAAGTGTCTTCCCTAATTCGGCTGCTAAGTGCAAGTCTGAAAAGCAGACAAAACATGTATAAAGGCCTTTTTAAAAACCCTTTTACCTAAAATAACTTGGAATATACCGTATGTAATGCTGGTAAGGTTGATTTCTTTAAATATTCTTAACCCATTTTTTCAAGACTTTTGGGTCTTGAGTAGCTGCTCAGAAGCCAAAGCTGCCACTAAAGCTGTACCAAAATTCAAAAGTAAAATCAGTAAAAGTCTGACATTACATTATTAAAAGTAAATTCTTTAATTATAATAATTCTTTTAATTCCCAAAAATCTTATGATAAAAGCCACACTTATTTTCTCCCCAATTCTTTCAGACTAGAGGTGTTTTTTAAGCCTCTTATATAATTGAATCATTTTTTTCCAACATGATTTTTTTCTCCTACATATGATAGAAATATTTTATTATTGGGTTCAGCATACATATTTATGAGCAATTTAAAGTTACTTATGATTTATTTATTTCACAGCTCAGCTGAAGGGCAAATTGTTCTAATTATCTCGCTCTGGTGGAAATTATGAGTCAGCAGTGCTAATTGTATTTCTGCTATCCTAATTTCGTATTATAATTCTTAGCCACTCAGAGAAGATGTCCTGAAGAGTGGCATATAAATTCCACAGTAACAAGAAAAATAATGAGCAGGAGAGTATGATTAGAACTAGCAACATGTGCTTTATAACATACATTGTGACCTCTATAAAAAGATACACAGCATCAGGAAAAGCATTCAAGTTTATCTTGCTATAAGATGGGTGGCCTATAAATTTTATAAATACATTTCAATGCCTTCAAGGGATCCAAAATGATCCTACTTTGCGGATACTAAGCCATCTGGAATACAGTATGATCATGGCAATCTGCTACTACTTTAGAGCCTCATGAAGAAGAACCTGAAGATGTGAAGGGCCCAGCCTAAAGGGTTTTTAAAAAGTGAGCTCCTTTGATATAACCTGAAAACGCAGACAATTAATATAATATTTCTGAGATTGTGCATTATGTATGATAAAAAAAACCAACAATTGTCTTTGACAGTTATAAACTTTTGGCCCTTAAAAAAATTAACTTGCCATTCTTCCTTTTTGTCAAGTGACTGACACAAGGGCACGTAGCCACAGACAAACTATAGTTATCCCATTTCTAAAGACATTTATTCAACTTCCTCTCTCATAATCTTGCTACTTGGTCAAAATGCAATTGTTAGGCCAAATGTTATTTGGCTCATTTTAAAGTAATTCTATTTGCTTGGACTTTTATATGTTAAGTTTTTATTTGATACCTTTATAGTTGTAGGACAGAGACTGGCAGAGCTAGGGGGAAGGAGTTAATTGAAGCTGCAGTTAGACTCCTTATGTAGCCACAAAAGAATGAAGTCCAACCAACCCCGTTTGATTGCTACTGAGCTGCATTTAATCCTGTCCAGGTGTAAACTGTTAATCTGAGAAGATTCCTGTGCATAGGTTTTAACAATAATCAGTCATTTAGAACTTTCATGTGTAGACCTGGTTTTTGGCAATAATTGCTATTCTGCCCTGATTATTATGAGAACAAAACTAAAAACTGATAACAAGATGTTGTATGATGGTATATAAGCAGTGGTGGGATTCAAATAATTTAACAACTGGTTCTCTGCCCTAATGATTTCTTCCAACAACCAGTTCACCAAACTGCTCAGAAAGTTAACAACCGGTTCTCCTGAAGTGGTGTGAACTGGCCTTATCCCACCAAGTGCTGCCTAGAAAGTTTCTTATATTGTCCTACAACTTCCTTGACTGCTTTCTACATTGGTTAATTAATCCAGAGTGTCTTGTAATTTACAAAACACTTAGGGAAGTTGGGTTTATAGTTTTGTACAACCACCGTCTAATCCTTTTTGTCCCTTTCTTATCCTCAGCAGCAATTTTACCATGTCTTCCCAGCTGCCTTTACTTCTGCTTGATCACCATTTTGTCAATGCAATGAAAGAAGATTGGAGTATCAGCTGTCTCAGGTGGAACATAACAGAGACTTTCAAATGCAGCTGCCCATTTAAATGACAACTCTCTCAGGGCAATATGACTATAGGGAAATGTCTTAATTATCCCACCCTGGTGGGAAGCAGAAGGAGGTAGTGCTACCACTGAGGTGCTAATTGAATCCCTGCCTTTTACTTGGGTTTCTCTGAATTTAACAAGCTACTGGTGTTGGGTAGCTATTATTTGAAATTGGTTGCTATAGTAAAAGGAGACAGGTGCCCCACTTCTTTCCGTCATTCCCCATACTTGTACGTTTCAGGTTTCAGAATTAACATGCCTTTCCTTTAATAGCACTTTAAGACATGTATCTAACAAAGATTTAGTTAGTCTCCACTAAAATTTTTGATAGCAACTTTAAAAAACCCAGAGTAGGTATTAAAAAGGAAATGTGAATTGTGATAAACATATCTACATTGCAGACATGAGGTAATGGTGTACAAAGACAAAAGGGAATTATTAGGAGGTCAGTTTTGCTTGATTTTCTTTATAAACAAAGACTTCTCAGGAAGCACCATATACCGGTAATTTCCAAAGCTTGACCTAGGACTTTGGTATTCTTGAACTTTTATTTGTTGGTTATTTCTGAGAAATCTGATCTCCAGTTTTGAGTACTATAGCACAGAATGAATTGTTAAGAACCAACTTAATGTTAATTGCAATAATAATATGCAAAAACCCTAGCTGCCAATTGTATTCTTTGAACAGGCCATATTAACAGAGAGTGATAATTACTGCTAAAGAGATATACAGACATCTCCAATTTTCTAAGTGTGCTCAGGAGACTGACAACATAACAAAAATGAGTTAGATGGAAAGAGAAACAGTATTAATTAGTTTTTATATTCCTGCTATATTCCTTGACCAAAGTCTGCATCCAAATTACAGCATTACATGAAATACTTGAATTTTCTAACATTAACCCCGTGTCTTGAAAAATAATAACACACAATAAATAAATTACTCAGGAATTATAAATCCAACTATCCCAGTATAGGCTAGGTACTTAAAATTAACCTGATAGAAACATTCAGAAATCCCTGAAGGAAAAATAGCTTTCCTGATAGTAACATAATTATGGGAGAGCATTCCAAAGCAGAGCCATACCACTTGTACAAGTAGTCCTTCCTTTAGTGGTCCATATAGAAAAATATGTATCGGCAAAGAAGACAGAATAGCTAGGCAGATACATCAGGGATGTCAAACTGGTGGCCCGCAGGCCGGATGCATCACACACAGGCCACGCCCACCCCATTTCTGTGAATGGGAATAACGTCTCAAAACATCATGTGATGGCAACATGATGCAACAAATTTGATACCCATGCATTATAGGATAGACTCCTCGAAATACCTTCTCCTTTGGATTAACTGAACTTTTTGAACTACCAGTACCTATAATTCTACATACAACACAGTGCAATAATTCAATTGACAGGGTAACAGAAATATCAAACTAAGAGCTTTTCCACATGAAGCCTTTATACTAGTTTGAAAGCAACTCTGGGTTTCTGCAATCTCACAGTGTCATAATTAAATTGCACTGAGACCACAAGAAAATGCAGCACTGTGGAGCCTGTGATCCATTTCTCCTTGGCAGAACCTTCTTCTTACGATGCCTTCCGGCTCTTTGGTTTCAGGTTTTTCAAGGAGAAAAATAGCTTGACATTTTTTTTCATGCATAGGTGTAGTTGGGTTTTATTTCGTTCTTTACAGAAAATCAAATGAATAAAATAAGGTTTTTGTTGTAGGATGGGAATTTGATTGGTAACTGCTAGGTTTCAGCACAGAAGTATTCATGGTGATTCAGTAAGGAAGAAAAGCTTTTGAGTTTTTCCTGTATTTCTGAGGATTACGTCACTTTATAACCTTCTCTATTCATCATACGGCATCTAATTTAATCTGCTGGGATTGGGGTTATATTAAATGGATTAGGAAACTCAGGATTTTAGCATCAGGATTTTAAAACAATCCAGCAATGTTATTGTAGGAGTTAGAGGAGGTAAAAATAGAGAAATTGTGGTGAAATATAATTTCAGATTTTTTTTCTATAACCAACTTCAATGAAAGACAAAGAAAAGTTTCCATTTTAAAAAATCTATTTAAATGTTTATTAATTTACTACTGGATCAACAATTTCAAAAAGACTGTATATGGTTTACAAATAATACAAACATAAAAATGGAAATAATAAAGTAAACATAAATAAATAAATTAATAAAGCAATAAGAATAAATCTTCCTGTCCTTTAATGCACCAAGCAAAAAACCAACAATGACATTAGCAACTAGCATCCACTGTAAGGAAAATGCTATCTATCGCTGAAGTTGTTGCAGAACCACCAAGTCTTAGTGATTCTCCTGAAATCTAATTGGGCTGGTGCTGACTAAACCTTGGGTGAAATACAAGGAAAAGGGGCAACAGAAAACAAAACAACGCTCCCTCCCAAAAAAAGAATCTTTGATGATGGCAATCACTCAAGAATTGATCTCAAAATAAATACGACTAGATCTTATTAGATGGTTACAAATTGCATATACCCAGATCCTGAATCATTGAAGGCCTGCTTCTTTAATATATTAGTTTTTTTTTTATATCCAGAGATTTTGCATGCATGTTGTTGGCTGGGTTCAAACAATACATTAAACTAGATTTGCTTTAGTTACTGTTTGTTAAAGAAATTGTTATGACTATGTTCTGTGAACCTTCCCAAGCCATTAACCATGTTTTATAAAATGTGAGTTCACAGACTATGCTTACAAATAACTATATGTTAGTGTGTTATATAGTGTGAAAAACAAAAAATATTACCATTCAATAATTGAAAAAGTAGACTTATCCTTAATCTTTCTGCTATTACATCCCATTCATTGGATATGTTCAACATAAAGATATGGAGACAAAAATAGTCTTCCCCAGTTTTTCTAAAATACAATTCTTTATGCTCTAATTTGTAGCTTGTATCCTTTAACACGGTAATCTCAGTGTTCATTATTATATGGAATAACCAAAATAGAACAAGTTTTGTATACAGTCTTCCCCATTTTCTTCCATTTGGAGTTAACCATCAAGGTACTGACAAACACAACTGCATCTAGATTGAAAAACCAGGATTACTGCGTCTGAATAAGCCAGGATTTTATGTCAATTCTGACATAAGGTTCTGCTTGTTCTTTACTTCAGGTGACCATTGTTCCTTGAGCCAGATAAAACAGAAAATTGAAAACTTCTTGATTTAAAGAAAGGAAGATGGAAAAGTGGAACAGTAATGAGTAGAGAGGGAGGGCAGGAGGGAGGATGTGATAGAGAGAGAGGGAGGGAGGAGGGCATGAGAATTCAACATCAGAACTCCTAACCACAGAAGCAATAAATGAGAACTGATATGGAATTTTTTGGGGGGAACTATTGGGAGATAAGATGCAATTCAAAAACCACACTTGGACATCTTCATCACTTACTGCCTAACTGACCTTGGGAAATCATTGCACTTCTGTAAAACACAGAGACTGCTACATCATGTAAGTACTTTCAGAATAAATATTTATTCTTGCTAGCGCTTATAAAATCTGATCAAGGAGCTTTATCAGCTTGCCTTTTTACAAAAGAGACATACAATATTACATCAGAAGAATAAGGAAGGCAGATAGCAACACAATAAGAAAACAAACTGAGAATTCATAAATTCAGAATGGAATAAAATGGCAACAGTCCTGGAACCAAGTTGTCATGGTTACTGAAATAGCTCTGGGTGACCAGACACATTTGTCCTACTCAGTTCAGTTCTAGGGCAGCTTAAATAAAATATAAATAAATTAATTGTGATTAATAAAGCTTGTTTATTCCATCTATTTTAACTATTGTATAATAGTTTAGTTGCACACTAAATAAAGTTTTAATAATGATTTTTCTATATGACTATTCTCCAATGTTTAATTAAAGGTCATCATTTACCATCCCACAAAGAATGAAACTATCTCCATTCATGTCTTAAGCAAACAAATCAATATTATAGGGTCTATGCTCCTCTCACATAGGGGGAAAAACAAGAAATTAAAATATATTTATGACAACTTGTACATTTTAATGACACAACACCACTGGTATTTTTAAAAGACATATACTAATTAGAGAAGAATGAGTGCCAAAATTGGAAGTAAATCAACATTTGGATTTGGTCTTGGTGTATGAAATGAAAGACTAATAGCATTCTGTCTGGAAAAATCAATTTTTACAGCAAATGCCTTCCTTCAACAATAATTGATGGCTTTACACATGGAGATCAATGGATATATAACAACTAAATCAAATGTAGCATGCATTGTGCAAGCAAAGTTGCAGAATCTACTTGGTCAAAAAGAAGACCTGGGGCTAAATATTAACTTTGTTTTGGGAGGGGAAAAAAGCAAATTTAAGAAGACAAATAAAAGAACCAAAGCTACAAAATATAACTCACATTTGATAATGTGGTAAGGATAATGAACATAATTAATGGTTAGATTGAAATCTGTGACATCATTAAAAAGGACACAAGCAAAAATAGAATGAAATGCAGAAAGAAAGCAAACAAAAGGGAGCAAAAGGGTTGTTGATTACACACTAAAAACCCAAGAAAGCTGAAAAGCTAAAGACAAAAGAGGCATGGGAAAACTGTCCAACCATTGAGTTCCACAAACAGCAAGGACAGATAACTAAAAAAGTAATGTAAAGAAACTAAGGATAATAATCAAATGGGAAGGACAAGAGATTTTTAAAAGGGAAATTAAAGAAATGATACCCAGTCAAAGTACTGAATAACACATTTTATAACTTTCCTTCCCTCCCAGATTTAATATGCTGTACATTTATTTTCCAAATTTATTATTGCACTACTCTACCTTTTGTAAATTGAATATTATCTCTTTTAATGATTTAAACAAAGATATGGTTGTTTTTCTGTTTATTGTTATCTTTAAGTACTTCTTTTATTCTTCTCTAGAAATCTGATGAGTAAAAAATGGCTTTCCTCCATATCTTTTACTATAATTTATTCAGTTACTATACATTTAACGATCACTGCCTCTGATATTATATAATGCCTTTATGGCTGAGAGACCCTAATTTATTTATTTATTTATTTATTTATTTATTTATTTATTATTTATTTATTTATTTATTTATTATTTATTTATTTATTATTTATCATTTATTTATTTATTTATTTATTATTTATTACATTTGTATGCTGCCCAATCCCGTAGGACTCTGGGCGGCTTACAGAAAGAAGATAAAAAATATTTATAAAATTAAGAATAAAAATACAGTTATTAAAATTACATACCATCCATTCTATCTTGGTGGGGCTGGACATTGATCAACAGCCCCAGGCCTGCCGGAACAGCCAGGTTTTGGTGGCTTTTCGGAAGGCCGAGAGAGTGTAAAGGGTCCGGATCTCAATGGGTAGATCGTTCCACAGGGCCGGCGCAGCTACAGAGAAGGCCTTCCTCCGAGGGGCTGCCAGCCGGCATTGTCCGGCTGACGGCACTCGGAGGAGGCCCAACCTGTGAGATCTTGTTGGTCGTTGGGAGGTATGTGGCAGGAGGCGGTCTCTCAGGTAGCCAGGTCCTAAACCATGTAGGGCTTTAAAAGTAATGACTAGCACCTTGAAGCGCGTTCGGAGACCAATTGGGAGCCAGTGCAGCTCGCGGAGGAAGAGTGTAACATGGGTGTATCTAGGTACACCCAGTATCGCTCGCGCGGCTGCATTCTGGTTGCAATTGTAGTCTTCGAACATTCTTCAGGGGCAGCCCCATGTAGAGCGCATTACAGTAATCCAACCTTGAGGTGACGAGGGCATGAGTGACCATTTGAAGTGCCTCCCGGTCCAGGTAGGTCCGCAGCTGGTGCACCAGGCGAACCTGGGCAAAAGCCCTCCTGGTCACAGCTGACAGATGGTGTTCTAACGTCAGCTGCAGGTCCAGGAGGACACCCAGGTTGTGGACCCTCTCTGAGGGGTGTATAATTTCACCCCCCAGGCTGAGAGATGGAATGTCTGGACTATCCTTGGGAGGCAACATCAATAGCCACTCGGTCTTGTCTGGATTGAGTGCAAGCTTGTTCGCTCCCATCCAGACCCTGACAGCCTCCAGGCACTGGCACATCACTTCCACTGCTTTGCTGAATTGGCACGGGGGGGACAGATATAATTGAGTATCGTCCGCATATTGATGATATTTGATCCCGTGCCGGCATATGATCTCACCCAGCGGCTTCATGTAGATATTAAATAGGAGGGAGGACAGGACCGAACCCTGCGGCACCCCATATTTGAGGGGCCTAGGGGTTGATCTCTGTCCTCCAACCAACACCGACTGCGACCTGTCCGAGTGGTAGGAGGAGAACCACCATAAGACGGTGCCTCCCACTCCCACCTCCTGTAACCGTTGCAGAAGGATACCATGGTCGATGGTATCGAAAGACGCTGAGAGGTCAAGAAGCACCAGGATAGAGGAATGTTCTCTATCCCTGGCCCGCCAGAGATCATCGGTCAGCGCGACCAAGGCAGTTTCGGTGCAGTAACCAGGCCTGAAACCCGACTGAAAGGGATCCAGATAATCCGCTTCATCCAAGGTCCGTCGGAGTTGAAAGACCACCACCTTCTCAACAACCTTCCCTACGAAAGGGAGGTTGGAGATTGGACGATAGTTATTAAGAATGGCTGGGTCCAGGGAAGGTTTCTTAAGGAGGGGTCTCGCCACCGCATCCTTTAGAGGGTGCGGGAAGGATCCCTCCCAAAGAAAGGTGTTAACAATCCTCTGGAGCCAGCCTCGTGTCACCTCCCTGCTGGTCGAGACCAGCCAGGAGGGACACGGGTCCAGTAAACAGGTGGAGGCACTCACCGCTCCCATGGCCTTGTCCACTTCCTCAGGAGCGACAAGTTGGAACTCGCTCCAAGATATCTGATCAAGGCCCTCCCCCAGCATCTCAGCTGGTACTGTCCAAGTGGAGTCCACGTCCGTCCGAATCTGAGCGACTTTATCTGACAGAACTGAACAAATTCCTCAGCTCTACCCTGTAAGGGCTCGCCCGCATCCCTACCTTTCAGGAGGGAGCGGGTTATCCTAAACAGGATGGCTGGGCGAGATTCTGCGGACGCAATAAGAGCGGAAAAATGAGCACATTTTGCCACCCGTATTGCCACTAGATAAGTCCTGATGAAGGCTCTTAATTGTGTTCGATCGGATTCGGAGTTACTAGCCCTCCAACGTCGCTCTAGGCGTCTCTTTCGGCGCTTCATCTCCCGGAGTTCCTCGGTAAACCAAGGAGCCCTCCTGGATCCACTGCCGCAGAGAGGCCGTAAAGGCGTGATCCAGTTCAGAGCCTCAGCCGCCGCTGTATTCCAGGCAGCGACCAAGGACTCCGCCCGACTGTGGGCAGGGGAGTCAGGTATCACACCAAGCGCCATCTGAAATCCCAGAGGGTCCATCAGGTGCCTGGGGCGGAACCACCTAATCGGTTCCCCCTCCCTACAGTGGGGGAGTGGTTTCCGAAAGTCGAGCCTCAGTAGGAAGTGATCTGACCATGACAAGGGCGAGATCTCGATGCCCTTCAATTCTAGATCACGTCTCCACTGCTCCGAGAGAAACACGAGGTCGAGCGTGCGACCCGCTGTATGAGTCGGACCCTGAATTACCTGGGTCAATTACCTCTGCACGATAGATGGTATAGATGGTATTGAGATAGAGGGGTCCAAAAAGTTCCAAGGGGGCTGAGATGGGAGTCCCTTGACATCGACGGGTGGTGATGGTCGTACCAACCGGGACCAGATCGCAAGTCCAGTGTCCAGCAGCCGTGAGCAGGGAACCGGATGGCAAGAACCTCGTATGAGTGAGAGCAAACTGAGGGCCAGGGAAGAAAGGAGAGGCCGCACCGTAGGAAGGGCCTAGGGAGTAGTCTAAAGGGCCGTGGCAACGGTCGCAAGGCCAACTGCCAGATCTTATAGCGCCCCATATCAAGCCAACTACCCTTCTATAAAGCCGGCCAGCAGAGTCCAAGAAGATTCCAAAAGAAACAGGGGCAAAGATGTCGAAAAATGCCAGGAGCATCCAATAACGTGATCCGCCGGAGTAGAGGCGCCTAAAGAGACTATGGCAGCCGGGGAATAGGCCAGCTGCCTTGTCTCGGCCAGCGCCGTTCGAGTCACCCACCTCCTTTGGTAACAGTAATCCTCCAAAAGATAGATGGACACCAGGGCTCTTCCCAGTCAATGAGGGAAATAGGGCTAAGGCTAGGACCATAGAGCGCCATAAAATGCCAATCCGAAGCTGTTCGTGGGTGATTGAAACGCCGAAAGCTTGAAACGCCAAAGCAGAGCCTTCAGTGCAGCGCCGCCATTTCCATCAGCCTTGTTGAGCGCTACGAAGAACACTCCGGGCTGCCGTGTGGGCCAGAGGACGTCTGGCAGTGTCGGCTCTCCAGGAAATCATTTATTCAGGTCCCCTGGATCTCGCTCAGTTGCGGGGACCTCTTTTTGTAAGGCTCCGACCCAAAGCGCCGGTTTATTTTGGCGTTTTTCTGCTCCACCGGACGGAGCAAGGGAAGCCAGCGGCCATCCCACCTCGCACATGCGCAGATGTGATATATCCACCTCCAGGGCAAATGATAGGTTCTTTAGTTTAACCAATATCAGTTACATCCAACCATGTGAAATCTTCCATTAATGGTAACAAGTTCTAGGAAACCATTTCCTCTAGATCCTGCTATTGGGTTCAAAAATGCATATTCAATGCATAATATAAAAGCCTTTGGAACTCTAAACTGTGTTCATAATTTTGTCCTTAAGTTTCCAAAGAGAAAATTTAAAATATTGAAATCCAGTGGCCTTTTTTGCTTTAACAGGCTTTCCACTTGAGAGACCGCCTGCTGCCAATTACCTCCCAAAGACCCATTAGATCACACAGGGTTGGCCTCCTCCGGGTTCCGTCTACTAGCCAATGCCACCTGGCTACTACCCGGGGGAGGGCCTTCTCTGTGGCAGCTCCGGCCCTCTGGAACAAACTCCCCGCAGGGATTCGGACCCTCACCTCTCTCCAGGCCTTCCGAAAAGCCGTCAAAACCTGGCTTTGCCGGCAGGCCTGGGGTTGATGAGTTCCCCTCCCCTCTCGACTTGTGTGGTTGCGTGATTCTTGCTTATTTTAATTATCTGTATTCTGTTCTATGTTCCCCTTTTCCCCTTTTTGAGTTGTTCACTGCCCTGAGTCCTTCCCGGAGAAGGGCGGCATACAAATAATAAAATTCAATTCAATTCAATTCACCTTCTTAGAACTGATTCCTTATTATTAAAATGTAGAAAGGCTGCAAAAGGATCTTCATAAAAGTATTTTCCTTATTGCTGAGCTCTAGTAAGAACATTTTCTAATACTATTTTAGCACCTTCTTTGAAATCTCTATTACTAGTAATTTTCTTTGTGTTGATTAGCATTTTAAGTTTATTTTGATAACTACCATATGTGTGGTGAACAGGATTCCAAGCATAAAACTGAGATGATACATAACCCAATACTGCTTCACCTCTTTCATACTTCAGTTCCCCCTGAAGAAAGTTAGCACCCACCCCTCTCCTAGAAGAATGAAATATTATAGGAAATATTAAAAAAGCAGAATATTATATTTCCCTGGATGAGAAATGGAGAAACATGTTTTTTTTAGGCAGGAAGCAGACTCACTCACCCCTACCCTCCTCAATAGCCCACAGCAGATGTCAGCACTTAAGATATAAAGAGATGGCTAGGTCTATTCATAAGTAAATACCCTCACCCAAGATCCAACAAAGGTAGGATTGGCCCTCAGCCATAATAGGAATTGCCCCAAACCCTCTTTATTACATCATCACTCAGCAAGTTTCAACCAAGCCTGGGACTCAAGACAACCTAAAAAGTTACCCCTGAATGTCCCCATGAGAGTCTGACAACCAATTAAACCGGAACAGGAAGCTCTAAGGTGGGGCCCATGAGAGGGTATAAATATATATTCAGCTTCCATATGCTTATTTTGCTTAGGACCCCAAAAATCAATTGTGATCCTGTCCACCACTTGGAACGAAACCCAAATGGACACTTCTTCCAACACCCTTATCCCCTTAAATAGAGATTAGAATCTTTATTTTGGCTTTATTAATCCAGGAGTAAATAAATGCTTACCTCCAATAACATACTTTTCTGAAGATTTTCTTCAAATGAAGTAGTTACCATAGCTTTTTGTTTAGCTTTTTGACTTCTGCTTCTGGTTTATTCTATAAGCTTTTTCAATTCAAAAAATGTTTAATCTGCTTTGAATGCATAATAAACTCCCAGTTGTCTTTGCAACAATAGACCAACATTAATTTTCCAGAACCACCAATACATTTGTGATTTAAGACTTTGTCAACAATATTTCATGCTGCTATTTCACCGTTCCTTTATTTACAATCATACAACGTGATCCATACATTTGAGCAGTAGAAAATTTAGGAATGGCAAGCTAAGACTTCAAAATGGTCTTTTGTATTTTTAAGTAGCATGCCTCTTATCAATGAAATCCAATAAAAAGCTAGAGGTGTTAAGCTCTTTTTAAAAGTTTTTTAAACCTGCAAATATTTCAATAGCCTTAAGGCCCATAGCAAATTAATCAAACCATTTAATTTTAATGTGGGCCCATTTCAAGACTGAAACACTTTTGCTAACCTTAGAACCACTTCTGAATTGTGCCTGTGATGTAAGAATAGTCCATTTCAATCTTAAATCACTTAATTTGAAAGATTTTGCACTCATCAAATGGCTGTTTCATGGAAGGAAATCTGGCTTCACATAACTTAATATGAAAACAGTAAAGATTAAGGACTCAACATTTATACTTCTCAGGTAGGAATCATTGAACCTGCTCCATCACATTAAGATATCAAATTGAGAGACAACCAAAATGATGTTTGTGGAACAGGATGGGCACACATAAACAGTTATTTAGAAAAAATACTCTGGATCTTGCATATGCCCAAGCACCAGATTGTTGAGGGAAATATGCTGACTCTGTAAACCGCTTAGAGGGGGATCTAAAGCACTGCGAAGCAGTATATAAGTCTAAATGCTATTGCTATACAAAGCTACAATCAAATCAGTGACTAAATACTTTCTTTGGAATTTAACTTCCCCAAGCTGGTTACATAGAAATGCACCTGACTTTTGGCTGGAGAAGAGCACTGCCCTGCTTCTCCTACATGTATGGGACAGGAGGTCCTGGATAGTCAAATCTTTTCCTACTGCAAACGAACAGAAAGTATCTGGGACAAAGGGAGGATAGCACATATGAAAATTGGTTTTATGGTATTTATTATTCTAAAATAAGTTTATCATTGGAGGGCATTTTTTAACTGTTTCAAAATATTTTCTATTTTCAGAAAATGATACAAAAACATCATGGAGAAAAAGATGGAAAAATAATTCAGAGCCTTCACATATTTTTGCCACAATGCAACTAACTTTTTCATTGCTAAATGAAACCGATCTTAGAGGATGATCTAGACTAGACCTGGACAACTTAAAAGAGTAACAATGAAGTAAGAGTAACTTAGAGTAGAGTAGAGTAACAACTATTTTTATTTAAAAATAGCCACAGGTGACAATACCTGGCACGCATATGGCTGCTGGATGACAAATGGCAGAATGGTGATGGAGCTGGGGGTGTTAGTGAGGCCTGGAAGTGATTGGCAGCATGTTTTTTGGAGGGGGTGGTGGTAACAGATTTATTGAGTTTTGAAGAAATGCCGGCTTGGCTATACAAAGCAGGTTGGTGAGGCTGTATGTTGTGCAGATCTGATCTAGATTATGGTAACTAATCTGTGTAATTATGTATAAGAAATTAAAATATGCTGTCCTGGTAAATCTGGAATAATTGTTTTGTGTCAGCCTAATCCATTTCATAAGGTTGCTGTGAGAATGAAATGGGGAACAAAGCACACCAAGTCTTCAAAGGTGACTGGCACTGAGTGGGATACAATATATAGAAATAGATTACAAAAGGAGATGTGTGTGTCATGCTCTTGAACACAACTATCAAATCCAGCAAGTGCCAGGTGTTTTTTGGCATCCAACTGCAATTCATTTTAAAGAAGCGTTAATTGTGAAACAGGCAAGACTCAAAGGTTTAGAAAATGTTATTTGATTCTTCACAGTCAAATTTCCTAATTCTCTTCTCCCTTGACAACTCTTAGCAAACATTCCTTGGAAAGCTGCTGGATTATGTCAAAGGAGCCACATCATCATCTTCCAGCTGACATAAACACAGCTCACTGTCGCCACTTCCCTCCGTAGTTCTTCCCCTGTTCATGCATTCTAATCATAGTACTTCCTGAAAGGAGCAAGGAACAATACTTCAATCCCAGAATACCTTTCTTCAGCAAATAGGAATGGGAGGAATGATTACATATATGAAGATACACATTTCAACAAACTATTTTTTTCCTACAGGCTGTTGTTGTGTTTGGATGCACGTATTACTGTTCAGTCAAAACCCAGCAAAGTCAATAATTATTGGTCCTGTTTAAATCGGCTGTTACATCACTGCCTCTAGCTGTTTTTTTTTTACAATGAAAGATGTACAGTATAAAGAAAAGAGAGGTTTTTACCGGTAGAAACAAAATAAGATCATTTTTGTTGATCCATTACCCATATTCACTGAATTTAAATTGAAAAGAATCTAATCCTATGCAAAGAAGTAATTCACATGTCCATTGCGTAAAAATCAATAAGTAATATTGTCTATGGAAAACACATCGGCCAAACTAGAGAACTGAAGAGCTGGAAGAAGCACCAGAAAATCATTCTTATTCCAAATGTTTTCATCTCTCATGATATTTTGCTATTTGACTAGTTAATTCAGACAGTTCATGGGATTTTTTTCCTTATTTAATATTCCCTTCCTCTTTCATTAAAGATGCTAATTCAACAGTATATTTTGGAGGCTATACCAAAGGCTTTGTGGAATTGTATTGGAATTGCGTTCCTCTTAACACCAATTTCACCCAAATTTAGAGCCTATAGAATTTTTTGACCCTGCTGGTTGGAGATAATGCAAATCACATTACAACACATTTAGATGACATCTATTTGGGAAAGGTTTTTTTTAGTACAATACCATCCATATAACCTGCCAAAAATATGAAGACAGAAATGTTTTCATTATTATGATTGACAACACTGAAATTATAAGATGAAACTGCTTTTTGCATCAACTATTAGATTATAAGTTAATTTATTTTATTCATATCAAATTTTAATTTGCCCAGTCTGCTACAAGGAAAAATCAAGAGGGAACGAAGTGTTTTTAGGAAAGAAATGCAATTAATGAAATCAGAAAAATAAAAAGCAGCATAAAAAGTGGTATTACAAATCCATTGGGACAATCATAAGAATATTCAAACTACAGTAGCTTTACAATAAAAGAAAATGCAAATAAATGTTATAAATATTACATATACTTTTGCCATCAGATATAATTCAGTACAATAAGAGGTGGATAGTGTGTGTAACCCTTTAGGTTAGCTTCTATTTAAAGCACTATTAGTTATGGAAAGTCTTTATATCTACAAATCATTAACTGAATTAGAAAAGCAGCAACAATATATATTTTACAGATGAGTTCACAAAGCAACCATTGTTCTAAAAGTATTTTGCTTTTAGCAGTGAAAGCATTTAATCTGAAGAGCAGAGACCCTGCCAAATTTTGCTTTTCCTTCATGGAGAAAGCATCTAGATTCCTTTCATATTGCCATAACTAATAACCATATTGCATCATACCAGCCTCCACACTTCCCAACAAAAAATGACAATACTACAATGAGTATCAATGTTTCAGTCTTAGCCAGGCTCAATGCAACTCCATGTAGTACAATAGTCTTATTACATGACAGTTTTGTGCATCATGCAATCATACCACGTACTCCCAACATTTTTTTCTGCACTGGTTTCTTGGCTGCTGTCAAAAAGTTAAGCAAAATTGGTCCTGCCTCACAGTTGGTTAGCCTTAGTAGAGCATCGGAACATATCAGGCCTGTGGATTAGACCACAAAATGAAAATTGTTGAAAAAAATGTTTGTAAAATAGTTCTTTTCAATAATGTTTATGAATATTTCCATGAAGTCACCAAGAACTGAGATTGATTTTAAGGAACTTATTTTATATTTCTAGTACTTACTATTAACACTACATTTCTGAAATTTGTTTGTCATTAATTTATCAAATAGTTTATCAACCTGATGTGCTGCCATGATACCCCTGCAAACCTGTGTGTCTGACCTTGCACTAAGGCTGCAGTTGGCGTATTCACAACTTAACCACTTCAGCACATATTCACGTTGACATTTAAAGATGCGCTAGCTCTCCAAATAGTACCATACAAACACATATCTTGCACAATTTTACTTTTTGTTCGAATGATAATGCAGAATTATTGGAGCACACTACCGCAAAAGTTTCCATTCATAGTCATCAAGCACATAGCAGTTAGACTTATATACCGCTTCATAGGGCTTTCAGCCCGCTCTAAGCGGTTTACAGAGTCAGCATATTGCCCCCACAGTCTGGGTTTCACCCACCTCGGAAGGATGGAAGGCTGAGTCAACCTTGAGCCGGTGAGATTTGAACCGCTGAACTGCAGATAGCAGTCAGCTGAAGTGGCCTGCAGTACTGCACTTTAACCACTGCACCACCTCGGCTGTCTCACTACTGTAGAGCAGATGTACTACTGCTGACTCAAGAAATAGGCCAACTTGTATATTTTCATGTGTTCTTTACCTTAATCAAGTTTATTGGAGGATGAAAATTAATCTTTCCTTTTAGGATTTTGAATATATGCAAACAACATGGAACAAATGATAATCCTTGAATAAGATCATCATATGACTATATTTAAGAATCATGTTTTGATAAAAAGTTTAGGATATGCTTAAATTAGCGTGACACAAAAATCCTAAACTATGACCCTTTCTCTATAATAAAGACAACTGAACAGCAATTGATATAAAGTTAAACCAGAATATATATTAATTAATTATATTTGTATAGATGCTCATCTCACATGAAAGTTACTAAGGGCAGCATACAGCCCTTAATTAAAAATTTGATTTCTTATTAATATTTTAAACAATTTTTTCCTAAGAACTCCTCTAGGAAATGTAATAATAATCCTGAAATGATAGCTCTATTACCATCCAACAACATCTGCCTTAAGGACCAGACAGATCAATAAAAATGCCAAATAGAGTTTAAAAATCTAGCTGAGTGCGAGTCCAACCATAATAATAATGTTATCTAATAAGAATTAGATAAATACCAAGCCAGAATTTTGTAATGCTGCAAAATGTTAGTCTAAATACTTATTAATTTTCAAATTCCGTGTGACATTGCCCAAGTTGGGAAAACTTTTATGTCTCAGCAAACTGATATGCAGAATTTGCTGTGACTCATTAAAAAATACTGCTGGAAGCAAGCAATGTAATATTTTGCTGCATTTTACAAATTATCCTTTTTAACATGTTGGCTCACTTACTCTTGGAATATTTGCAATTAAAAATCTGATTCTTCCTGGTTAGATGTCTCTAATTAAAACAGACTACAATTGACTCCACCGCAACTAAGAAAGTTTAGCAGGATGAGTAAACTAATTGGACATAAATCAGCCAAGTGTTTTAAGAGTTTCTGCAGGGTACAAACTCTATGAACCCTAAACATCTGCATCAGTTTTAGCCCAACAGAGTAACAAGTGCAAAGCAAAGCTTCCTCTGGGTCTATAGAGGCATTTTAATTTGAAGTTGTCCCCAGGGCGCACTGTGGATGGCCATACATGCAATTTGGCGACTTTAAGTTGCCCAGATGCTGCAAAAGAGGACTTCCAGAAAAAGAGAGATGCTTTTTTTTTTTTTTAAATCTATCTTCCTTCTCCTCTTATCCAGATCTGCTGGGTCATGACTCAGGCCATCCCGTGGGAAGCGCATCTAGCTGAGGGGGGTGGTGCTCATGTTTTTTTGTTTTTTGTTTTAACATTTCCTTACCTTGTTCCAAGTCTTGCTGATCATACCACGGTTCCTCCTCCTCACTCTGAAACTCATCCATCCTGTCAGCGCTTAGCATGAACTCCACTCCGCAAGCATCCAAAATTGAGCTGCTAGCAAAGAAAGACTGACCTCCCACAGAGACTACTGTGGACTACTGCAGAGTGAGAGGGAGAATCAAGGGGTGGGAGGAAAACGGAGGGAGGAGGAGACCAAGAGGATGCTCTCCAAGAGACCGAGGACGCGGGTGAGGGCAGAAAGCGATGGGTCGCCAGACTTCAAGGCGGGAATCGGTGAAGATGACACAGGGGCAGATCCCGAGATTCCCGAGGCCCAAACAATGGCTTTGCAGATGTTTCAGTTGTAATCAGTGCTGCTGCAGCGGTGCCCTCAAGCCCCACATTTTGTTCTCCTCTGTCTGCATCACCTTCCGTCTCTTTTCGTCTGCTTTTTCCGCCAAGGAGAAAGGGAGAGAGCAGGGAGGCGGCGCACGGATCTCGTTCCTCCTTTCTCGCCCTCCGCGCTTTCTTGAAAAGAGAGGACAGGTGTTGGCCTCTTTGTTAACGGATGGAAATCCGTTAACCTGGCTGCTGCAGGGTTCTTGCAGCGAGTTCACTGGGTGATGCACAAAAGAAAGAGCCCAGCTTCGTAATGCAGCCAGTTCCGACTTGTACGCAGCTCGGTGGAGACCTCTAGCACGGAACTGCTGCAAGAAAATCCATGCCAAAAGACGTGGAAAACAGGAGGGGAGCGGGAAGGAGGCGGGAAGGGAGGAAGGTAGACCTCCCTCCCTGTCCCCCCCCCCTCCCGTTCTTTCATCGGAGGAATTCTAGGCGCATTTTAAGCGACTAGGCGGATGTGTGGCTTGTATTCCGGCAGGATCTGGAGAGCAAGGGCGGAGTCCCTAACGGTGGTCAGGCGGGGAGTGGTTTTTCTCGGGGGGACGTTTACCCACTCGTTGGAAAGCTGCTTTGACGCGCACAGGACGCGTGTCTGAGAAAGAGCGGGCGGTGCCGTTCCAGAGACCGCTGGGACCGCTTGCTGGTGGCAATTCTTCGCCATTGTTATTCCCTGGGCAAAATCTCCGCTATGACTCCGGCCGCGGTGAAAGAACCGCCCGACTGGAAAACAGTCCCGGTGCTTTTTCTAATGGCTACATTGGAAGGGGATTTTTTTTTCTTTTTGCAGTTGAAAAGACAAATAACAGATGGCACAGAATAAACAAATAAGATGGGTGGGTCGCGTTTGTCGGCGGCCCGAGCGTGAGCGTCTGGCTTTTTTGTATTTTTTTCCAACCCACACAAAAAGTGTCGTTGCGAGTATTGTAGAGAGTATTGTATGTGGGGCTAGAGAGCTTCATTCTCCGGAGTAAATCAAATGTACTCACTACCTCGGAAGTCCCTTTTCTTTTAGAAATCAAATCCAAGCTGTGGGCCCAGGTCAGCCTACTACATTGCCGTGCCTTTGCTTCCCTTTTTAAAAATATATATGAAAATAGAGAGTTATTATATGCATCAGCAGAATGAGCCTGAGAGATTTGGCCTCATTTGTGTCAAGCAGCCTACCTAAACTGCAAACAAATATCTGGCTTGAAAGTGTTCTTAATTGGGAATCTTATATCCCTGCTTTTAAATCTCATACCTTCTTGAAATGTAACAAAAACTAAAAGCTCTTAGCTTTCTATTTCTCCATACATAAATGACCCTAACAAGAAGAACAACATGTTTCTTCACTACTTTTTATTAATGAAGGTTTTTTGGGTCTTTTTTGTTTGTGAGGATCTTTATTTCAAAGATGTCATCAAAAACAAAACAAAACACCCCACCCTCTTATTAGCTAACCTGAAGTGTAACTGGAAGGAATTTTCTGTCCTTTTACTACAAGCCACAAGAACAATGGCATCTCTCTCTTGGCATGGCAAAGCCCACTTTGGCCTGAGCCAGGCAGAGGATCCTAGCACTATCAGAGAGAAGGCATTGTGCAAATCTTACGTCTTTTTCTATTTAAAGGCCTTTTTGTGGAAAGAAAAACAAAATCAGCAATAAATTACAAATGGAAGACTTGGTTACTTTCAGCTGGACTGTGATTGTAGGAATGATGCCACTCACTGTTCAAATGTCAAACTAATCTGTTCTACTCCTTTCTTCTGTCAAATGATTTTGGGGGGTGGTTTTTTGTACTTAGCCTTGAAGACAGGAGCAACTTCTCATGATTTGTTACTTAACTGAATTTATTTTATATCCTGCCTTCCCTCCAAGAGCTCATGGCAGAATTCATAAGATCTTCATTTTATAATCTCAGCAGCCACCTGCAATACAGGTAGTCCTTGATTTACAAGAGTTCGGTTAGTGACTGCTGAAGGTTACCATGATGGATTCAGAAACAGTCATAGCAGGGTTCATCCAAAATGTCTGTCTCCCTTCGCAGAGTTTATTACTTTTATACACTTTTAACAAGCAAAGCAAAGAGTATATAGCAACAGCATTGTTATTGGTGTATTCTTGTCAATCTTTTAAAAATATCCCAGCCAGGGTAGAGTCTTGAATATCTTGATAGCTCATAGTGGTGCCTGGTGCTGTTAATTAGGTGAGCTCAGAGACATCTGAGGTAAACAGTTACTAAGTCATGGCAGTGTGCTGCGCATGCCTCTATGTAACCTTTCCTCTATCTCTACATTACCACAGCGTTGAGAAATGTGATTTATGACCGTTTTTCATAGTTTTGGCTTTGGCCGCATTCCCGTGTTCATGTGATCAAAATTCAGACGCTTGGCAACTGGTTCATATCTATGACAGTAGTTGCTGTGCACCAAGGTCATGTACATCCATTTTTTGCAGCCATTTCACAAACAAAGTCAATGGGGAAACGGATTCATTTAACAATCAGATTACTAACTTATCAACTGCAGTGATTCACTTAACAACTATGGCAAGAAAGGTCATAAAATGGGGCAAAACTTACTTAACACATTTCTCATTTAGCAACATAAATTTTGGGCTCAATTGTGGTCGTATGTTGAGGACTACCTGTATTGGTTAGGCTGAGAGAGATTAACTGGCACAAGAGTAACTAAGTGAATTTCCAAGACTAAGTGTGGGGAGTTTGGGGAATCATGGATGTTCCCATTACCTTCTAATAATGGGAACATCCATGGTTGGATGTGCTAACCTCTGAAGCAGCCAATATTTTTTTCCAATATTTTTCTGAATTGAATCTTGCTTGTAGTTGAAAATAGAAAATCGTTATAGAAACAAATTAGATATATTTATAAATTAGGTATTATTCATTGTCCTGTGCCTTTGGAGAAAAAAGGAACAAAAAAACTTTTTAAAAAGTTGCCAAGGAGATAGCAAATATTGGAAGAAAATTATTGGAAAAAATATTGGCTGCAACAGAGGCTAGCCAGTAACCAGAAGGGAACATTATAGTTCCTAGAACTCAAAATATGCATCTGATCATATTTGAAGTAGATAATTTAACCTCATCTCCAAGATAACAGGTTGTACTGTTAAGCATAACAGATTTTTTTTCACACCTTGCACTTGTTATTTGGCATAATGGGAGAAAGACTAAGGATACCTGTAGACTTCTTCATTCCTGGGGTGGGAGTGAAATGAGGAAAACATTATATGAGTGAGGAGAAAGTTTGGGTTCATGCACAATTGAACAACTATGAATGAGAATAGGGTCTAACTAACTCAGAGTAGGCTAAACAGCTTTAACCCTGAGGTAGGTAGATTTATTCATGCATACAAAATCTTATTCATGCATACAAAATTGACATAATGATGTCAATAGACCAAATATCCCCCAATTTGTTGTCTATTTTCATTGACAGGGTTTTTTCACTCATGAGACCATGATTTGCTTTTCTTTAATACATAAAATTAGCATTTCAAATTTGGTCCTACCTTATATCTATACTGGAACCTAGTCTATGGGAGTCTTTGAAAGTATTAAAAGCACCTTTATTCAAATGCTGCTTGAATACAATGCAGAGATATTTGGTATTGGATAAAAAGCTTTTTCATTGTCTTGGATAATCCCATAATTTCAGTAGAAGCATTTAATGAAATATGGTACTGCTGGATGATGTAACAGATTTATTTTAAGAATTACAATGAAGGGCAAAAGCAAAGAAAAAATAAGAAAAAATGAGAATAAGTAATCCTAAAATTTAAGATAGAAGTGCATAACTAATAGCCAAGAAGCATGTGTGCCCTCATGCCTTGCATTCAACCTCAAAACCATTTCAAAAGTGTGCCAAACGTAGTTTTAACCAAGTTAACATTTAAATTAAATTAACTTTGCTGGCTCAGTAATAAATCTCAGATCAGATGGCTTAGCTTCATGGCTTAGTTTAATCTCAAAAGACAACTCTACAATAGATTAGAATCTTTATTGTTAAATAATAAAGACAACAATAAAGCTACACAAAATAGATGATTGCAAGTGTAATGGTGAGAAATATACTTTAGTGTTTTAAATATAGTTATTTTTCTCTTATTTCCATAAATTAATGAATTCTTGTCATTGTACTTGGCTCTGAAGCAAAACTGTTCTTACATGCTTAACATAATGGCCATCTGCCCTTGGAGAACCATTGGTTCCAGCCTCAATCTTCACTCTGTTCCCTTCTCCAAGCTCCATCTTGCCCCTTTCAGACCTCCTCAGTCAAGCCAGCAGGAATGGAGACACTGTTTTCATCTCTGCAATTTTGTTAAGAACTCCCCCATTTCAGAAATTTCCACTTCTCTCCCTTCCTGACTTGAGATAGGGGAAAGAGAAGGCTTTTCTTCAACTTCATTGCTTAATGCTCAGGATCAGAACTACTGGCAGGTGCAGAAGCTTTATTGCACAGCCAGTTGGGCAGCTTGCAATTGTGAGAGTCTTGCAAATGGAATGGCGAAAAGAGACAATGTACATGATCATTGTATATTATCTTTCCCAAATGTTTTGTGTCTTGGTGGCCTTCCAAAATAACTCAAAAGTCTAAAAATAAGCTATACTACAAACGCTTCCCCAAGATGTGGGAATGAGTAGAGGGGGACATTCTAGGACTGGAAGGAAGCAATGGAAAATAGGGCGCATTTTCAATATGCCTGGAAATTGCAGATAAAAAGCCATAGACCTGATTAATGCGATCACAGGGAATGATCAAACAACCTAGGCATTTATCTTAGATGGTCATGTGGAGGGGAAATTCTGGGGGAAAGCTAGGCTTGATACACATCATTGATGTTGGTCATCCTGGCAGTGATGAGATCACAAGATCACTTGTAGGAAGGCTTGCATGAAGTAGCTGATCCTTTAGCAAGTACTGACAATTTAACATTCCTAGAGAAAACAAAGATTTTGTAATTGAAAAGAGCCATATACAATTGGCAGTAGACATGGATAACAGGCATATTGTTTGTAGTTTTAAGGTGCCAACTGAATGGAAGTAAATTCAGCTATAGGTCCAAGTTCAGGCCAATTGCCTTGCTAGCATTTTACATAACAGTGAAAGTATTTCTGAGGTTTATGTTCATTTAAACCTTGCCTGAAAGGTGGAAGCAGGAAAAATATAATAGTGGTTACTGATACCTATTCATACAGTCCAACAAAGCCATCAGAAACAAAACAACCATGTTCTCATTGTGCCCAAGCAGATTTGAATTAATGCATCATTGTCTCTCTGTATCTCTGATTTTATCTGATAGTTTTTTTCTGAGTTGATTAGTTAAGGTTTTCATCCCAGTACATATCCTGAGCTAATTGCAGAAATTCCCACAATTTTTTTTATCTTAGCAAAGGCAGAAAATCTCGTGTTAAGAGGCTATTACTTGACTGAATCCTCAAAAATATTTCTTGCACCCCTCAAAAAATTAATATAGTGACCAAAATTCATAGAGTTTGTAGTTTCAATGGTCCTTAGGGCTAATTATAAATCCCAATGGAGTTAGTTGGACATCATCTGATTTTAGCTGTATAGTTCAAGGAAGGAAGTAAATTTTGTTGGGTAATTACAATCTGGTGGGGATAGCGTACATATGCTCAGTGCCAATGTAAGAAAGAATTTTCATACTGAGAAACTTGCTAGTAACTGTCAATAAGCAAGATCCAGGTGCACATTGGCCCATCTTCATAGAAGGGTAGTTTTTTCCTCATTACACTAAAAGCCAAAGACTAAGAAAGCTAAAATCACTATCATAGAAGCCATTCCTATCTAGTCCTATAGTCTTTCTTGCAACAATTTTTATTTAAGATTTCAGTGTCTTACTAGGGCCAAGTTATTATTAATACAAATGTCAAGCTGGGAAGGGATGTCATTCATTTCCAGTTAATGTGATTTTATTAAATGGGGTTTTTAATGGACGGGTTTTAATATTTAATGACATTAATTTATTTGCATATTATTTCTAGCCACTTTGAGTACTTTTGTTGAGAAAAGGCAAATTAAAAATTACCATATTTCATTTGATATTCTGCAGTGGGACCTCATATACATACATACATACGTACGTACGTACATGTACACACACATACAGAGAGAGGGAGAGAGAGAGGGAGACATTGATTGCACTTCCTTCAATTAAGGTAATTAAAACTGCAACCAAGTTGTTAATATATGTTTATGCTTAAAATATGATCTTTAATAACTAGAATTTAAATATTTAAAAGGGGAAAAACATAACTTCATGATAACAATCCAGATTATGCGTAAACACATGGAGAGTGAATTATAAAGAGAATAAGGTTTTAAAGTGTCCTCATTGAATATTGTGCTGCTGGGTGGGAGGGAGAAGGCATGAAGCAATAAATAAATAATGTCAAGGAGAGGCTAATGAAAGGAAGTGAGGGATCGTTTTACAGACTTCGCTTCCTCTGAGGTACAGTGGGGAAGCTGTCTCGCTTGACAAATTTTGCACACAATTAAGGCAGGCAAACTGAGTTATTTTATTGCCATAGTGTTGTTATTGTCAAAATACAAAAAAAAATGCTTGTTTGTGGGAGAGACTCTTGTAAATTGCTGAGTTCCTATTATAGACCCACTCTGGATAAACTTTATGGAGTTAGTGTGAATAGAAAGGTATCATTTTTTTAAAAACCAAGATAAAAGGGTTTGGACTGGCCCAGAGGAGACCTAGCTTCAAAGCCACCCACAGCATTGCAAGATCACTTTGGGGGTAGTCATCTTCTCTCAGCCCAGTTCTACCCACCTCACAGGCTGGTGTTGGTTGGGAAGAATGGGAGGAGAGAAGGGCAAGAGATGGGGTATGAAACCTCAATGAATGAGCATGTGTAAAATTAATAATTAAATAATGAACATGTACAAAACAAGTGCGCCTAAAAGGAGGAAATGCCTAAGGGTCTATTTTAAGGGCAGGCAGCCAAGAAAAATGCGGGGAAGAGGGAACCTTGTAGAACTGCATTTCCCCTCCCGCCGACGTGAGCTGACTCGCTTTTAAACACGGATTTCCGACTAACTGGAACCACCAAGAGGCAGGCAGCGAGGGGAAAAGCCACAGGGCCGAATCAGATACGGGTGGGGGGTCGGATTCGGACGAAGAGGGACGACGACGAAGAGACGCCTTCGCCGGTGGGGAAGGAGAAACAGCGCTCGACCCAGCGGGACTGGCCAGCCAGCAGGGAGGAACCAGCCGGCGGCTCTCCGGAGCCCTGCCGAGGGAAGGAGGCGGCTGTCGTGTAATTGAGCGAAAGCGAGGCGGAGCCGCGCCTCTGACGACTAGGGAAGGCGGGATCAAGCGCCGGGAATAGCCTCAGCTGCCTTTGACAAGCGGGAGGAGACCAGCCAGCCTGCAGGGAGCAGGTGGACGGAGCAGCGCTAATGGAGCCCACCGCGTCCGGCAGAGGGGGCGAGGACGAGGGGGATTAGCGGGACAGGCGGCGGCGTCAGAGGAGAAAAAGAAGGGCACGGCTACCGCCGCAGTGAGAGACCGCCGGCGAGCGAGTGAGCGAAGGAGAGAGCGAGAGCAAGGCGGGAGCAGGGAAGGGAAGCGGACCCGGATCCTGGTGCGGGAGGATGGGTAACGCCGACTCCAAGCTCAACTTCAGGAAGGCTGTGATCCAGCTCACCACTAAGACCCAGGTGAGCGGCTTGCAAAAACAGCCCGGCCCAGGTCGTTGTTTTACAGCTGAGGCGCTCGAAGCAGGGGGCGACGAGCGGGGGGAGGTCTTTTGAGGGGGGCTTTGGCGGAGGGATGGTCGGCCAGGATATTTTATCAGAAACGAGCCCGTGGGGTGACTTTCGGCTGGGGTCACAGCAGGATCTCTTTTCCCCGCCGCTCTGGGGTATTGGTTTCGGAGACGCCATGGAGAAGAGCTGGGGATGGTTCAGAAGAAATCTTGTTTCTTTGGTTCGTGAGACACGGCTAAGCCTTGACAGGCACGGGCATCCACAACCCAGTGCTAGGTTGCCAACCTTTTGCCTGCAGCATCAGGACTCCATAGGCTTCCAGTTTGCTACCCACTACCTCACGTGGCACCCCCACAAATCGGTGGAGCCCTCCATCCATTATGGCTCTCCTGAAGTTCAGACCTTAAGCTACCTGGGCTTTCATTCAGAGCTTTCAGGGTTTAGGCCTAAGAACTGTATCCACCTTCACCTGACTGAAGCGGGAGAACCGGTTAGAATGAGATGCAAGGAAAACAGTGTGAAAATCGGTAAGATAGCCTTTTAGTAATGCTGTGCAATTGATAGAAAGCCACAGTATTCGCCAAAATAACAATCTCAACATGGGTAGAATTGGAACTCAAGTCTTTGCCTCTCTCTGAATCATGGAACTGTGTTAATGGCATCTATTTTATCTATATTTTGCTGAGCTATGTTGGATCTTTCAGAGACTGAAAAAGTGGTTAAAATGTTCTAGAACCGGGAAAATTCAGGTTCAAGTACTTAGCCAGAGAAACTTACTGGTTGATTTTAGGCCAGTTGCTACTGTATTTCTCAACCTAATCTACTCCTTAGTGTTGTTCTCATGGGAACACATTAATGATATTCCCATGTAAGCTGCCTTGAGCTCCATTATTTATTCTTAAAAATCTAATAATTTCTATTTTTTTTCTGGAAGCTTGGAGAATAAAAATTGCTTAGGGCCTCAGGTTGATGTCAGGTGCACAGAGATACTATCAAAGAGAAAAATTATCAAGTAATAACTAGTAGCCTACAGGCAAAACCTAACAGAGTTACTGAGAACAGTCCTGGCAAGTACAACAGCTGTTACAACTTCAGAAACATCCCACGCACTATAGAAGCAGGTTGGAAAGTCTAAAGTGCTGGTTGCTAAAGAAAGGCCTTTACTTTGTATTTGAGGAATGAGAACTGGTCACTTAAAAAAACATCTAGTTTTGTGTCTAAAAAGTTTGAAATGTGAATCTGGAAAATATAGAACTATTTACCTTGTGGAACTCTTGGTTCAAAATACAAGTAATTACAAATGCTTAAATTTAGTTACCATTCTGAGAAGCAGTTATAGTGAAGTAATGCAGAGAGACTTATTAATTTCAAAATGTCAATTTTAATTTCTCTGCACTGGAATAATTCTGTCTTAAATTTATGGGCAGTTAGGGTTTGCAACAAAAGAATATCTTTTCCTTAAGAAAGCTGAGTGATCATTAAAAAAACCCCTCTTTTTTGCTTTCTCCTGTGCACCTGATGCCAGGTCACTTCTTCCCTAATTTTTTTTTAGATCAGGTTTCACTGTTTAAGAACAGTTGCAAAAGCGGTAAGTAATGCTTGCAATCTCATAGAACAGGTTGTGTTTTTCAGAAGCATTTAATATCTACTTTGACTTTTACATAGGTCCATGTATTTTCAGACTTGGGCTTACCTTGGGCAATAGGTGAGGGAAATTAAAGCAGTTTCCATAGTGCTGATAAATATATTTTCTTCAATAAGACTATATCTGGGAAATATTTACTTGCAGCTGAATACATTGGATTCTTTTCTGTTGAAAGGACTTTGTGGTAGCTTTATAAGTAGTCTTCGATTTATGACCACAATTGGGATCAGAATTTCTGTTGCTAATCCAGGGCTTAAGTGAGTCATGACTAATTTTATGACCTTTTTTCCTACTGTTGTTAAGTGAATCAATCACATCACAGTTGAGTGAATCAACCTGTGATCAAGCAAATTGGCTTTCCTCATTGACTTTGTTGGAAGCCACTGAAAAGATCACAGATGGTGATCCAATGACCCAAGGAGGCTGCAACCATCATAAACATATGCAGGTTGCCGAGCACGCAAATTTTGATCATGGGAACATAGGGATGCTGCGATGGTCATAAATGGAAGAAGTGGTTGTAAATCATATTTTAGTGCTATTGTAAGTCCAAACAGTTGCTGAACAAATGGTTGTAAGTCAGTGATGGGATTCAAATTTTTTTACTACCAGTTCTGTGGGTATGGCATGGCTTGGTGGGCCTGGCAGGGGAAGGATACTGTAGAGCCGAGGTGGCACAGTGGGTAGAGTGCAGTACTGCAGGCTACTTCAGCTGACTGCTAGCTGTAGTTCGGCGGTTCAAATCTCACTGGCTCAAGGTTGACTCAGCCTTCCATCCTTCCAAGGTAGGTAAAATGAGCACCCAGATTGTTGGGGGCAATATGCTGACTCTGTAAACCGCTTAGAGAGGGCTGAAAGCCCTATGAAGCGGTATATAAGTCTAACTGCTATTGCTATTGCTAAAATCCCCATTCGCTCCCCACTCCAGGGGAAGGTTACTGCAAAATCCCAATTTCCTCCCGATCAGCTGGGACTCGGGAGGCAGAGAACAGATGCGGGCAGGGCCAGTTAGGAGTGGTATTTACCGGTTCTCCAAATTACTCAAAATTTCCGCTACCAGTTCTCCAGAACTGGTCAGAATTTGCTGAATATCACCTCTGTTGTAAATTGAGGATTATCTGTATAGTGTATAGTGAAAAATGAATAAACATAGATCCATAGGCAGAACTTGCAATATTAGGAAAAACAATCAGGATAATATATAAGTCCTATAAAACCCAGTAAAGAAATCCTGAAGCTCTCATAATTCTTTGTTTTTGTTATGTATTTGTTAAATATCTTGGAGTTTGAACAAAGAATGGAGAGGCAAGAGAACAGAAAAGTAGAAGTTAATAATGCAACCTTAGAGCCAATGTGTGGAGCATTGGAAAACATTAGCGTAGGAATGGAGAGATTCAGGTTCTAGTCCACCCTCAACCATGGAAGTTAATTTGAGCTCTTGGGCAGAGACAGAGCCATACTGTCTCAATCCAATCTACCTCAGAAGCCTGCTGTGGGAAAAAATAGGGAGTGCAAAATATGTGTCATCTCGAGCTCATGAATGAGAGATAGAATATAAATAAAATAAGGATAGAAAAAAGATTTTCTCTGTTGTTTTTTTTTACTCCTGCTAATATATATTTTTGTATTCTGTACCTCTAAATGGTAAAAGGTGAAAATAATTGTAGGCGAGTCTGGTCAAAAGAGCAAACTATTGAGTTCAGTTAAATTTTACTATGGCAGTGATGGTGAACCTTTTCGGCACAGGGTGCCAAAACTGGAATGCACGTGCATGTGTGTGAAGGTGTGCGTGCCGGAATACTGGAAACCCGGTGTGCACATGCCTGTTTTTTGGCTGGTTTTTTGGCTGGTTTTTTGGCTGGTTTTTTGGCCATTCTTCAGCGATTTTTGGGCTGTTTCCAGGCCATTTTTTGGGCTGTTTCCAGGCCATTTTTGGGCTGTTTCCAGGCCATTTTTTGGGCTGAAAAATGGTCTGAAAATGACCCGAAAAACAGTCTGTTTTCTGGATGTTTTGGGTAAGGTGACCAGATTTTCAGATTGGTAAAGAGGGACACCTTTGACTGGGAGTGGGGGCTTGATTAAAATTTTTATATGGAGCAACAAAAATTTTCATACAATGCAAAAATAGTATTGTAATATTTTTTTTATTTCAACATAACTACAATTTACAAATATAAATTGTAACTGTTGCCAAACATCAAAATTTTGATCACGTGACCATGAGGATGCTGCAATGGTCGCTAAGTGTGAAAATGGTCGCTAAGTGTGAAAAATGGTCATCAGTCACGTTTTTCAATGCCATTGTAACTTTGGTCACTATACCACCTTTCTTGCCACAGTTCTTAAGTGAATAACTGCAGCTGGTATTTTGTATTTTGGATAGAATCTTTTTTTAAATAGTCTAAGACAATTTAAAAAAAGAATCCACACAGAATAAATTGAAGTAAAACATTTCAAACTAATCCACAAAGAATAAATTGAAGTAAAACTATTTTTAAAAATTCTATGCACAATATATTTCAAAGTATTGTGCATAGAATTTTTAAAAATGGTTTCACTTCAATTTATTTTGGATAGAATCCTTTTTTAAAATTGTCTTAGACAAATTTTAAAAATACAAAATATCAGCTGCAGTTATTCACTTAAGAACTGTGGCAAGAAAGGTGCTATAATGGGCTTAGTGACCAAAGTTACAATGGCATTGAAAAAAGTGACTGATGACCATTTTTCACACTTAGCGACCATTTTCACACTTAGTGACCGTTGCAGCATCCTCTTGGTCACGCGATCAAAATTTTGATGTTTGGCAACAGATTCGTATTTATGATGGTTTCAGTGTCCTGGGGTCATATAATCACCTTTTGACAAAGTCAAATGGGGAAACCAGATTCACTTATGTTACTAACTTATCAGCTGCAGTTATTCACTTAAGAACTGTGGCAAGAAAGGTGGTATAGTGACCAAAGTTACAATGGCATTGAATAAAGTGACTGATGACCATTTTTCACACTTAGCGACCATTTTCACACTTAGCGACCATTGCAGCATCCTCATGGTCACGTGATCAAAATTTTGATGTTTGGCAACAGTTACAATTTATATTTGTAAATTGTAGTTATGTTGAAATAAAAAAAAATTACAATAGTATTTTTGCGTTGTATGAAAATTTTTGTTGCTCCGTATACAATTTTTAATCAAGCCCCCACCCCCAGTCAAAGGTGTCCCTCTTTACTGAAAATCTGGTCATCTTAGTGATGGAGCACCTACAACCTCTGGTGGCAAGCTGTTCCCCTGGTTGTCTTCACTGTTAGGAAGTTTCTCCTTAGTTCTTTTCTCCTTAGTTCTAGGTGACTTCTCTCCTTGATTCATTGCTTCTTTTAAATTTTTTATTTATTTATTAAGAAAATTGATATGGCCGCCCAACTCACTCATGATGACTCTGGGCAATTTACTGAAGTAAAACTCCATTACAAAACCCAATAAACTCTCAACCCCCTGGTGATCAGATGTTGAGGCTCAGTGCAGAGAAGAGCGACAAAGAAGATTAGGAAAAATAGGAGGCTAAAACATATAAAGAAAGGTTGCTGGAACTGGGTTGTTGTTTTTAGTTGCAAATCGTGTCCGACTCATCGCGACCCCATGGACCACGTTCCTCCAGGCCTTCCTGTCCTCTACCATCCAGTCCATTGAAGCTCACGCCAACTGCTTCAGTGACTCCCTCCAGCCACCTCCTTCTCTGCCATCCCCTTCTTCTTCTTTTGCCCTCCATCATTCCCAGCATGAGGTTCTTCTCCAGGGAGTTCTTCCTTCTCATTAGGTGGCCAAAGTCTTTGAGTTTCCTCTTCAGGATCTGGCCTTCTAAAGAGAAGTCAGGGTTGATCTCCCCTAGGACTGACCAGTTGGATAGCCTTGCAGTCCAAGGGACTCAATGCAGGAGTCTCCTCCAGCACCAGAGTTCAAAGGCCTCCATTCTTTGGTACTCAGCCTTCCTTCTGGTCCAACCTTCACAGCCATCAATTGCAAATGGGAAAACCACAGCCTTGACTAGACACCCTTGTGTTGGCAGGGTGATGTCTCTGCTTTTTAGGATACTGTCTAGATTTGCCATAGCTTTCCTCCCCAGGAGCAAGCGTCTTTTAATTCCTTGGAATTGGGTATGTCTAGTTTAATGAAAAGAAGGACCGAGGTATTGTATTGTGGTTGCTGCAATTAATATACTTAATAATTCCATTTTTATTCTTTATTTTTTAATAATAATTTTCATAACAGCTGCTTCTGTTTTTGTAATTACTGTTTTATATTATTATTTTAGTGGATTGTTGTCACCCCTGAGAGTCATTTCTATTGAGATGTACACATTTGAACAATAAATGTATTTATTTTCATATTTAAGGAAAGGCATCATCTATAAACTAAGCAAAGGTGTAGCTTCCAAGATGTGCCCTTGGGATCTTGAAATTGGTGGGAATCTACTCAGAGGTTAATTGAGGAAAGCTTAACAACAGGGAGTTCTTAATGCAAATCCACACAGAATAAAACTATTTTAATAAATCCTATGCACAATAAATAAAATATTATTTTAAAATACATTAAAAAATAAAAGAAAAAAACCCAGCTCACTTAACAGTAGGCAGGAACAATCCAATCCAATCTAGGTCAATCCAGAATGATGTAGATGTTAATACAAAGAACTGAGCAAATTAAAATGGTTAAATAGTCCCAGGGAAATATTTTTCAAAGAAAAATGAGGAGCCACCATTTTTCCCCACACGAGCTGACCTCCAACCTCCGTGCCCCTTCCCTCCGGAAAATCTAGGAAGTAACAGTCGCTTCCCTCTCTAGCCAGGTATTTCCTGCAGCTCTATGGTAATGGGTCATTTTTTCTTATAAAAGTGAGTAAAAGGGGCGGGAGGAGGTCCGTTTTGTTGCTTTAACATTTTAATATATTCAATGAAAGTACTGAGACATAGAGAGAGAGGTTAGACAGAGTGTCTTTTGTCTTGCCCCGATTAGGATTTCTTAAGAAAATCCACTGGGCTTTCAACATGAAGCCAGAAAATCGGGACTTTTTAAAAACGCCCCAGGACACGGGACAAATTGTTATAAAGCATGACTGTCCCGCTGAAATCGGGACGTCTGGTCACCTTAGTTTTGGGGGCTATTTTCAGGCTGTTTTCTTCTGCTCCAGTGCCTGTGAAAACCAGTTGGCTGGTGCTCACGTGCGCCCAAAACCAGAAGAGCAGCTGGCGACGATGCGTGTGCCTACAGAGAGGGCTCTGCATGCCCCCTATGGCACGAGTGCCATAGGCTCGCCAGCATGGTACTATGGGTTAATAAATTAAGAATTGCAACCATGATATAAACTTTACTTTTAAACTTTTAACTTGGCCATTGACTGTGTTTGCTGACTTTCAAAAATAGTTTGAAATAGTTTGCTGACTTTGAAGTGAACAAGTGTGGGAAATGGTGGGAAGAATGCCATGAGGAAAAGTGGGTAGAAACATCTATATGTACATACTTGAAGGGCACTCCTTGAATATTTTTGTTTGAGCCAGTCACCAAAAGATCTCTGTTAAGATACAGCAGTAAGCTTATGAACCACACTCTTTAATTATCATTTCAATTGGTTTCATTTAATGGTTTGTTTTGATTATAGGCCAGCATAAAACTGTTTACATAACAGTCCTCCTAAAGTAAAAATTAAGAAAAACAATAGAATAAAATAAAGTAAAATTATTACCCTAATTTAAAATTAACAAAGTACAGGGATTAAAATCTGGCTCAGACCTATAAAACTACAAGCAATTTGACAATCAGTAGTGTAAATGCAACATATAACTAAAATAGATAACTGCAGTAAAAGTACTAGGGTTTGTGGAATACTGTGAGAAGGTAAAGCTGTGTTAAATAATACTTGCTACAACCAAAAACAAAACAAAACATAGAATGGTGTTTTTATTTAAAAGCGAAAAAAGGAGGGGGGAGGATGGAAACTTAAGATAAAATATATTGAATTAGATAAAGCTCAACATCACTTCACTCAATTGTTTACGACACAGAACCAGGCTACATTGTCTGAATTTAATTGTAAAGAAAAGGCATTTCCTTCATAGAGTATCAGTGCAAGTGAGCTGATATATTAAAATTTAGCTTTATGATTTACCCTAAAACTTTCCCAGGTCAACAGAAACCAAATACAAACCAAATTCAAGGTTCAGGTCCAGCTAGGAACAGGTAGTTTATTAAGCTAATCAACTCTATTGAAGAAGGTCAGTAGATCTCTTTTTTTGCTTGTGAACAGGAGTTTACTTAGAAATAGACGCTGATAAGTTTTGTTTCTTTTCTGTCCATTGGATCGGTTATTATTACTCTCTGTAATATTCCATGGAATTTAATTCCATGTAATTCAGCAGTGACTTCGATGGCACTTCAATCTGGGAAGAATATTTCTTGGGAGTCTTCTTTTAAGGGATTTTTCCCTCAGTTTCCAGATGTAATCTACTCTATAATGGGAAGCTTTAGATCTTTCTGCTATTTAGTAATGATATTTAATTATTTCTAGTTTAATTATAATTCTGTATTTAGTCTGTATATTATTAGTTTTCTAATTAGGAATATTTTGTGAAAGCTAGTTGTACAACTAATTACAAATAATAAATTTGACATTGTTGTTCTTGACTGGCCAAAATAAAAATCAAATTATGCTTTCCTGCTCTCACACTGGCTGACAGATGCGAGCCGCTGGATATAACAGTCTGTGTACATATGTACACACCCTATTCGCCTTTTGTGTAACCTCACCTATTAAAATAAACAATTATAATATTTTCAAATATCCGACTGCAAACCTGAACTTGCTTTCTAGTCTTGCAAACATTATTGAATTTGTGAATACATAACACTTACTGTTTTGTTTGATACCATGTATAATTTGTATGAATACTTAACCATTATTTTTCTGCTGAGCTATTGTTTTTGTCATAATAAAACTAGTTAATTTGAAAAACATCATTTTAAAAGACACCTAAACTATTCTGATGCCTGTAATTGCAAAGGTCACAAAAATAATGCTATTATTTAAGGTTAGGTTTAGTTTGACAGTGATTTGGCTGGTTTTGCAGATTGTGCTAAATCAAACCAAACAACATTATAGCTTCTGACAATTTGTGAAAAATAGTATGTATTGAGCTGAATTGTCTTGGCAAAGATTTGAACTCAGAACTTCAACATTCAAACTAAAGCATCTTCATTGTCCTATTTTTAATTTCCCATTATCTGAACATCCAGCACTAAGGCAGCCTGCTTTCCTGTTTAAAAAGGAAGATCCCTTTTCTCTTCTTTTCACAGATGTATCCTGTTCCCATATGGATTTCACTTAGTAGTTTGTTTTTCTGGAAATTATTAAAGCAACTGAAATCCACATTGGCATTTTAAAAATGTATTTTATGTTTATAAACAAAGCAGTTAGCACACCTGCAAGTGCTCATTCAGATAATATATTCACAATGGATGGCATTCCTCAATCACTTGCTAATCTGTCTTGTTTGTAAGAATTGTATTTAGAATCAGCGGTATTCTTTTTACTTCTTAATATCAATAATTTCTGAGTTAAATCTATTTCTTACAACTAATTTCTTAATTATTTAAAATATGTATCTTGCCATTCTTTAGATAACAGTGAAAGGAGAATATTACCGTAAATGTACAGCAAAATAGCCTCCTGATTGTTTGGTTGGTTAAAGCAACCATGAGAAACTAATATTAGATAATAAAATATTTCTGAGAAAACAAGGTCATAAAGATAAACTGCTACACAGAGATGAATGTCAGGCAATGTCTTACTGAGTACCCTTGCTTATCAGTTTTTAAATAACAAAATTTAAGATACATCTTAAGGCATTCCATGAATCAAATGCCACACAGCAAAGGTTCTAATTTGAGGTGTTACTCCCTGGGATAAGAGTTGAATATTGGCTTCCAGTGAAATGAAAGGAATGTAGGGAAGAGGATAGTTAATAAGAACCCAGGTCATTGCCATGTATATAGATTACTGCAACATGCTGCCTTTAAAAACTACTTGGAAGTTCTTCAATTGACACACAGTGTAGTAGCTTCGGTGCTCCCAGATGCCTGCTGGGCATATCACTCCTATTTTGCAGCCTTGCATTGGCTTCCTATCAGCTTTCAGGTGAATTTTTTAAAAATCATTCAATAAAGCCTTGGTGGTTTGGATCCAGGTTATCTTCAGGATGGATAGGTCCAACCCCTTTGATTATGCTGGAAGAAGCAGCTAGTTATCCTCATTTTCAGATGTTCAAAGACACCGATGCTTGAAGGTACTTTTTCCCCTGTTCTCTTGAACAGCCTTCTACGAGTAGTTCATTTGTTTTCCAATGTAGCTTTGGTATGTTATCTGTGATGTATATTTTGTGTTTTAATTGTTGTCCCCCCCCCCCAATATTGTGAGCCACCAAGAGGCAGAATATGATTGCAACAAGATATAAAAGCAATAGTAGACAAATAAATTAGTCGTAGCCCAAAACCTTTAAGATCATTAGAGGTTAAACCAGAATGTTAAATTGAGTTCACAAGCCAACTAGCAGGCTGTGCAGGTCAAGCAAGATTGCTACCACGTATTCTGGAGGTCTGATATGAATTAGTACCAGTACTTTGGTTGCAGTGTTATGCGTTGATTGTAGTTGTTGCAAGGTGAGTGCTTGCAGAGTCTATTATAGCAGTGCAATCCAGAAGTGATTAGATCATTAATAACTAGAGCAAGAACACGAAAAGCTAGCTAAATCTAGGTAATAAATGTTCTTGCTACTGATAATACCTGTGTTTAACAGAACACTTCTCACTCTAGACTTGCTGAGTAAACAAGGTGAAGGTTACCTAAAAATATCTGAAAAACAGAATCCTTGGTATTTTCCAAACCCATCTTTGATTACTGTATTTAATTTCATATAACACTGTTTACTTAAACCTTTTCTTCACAAAAAGTCACTGCTATCTACTCAGCTAGAAATAACTTCATTAGGGTCTGAGTAGACATGTATAGGATTATGCTACACATTATTAGTGTTTGAAAATGTTTCTGAAGAACAAATTTACCTCACTTACCTCTCTGTTATTCATGAAAGCAGATTGACTCCCCCCACAATCACATGTAGGTCTAAAAACATGTCTGCTTTAATGAGACACTAAAGTTAATTTGCATCTAAACTGAAATTTAAAGCATTTCTTCATTTTCAGTGTTCACAGATATATAAAATATGCTTCCTATATCTTCCATAGTTTTATTGAATGGTGGCTTTAGATGCAACAGCTGTAGCTGTTATATTTTGGTACATGTAATTTAGAGAAATGTCCTGGCTCAGCTGGCTTTGGTGAGAGATTATCTGCCATTAGAATGGCATTGAATCCTAGCAACCAGATACATACACTTCTGGATGATTTGTCCTCTCTAACCTAACCCTTCAGGCCTTCCAATAGTGCATTCACTGGCACTGTAATTTAGTCCATTCAGCTTGTTGCTGGTCATCTTTTTTCCATCTATCTTTCCCAACATTATGGATGTGGTCTTCACATAATTATCCCAGTCATGGTAATTCAAACCTGGTTTTTGGGCCTCAAAGAACTCTGGATTGGTTTGTTCTAAGATTCATTTTTTGTTTGTTTCCTTGACTATCAATGTTATTCTTAGAGGTCTTCTCCAAGCCAGAGTTCAAAAGCATATTTTCCATCCTGCCTCATCAAAGTCCAGCTTTCATTTCCATAAAACATCACAAGAAATTTTCTGGAGGTTTTTGATATTTGCAGTTATGGGAATATCTGACTATCTTTCCACTAGGTTTAATGGATGTTGATTTCTGTAGTATCTTTGAATGAATTAATGTCTGATCCTTGGGGTGTTTTACTGTGTCAATTTCTGGTTGGAATCTCTTGAATTTGGAGAACTGTTAAAAGATATGCTTATTTTTCCTGTCTGTTTCTATTTTTGTTGTCTTCACAGATGTTACTGTACTGTTTCGTATCTCTTATAATAGCATTCTGCTTTTTAAAAAGTTCTTATCTGAAGTTTTATTTTTTTCTACTCCTCCTTCTCTTCAATTTCCTCTATCTGTTCTAACATCCAGTTTGTTTTCTTCTGTTTCTTAATCTTTGATAGTCTCATATCACATCCATCCTTGAACAACTACTTTGATTCTATGCCATAGTCCCCCTAGTTCGTTATCAATGAAGTCCAGGACTTCAAAACTATTTCTGATGTTCTTGGTGGAAATTTGTTGTCTTTGTTCTTCCACTTTAGCTTAACTTGGAACTTGCATAAAATCAGTTTATGATCCATTGTATAGTCAGGCCCCAGACATACTTTTGCTTTTATAACTGAGCTGTTCCATCGCCTGTGCCAATAATAATTGATATAAATAAATGTCAGTTTGGGTTGTTTGAAGATTGTGTTAGCAATGAAGAAATCATTGTATTGGCAGAAACTAATGAGTTGTTCTGCTTCATTTCTGTTTCAAATCCTTCTTACTCTTTCAGATTTTGGTCTTCTAATAGCACATCTTGTTGATTTCAAATTAAATTTGATGAAAAAAACTAATCAACCATTTTTTCTGCATTGGGATTTGGAAAATAAAGTTGGATAAATCTAACATTTGTGATTTTATTGTTTACAGTTCATCGCAATAGAAAGCAAACACTTATGCCCAAGGAAAGACTATGCAGTGAAGAACTACTATAGTATCTTCACCAAACCAAACTTTTCTGCTCAGTATAATAATGTCTAAATTGTTTGAGATTGCCCTCACTAAGTTATCATTTTACAATTTGCTTCAAGGTTGTACTGAAAACAGTCCTTTGAAAACATGTTAGCTAATATATATGTCAAGAAATGGATATATTTAAGGAATATAGTTCTCCCCAATTATTGTAATAATACTTATTGTACAGTGGTTATTTTGACAAAATTGAGAGCCACTAACTTGAATTCCATTCCATTCCATTTTGTTCTCCTGTAACTTTCAGAGATGACCTATAAAAATACCTGATCCTTTTATATGTGTGTTTTTGTGCTCAGCTTATCTCAAATGTCTCACCCTTCCTCTCCTTTCTCATGAGAAGTACTGAATGCAGATTTGTTGTGTTATCCATTGGCTAAATGTGCAAATACTTCTTGTATTAAAGCAATCACCTGTGACTAAATGTCTACTGGTAAGGAATTTAAAGGGACCTATTTTATAGTTTGAGGATGGTGGCAGAAGCAGTCAGTCATTGGCATAAGGACTGGAAATATGCAGAAAAACAAAGTCACAGTAGGGCCTGCTGCTTTTCTATTTTTAAACTTTTGAAGAGGAGGCATTAAATTTGAAATACAAGCAACTAAAACACCAACCAATTACTGTTATATATGAGGGCTTATATAATTAAAAAAACCCTCATATATAACAGTAATTAAAATAGGTTAAAAGTAATTGAAAAGTGAAACAACTGGTTAGAATGCAGCATTGCAGGCTAATTCTGCCCACTGCCAAGAGTTTGATCCTAACCTGCTCAAGGTTAACTCAGTCTTCTATCCTTACGAGGTTTGTAAAATGAGGACCCAGATTGCTGGGGACAATATGCTGACTCTGTAAACTGCTTAGAATATGCTATAAAGCACTATGAAGAGGTATATAAATCTAATTGCTATTACTATTTAGAATCAATATGGGATTGAGTCCTTCAATTTGTCATTAAATCTTGATTGTATATTGCTTCATCTTCCCATTTTTAGTATTAAAGACTTATCCAGAATTGATATCAGGCTTGTATCTTGAATCCACTCCTTAAAATCAGGAGGATACGTTTTTTTTCAATATGTAAAATAATCCTCTTGGCCAGGTCCAGACTTGGTAGAGCCACAAACCTGCTCAACTAGTTTATACTTTGCTTACCTCCTTTTACTTTTGCTATTTCTATTTTAATGACATATTGCCTATTTGATAAGGTAGTTTCCTTCATCATAGCCAATTCTTAAAACAAGTTTTGCCCTACTTTTAAACAAGCCTCCATCTTTATAGCAGCATAACTTCAGAAAAATGTAAGTCAGGAAATTAAACAAACATACATTTCCTTCTCACTCATCATCCCTAAATACAATTCAAAGCCATGATTATTTCAAATAACTGCAGTTAGTCAAGAGCTTTTGCATGTTTATTATATCATGCTGGGAAAAGAGATCAAGCAAAGAATATATGTTTTATATTTTGGCTTATTGGATGCATTCCATTAAACCATAATGACTAGAGTGCTTGAGCTGTTCAATGTAATAAATGTCTTTTAAATAGTTTTATTATTTTTGTCTAATTGAAAAGAAATTGTAACTATTTTGTGGTCCCTGAGTCATAGTTGAGTGTGAATTTGCAGAAAATTGTACATTGCTCTATCTATGCATATAAAGTTGTATCTCATTAATTTTCCCAAGGGGCCATTTTGATAGGAAATCTATTCTTTAAAAAAAACAGCTGATATTTGTCTTGTTTTTAGTTTTTACTAACACCCTTGCATTATTTCCCCCCCCTTCTCCCCCGCAGTCAATTGTAACTTATTATATTAATGATGCATTCATGTTTATTCTATCTGGAATACTTCATGTTACAGTATAACATATACGTATACGTATACATATACATATACACACACACAATATTTTTCAACCTTATATTGTAGTAGATATTGCAGAAGTTATCTTGAGGTAGCTTGACATACTTATCAGATCAAATATTAAGCAGTATGAATATTGATCATAAATGAATATCAAAATGAATATTTTATAGCTTTTGTTTTCCCAAATTGATTTTTATTTGTTTTTCAGCCCGTAGAGGCCACAGACGATGTCTTCTGGGACCAGTTCTGGGCAGATACGGCTACTTCAGTCCAAGATGTCTTTGCTCTAGTTCCAGCTGCAGAAATCAGAGCTGTGAGGGAAGAATCTCCTTCAAATTTGGCTACTTTGTGTTACAAGGTAAGATTCAGCATATATTTTTTTCCTGTTGAAATTCAACCATTGCAGGTCTGGGCCGTCTATGGCCCGTGGGCCACATCCTGCTCTTTGGCTGTCCCTGTCCAGCCTTCGGTGGTGGTGACAGCAAGGACCATGCAGGTGGCCCTATTGGTTTGGCCCTCCACAACAGTCCCAGTTTCACATTTGGTCTCTTGGAAAAATTAATTTCCCACCCCTGAGCTATAGAATTGCCTGCTTAATTCAGTATGGTTTATTTAGCAAAAAGGAATAATCTGCAACCAAGATTAAATTCCTGTTACACTTTTAACCAAATTAAATGAGATTTCAATTTTATGTCTAAATCCTATGCTTAGGGTTTTACTTTTCCTATATAGAAATGCACAGGAGCCATGTAGCGCTCCTGATTTCAACTGGGGCCACAATATAGGATAGTAGTTGTTAAATCCTTGTACCCCGTCACCATTTTCCAGTAGAAACTCATTCCCAAACTTTTTGATGCTGAAGCTTGTTATTTTTAGTTGGGAGAAGGAGGAGGGTATATTTTCAGTGGAAAAATAGTACAATGAAAAATGTTAATCTCCATTTTCTTTTTTTTTTAATCTAAATGTTTTTTTATTATCAAAGATTCTTTTATTACATTTTCATTTTCCTTTATACAATCACTTAAATACTGTGCAGTTAAAAAAAAAGAAGCAATAAACAACTCATAACACTTCTATCCTACATACACCCTTCCTTCTACCCCTCCAACTTTCATTTCTCCCTTCCAACAATCCCCTCTTCTACTTCCCCTCCCCCTCAGCCATTCCTTTCTCCCCTTCCCACCATCTCACCCTCCTTACATTCCCTTCTCACTCCCTCTTAATTCCCCCCTCTTCTTTCCCTCTACACCTCGCTTCGGTGTATTTCTAGTATTCATTGGTCTATTTGTTTTGTACTAAAACAAAAGAAAAATAAAAGGAAAAGAAAGAAGAAAAGAAAAAAAGCAAAAAAAAAAGCAACAGTATCCAAGTGCATTCATTGTTCTGAAAATTGAGTCTATACTTCCACCCTCCCACCCACCCACCCACCCCCTGAAACCCCCTCCCTGACCCCCTTCCGACTTCCCAGGTCCCATTCCCGGCATCGTTCTTTATCAAGCAAAGTCTGGAGTATATTGAAACCAAATAGATTAGAAGTTACAAAATAATAAAAAATAATAAAAAATAAAGAACAAAAAAGAAAAGAATAATAAAAAGAAAAGAAAAAGGGGGGGGAACCCCCCCCAAGAAAGAGAAGTCAATATACTCTCTAACATTAAACTCAGCTTCTCATTATTTTTAAAATCTTAAACAATGTCTTTACCTGCTTCCGTATATAAATTCTATACCTCCCATCCTGCCTTTACCCGTGTCCGCATATATATTTTATCCTCATCCATTGCTCCTCTCATATTTACTCCACCCTCGTGTAGACTCTCCAGATAATCTTTCTTAACCTTGTATTCAAATAACAATTTATACAAAAATCAGCTTACATTCTGGATCAAGATAATCTAATTGAACTTTCACTACCCTTCCATCTACCCCACGCACCCGACTCCATTCATCCCAAACCACAATCCAAGAAAACTATGATCTCCGCTCTCCTCGCCCCAAAGAATAGATCATGCGCAGTTTAAATTAAGATTCAAACAAGTCTTATATAAGTCCCATACAATATATGTCCAAATTCAGCACCGCTTCTTTCAGTCTCAATATCTCTTCATCGGTATACAGCTTTGTCATTTTATACCAGACAGGAGTCCTGAAATTTTATTCAAATTAAAAATTTAAGAAGTATTTTAAAGGCATAGCTGGATCTTTATTCTTTACTCTTCTGCCCTTCCGGAAAGGGAAAGCAACACCCTCCGCCTTGTAGCCACGTGTCCCGCTGCTTATCTTCTCCTTCTCCTTGTCTTTCTCCAAGTCCGGGTGAATCAGGAAGTCCCGCCTTCAGAGTTTTGTAGTAAAAATCTCGGGCTTCGCAAACAGAATTGAGATGATATTTTTGGTTCTCAAATGTGACTGTGATACCAGATGGCACTTCCCATTTATATTGTATCTGAGAATCTCTGAGTTTTTCAGTTAAGAAAGTGTAGTCTCTCCTTGCTCTTAATATTTGAGATGGTATTTCTTTAAAAACAATCAAGTCCTGTCCATCGATTCGCAGCCTGTTATTGTAGAACTTCTGTATTATCGCATTTCTGGATTCTCTTGTGGTGAAATATATAATTATGTCCCTCGGAAGCTGTCGTTGTTTTGCTACACACGAGTTCTGGCGATAAATTTTTTGAATCTGCCAATCAAAGTTAAATCCCGGACTTCCCACCGAACGTCTGAAAGCTTCAAAAAAGGTCTGTTTCAAATTCTCCTGTTCCTTTTCACGCAATCCTCTGACTCTTATTGCAAACGCAGTCTTATTGTAATTTATCATAACGAGTTGTTTTTGAGCATTTTCAACTTCCTGTTGTAACGTTTGAATTTTAGATGTCAAATTAGAATTAGTTTTTTCCAAAAGTTCCAATTTGTCCTCCATTTCAGAAACATAGCCTGTCATAACAGTCATAACTCTGATCGTATCTTCCCTTGTTTGAGCAATCTTGGTGTCCAGTTTATCATATAAGTCCGATAAAAGTTGTTTAATTTCCTGTCTGAACTCTTTAAGGGTTTCAAAAAGAAATTCTTGCATTAAGAGATCTCCAGTAGGGGGCGTGGGAGGCAAGGGCAGCGATTTTGTAACAATTTCTTGAGATGTATTATTAAGGAAACGCTTAGACTGCTTCGATTTGGGAGCCATTATAAAAAAACGCACAAACAAACAAAGTCTCTGCTCCCCTCGGTTTTAAATGGGATACTATTTATAGACTTTTAACAGTTAATAAGGAGAAGTCTTCAGGAGAATAGAACTGATTGAGTGTGTCATATATCAAACGCAGAAGCTATAAAATCGCCATCTTGTAACGCAGCTGGATAAGAAAGCCTTTTACAAAATTGAAGCTGGTATTTTGAATAGTAATAAGAAAAAAATTTACAACTTCAAGTTAATATTTGGTTTTGAAGCCATTTCAAAATTTATCTGCCTGCAGTTAATAAAACTCTATTGCCTGAATATGCAGCTTTAAGTAAAGAGGCTGAGTTCCCCTTTTATTTTGAAGTTAAGGCTTGGCAAAACTTTCAGTGAGTAAACATTGTAACAAAACCGTTCAGCAGATTCATCACCATTTAACTTCCAGATAAGCAAAGTTAATGAAGGAGTAACATTCTTGTATAAATAAAGCTAATTAAAAAGCTTCTGCTGGCCTATTGTGAAACCAAAACATATGATAAGCAATCTCTTTTGTTTTGAATTCTTGTGAATTCTTGTGAGGATTAACAAAAAGTGTTCATTATTACCGGAGAAACCAGCCTGCTCGGCGCCATTTTAAAAGCCTCTAAGTAAATAATTTTTCGGAGGAGAAAAAGAAAAGAAGCTAAAATGTTGATAAACAATTATTGTGCACGGAAATGGATTCAGCTCGTGATAAGATTAAATCAAACAAAACTTTGAACTGAGTGGGGGAGACCTACTTTGTCCTGCACAAGGCAGTTTGAAGTTCCCAGCACGGACAGCCGTTCTGCCTTGGGCTAGCCCCCCTTTCCCTGCAAGCACAAAAGCTGCAAAAATCGAAGAGCATTTGCCAGCAAAATAGTTTCTTCTTTCCTTCTTGCCTGAAGGATAAGAAAACCTGATAAGACGTCAGATGGAAGATCCTCTAAACAGGTACGTAGCCAGGAATTCGGAGGCAGCTGATTTTTTGCTGCCACCACCAGCAGGCTCCTCCCAGGAAGTCCCATCTCCATTTTCTTGTACCCTGTTTCAAATCCAGATTGGGTGGCATAAGCATTTAGTTAATTTCATGGGGATTGCCTAATATGTATATCTTAAGCAAAAATGGGAATTGAAAATCAATCATTGTTAATGTAAATTAGATTTAGCCATATTTTTTTTTCACATTTGTCTTCAGTTTCTTCATATTTTTATTTCATATTTTTCACATTTCTCAAAGGTAACTAGCTTCAATAATATTTCTATATTCAGCTACAAAACATGGTAGTAAGGTTTCCAAACAATGTGTACAAAACCCATGTTACAGGAAGAAAAATGGCAGAAAAAATGCTGCCCATCCTTGCCTAGGTGATGGACTGAGACTCATGAATGGAAGCTTGATTAATGAACAGTCTGTTTTTATTGCACGGTTTTGATGATACTATTAAAATTTGCCTTTCATGTTTATCAGAGTTGGGTTGTCAATTTTTCTGTTACTGGTTTGGGTGCGCTCCTGCATGCGCTCGCATGTGACACTTCTGTGCATGCGCAGAAGCATCCAGGTGAGTAGGCGGAGCCTCCCGCAGTCACTACTACTAGTTCGTCCAATCCGAGCCAAACCGGGAGCAGCCCACCTCTGATGTTTACCATAAATTGAACTGGAGAATCAATTGATTGGACTAACTTTATATCCTTGTGTGGAAATTTAGAGTTTTCTACCTACCTCCAGAATTATATTCCTACAAACATTACTGCATTCTACAGAAGCAATATTTATTAGAAAATTACTTTAGAACAATTGTGTGGGAAAGATATTGCACTCAGCGTCCTGTTTTCTGAAAAGCACTGATATTAAAAGCATCTCAGTCATATATCCCTAAACAGGTATCTATGCTGACAAGATTGTCTCCGATTTCTAAAAGCTCCACTTTGCTTCTTTCTCCCAGATTTAAATTATATGTGGACCAATGTGTTTCATCTACAAAATCGTAAGAGCCCCTCTGTTACAGAGATTCAACTCTTTAACGAATCTTCAGAGTACTTTTCCTAGAACAAGCTAGAAAATGAGGTTTTGATGTCATAGCTTAAATCTTAGAATTCTATCTCTTTCACACATTCAAGCATTATATGCAGTATACATGCAATCTCACATGAATCAAGCTGTCACTTTCTGAGGGATTGTCTTTTTATGATAGATTTCCAGAGTATGTCCAAAAGGCATTAGCAACAATATAAAACAATTGCCTATTCATCATGGTATTAAGTTTTTAGTCAGTCATTCAGAAACCTGAGGCACTGGGCAAAAAATTGTTACCTGCATACCAATAGTTCATGTCTTTTGCTTTATTCTAATTCACTCCAGGCTGTGGAAAAACTAGTGCAGGGTGCGGAGAGTGGCTGTCACTCTGAGAAAGAAAAGCAGATTGTCCTGAATTGCAGCCGTCTCTTGACCCGCATCCTACCATATATATTTGAGGATCCCGATTGGAGAGGTTTCTTCTGGTCAACAGTTCCAGGGGCGGGGCGAGGAGGGGTATGTATTTATTAAATTGCATTATTCCTTTTCTGGAGAGTGGAGAAAGATGCATAAGCCAGAGCAGTTCGTTGATCAAAGGGCGTTAATGTGAATCTAAATTCCTTACCTGCTGGATTATGTTTATTCACACTGAGGAACTCTTATCAGGCTTGGGCATATTTACCCTGTGTAATTTGTCTTGCTCTGATCCTTTTAGATTTCTGTCTTTTAGAAAAATGCTGCCACATCCTTGCCTGGGTGATGGACTGAGACTCATGAATGGAAGGTTGATGAATTAACAGTCTATTTTTATTGCAGAGTTTTGATGGTACTATTAAAATTGAATTTCCACTTATGAGAATTTCAAGAGAAAGTTTTGAACAGCAGCAAAAAGCAACCAAAGTCTGAATGAAACCTGAACTATTTTAAAGTTAATTCTTCAAACAGGACTAAGAGGGAAGAAAATGAAATGAACAAACAAACAAACACAGGTTTTATACTAGAAAAACTCTGTAAACATATAAGTGACTAAACATTTAATTATTCAGGAGTTATTTTGATTTTCAGTAACAGTGGCAAATGATAAATACTTTTAATATTTTCTAAGTCATACATAGAGAGGACCAAAGAATCAAGGGGTCAGTAGTTCTAATGGTTCAGTCCATTTACACACACTGTGAGGTGAAAAAATATTTTCACATTATGTAAAATATTTTTCTATCATATGTTTATTTACTGAACTATAAGATCTTCATTCTATCATGATTCTGCCTATCTCTGGAACTGGGATATTTTGTGGAAGCAAGGTCCAACACTGTATACATGTACTAACCTTTTATGTATGTCTCACTACATGCTTTTACTGTATATTTATTCTTGAATATCCAGAATATATTCATTTTCCAGAGGAGGGGGAGGGAATGGTCACACGTGGGTATTCTCAAAGCCTGATTGGTCCAAAGACTGAGAGTAAACGCTTAAATACTGGTGCCTTCCAGTCCTATCCCAGTTTTCCTCTCAGTCTTTTCTGGTCCAAGAACTGTTGAGAATTAACCCATGGTAGGATTTACTTTTATTCCAATTTGGTCTCATTTGGTTTAATTGGGCATTTTTAAAAGGTTCTCTAAATTACTAAATTCTGCAGCTGCGGCCCCAAGGGACAGTTTACTGCCCCGGGCGGTTGGGGAGGGCCCTGTGAGGCATGCTGCCTCCCCCTGCGGGCCCAGAGCCTCAGCCCTACCCCCGGGATTGCGGGGGTGCCAGCTCTTATTTCAGCTGCTGGAGAGGCTGCTTTCTCCTTTAAACAGCCAGGAGATGCAGCAGCAGCGCCACGAGGCGCGTGCGAGCCGCTTGCGGAGCCGCCGTTTGATTCGGGCGGCTGCCGCGTTCTCCTTTCGGCTCAGACCGCTGCGAGTGTTCCTGGGGGAGGGGGTCCGTGCCTGGAGGCCGCGTGGCCTCCCCCGACCTTGCCTGCCTCAGCACGGACCTTCGGCCGGCCGGCAGAGCCGCTGGATCAGAAGTAAGAGTTCCGGCGGCCATGTTGCCTTGGTTGCCACATGTGCGAGGATCGCGCTTTGACCTACGACCATTGCAGCTGGTGCGGTCACTTTCCTTTGGCATGGTGGGCAGCAGGGACAGCAGGCCCAGGTCCCGGTGGGGCCTACAGAGGCTTGGAATCCTCCATTCCTTCCGGCTGGACGTGTAAGTGGGGTAATGGAGGGGGGCTTGGATGTTCCCCAGGGCCAGGTGGCAGACCTGGCGGGAGGTGAGAAAGCCCTTCACAGGGGGAGGGGGAGGGGGAGGGTGTTTCCCCCCCCCATGTCTTTCCTCTGCCCTGAAGCCCTTCTCGTGGGAGGGGGTCAGGGGCTGCATATTGCAGGAGCAGAGTTTGTGGCTTAGAGGTTTTTATATTGCCTAAAATGTAAAATGACCTTAGTTCAATGCCAGTAAGGGATGGCTAGCTGATGGGAGCTAAATGGCTTGAAATATTAGTCTTCCTTCGTTCACTATTTCTACTGGCGGCCAGGGTTTCTATCCTGGCCTACTCAGGGTTGGCTCAGCCTTCCATCCTTCAGAGGTTAGCAAAATGATAACTGTTTCTGTAAGTGGCCTAACAGAGGGCTGGGGATATGCATAAGATCTATATGTGTGGGCCTTTGTCATTTATCCCAGGGTCTGGGTTTGGCCTCTCCTCAGGTCCTTTTCAGCCCGATCCACTCCTAGGGGTTTAGTCCTCCTTTGCCCTGGGTTCCCCAGGTAGGTTTCCCCTTTTTTTCCAGGTGGAGTGGGGTCCCCCTCTTCCCCCCCCACTCAGGGGATCCCTGGGAGGGTGCTTCTGGGGGTCCTAACCCGTGCGCAGGTTGGCTCTCCAGGGGCCTGGTTCTGCCTATGGTGGTACGGAGAATTGGATCTGTTCCCCGCTTCCTTCCAGGCATGGAGGTCTGGGCCGCACCCAGTTTTGGGCTATGTCCCCTCCCTTGGTCAGCGGCTATTTCTACTGATTGCCAGGGGTTCTATCCTGGCCTACTCAGGTCTGTAAACAATTCCTTCTTGGAGATGGAGGTGTGGCCCCATTGGATGGGCCCATTTTTCTGGGCTTCCTGGCCCAGACTTGTTTGCAATGCCCTTGGGCAGGGCACGGAACATGACTAGGTGGGGTGGGACCTTGATTCCTCCACCTAGGGATCCTGGCATGACCACGTTTCTGCCGCGGCCATGGACTAGAAGGTGATTTCGGCTCCTCCCTTGGCTAGGGAGGCGCTGACTATACAGTGGGCGCATTCCCCCGACTTCTGTACTGGGGGCATTGGCCACTGGCTCTTAGAGTGAAATGGGCCCTTGCCTTGGCTGTTCAGTTGCCGTCCGTCGACTCTCCAGTGGCTGCCCTGGTATCCATCAGGCGTGCTGAGCGTCCTTAGATGTGCAGTCGATTGCCGCTGCGTGAGACGGCATCTGCGACCTCGGCCTCCTGTTTTAGTCAGGCCACGGTCACGTGGCCTTTGCAGCTCCGGAGCGCATTCACGTCCCAGGCGAGCGACGCCACCTGGATCTCTTCTAGATCAGGGCAGCCCGCCTGTTCATCCGCTGGGGCGACCGGGGCTCGCTCAAGTTTGCGTCCAGGGTGCTGACCACTTCGGTCACGTCGCCCGGGCTCCAGTGACTGCGTCACTGGCTGAGGGCTGGCTCGGCCTACTGACACTGGGCGGCCATGCCATTCGAGGGGCCTGGTCCCTTTGGGTGGAGGGGGCTCGTCCCCGGTCCAAGGATGGGAACATGGGACCGTTCGTCCGCTTGAAGCTGCTGAGCCGGCTCTGAGTCTCATTCTTGTCATGTGCCAGTATGGGCTTCCGATTATGTCAATAACCTGCGTTCTCTTCTTCCATTTTGTTAGGCAGTTCCCCAGTTCATCCTTTTGGAGTGGATATGGCTCCTACCTCCAGTCCAGGCGGTCCAGCCACAGGGGGGGGGCAGCGCCCCTTCCGCTGAGGGAAGGGGCTCGACCTCGGGTCATCCCATCGGAGGCCGTCATCCCGCTAGGCGAATCCTTGGGACGGGTCGGTGTCGGACGCTTGGGCATGAGCCACTGTTTGCCTTGCTCCCGCGTTGGATTCTCTCCACCCCACCGGCTCTCTTCGGGGTTTTTCCTCCGTCCTGGAGCCTGGGGTGCCGCTGCCTGGTGGTTCAGACCATCGCCCTTCTTCTCGGGCGGTGCAGGCGGTTCCTCTGGATGAACAGGGCCTGGAACGCTTCTCCCACCTGTCCATGGTTCTGGGTGGCTGGAAGGCTTGGCAGGTCCTCACACGTCTGCACCGTTCTGGTGCACAGGCGAGGAGAGCGTCCTCCCTCTTTTCCGTCCTTCGGGGTATCGGGCAGGGGGCTCCTTGGCCTCAGTGGCCCTCACAGAGGCCTATCTTCGTACCTCGATTCTGGCCGGTCATCGCGGGTTCCTGGGGTCCTCCCACAGAGTTCTTCCCTTTGGGCTGGACTCTGCTCCCCGGGCCTTCGCGAAGGCCCTGGCGGCCCGGGTGGCTCGTCCGCGCCCCATCAAGGGGGCTCCGATGTTCCCTTGGCGGTGTCTGGTTCAGGCGGGGCTATCCTATTCAGGTCTTTCGGATATTTAGCGCCCCTTCTGGAAGCTTCCTAGTCTTGTTTTCCTCGGCGGGCTTCCCCAGCAGCCTCCTCTCCCCTTCCACACGCCTGGCTTCGGTCATAGGCTCCATGTCGGGGGAGGGGATGAGTCTGTCCAGGGAGCTCTGCTACGGCCTACGTCAGCTGGCGGAAGGCGTTCAATGACATCGTTCGGTTTCAGTTCTCCCTCTATCTCAGTTTTTTGGGCGAGATGATTCTTGCGCAGGGATAGTCCCGTGAGCCGGGCCCTTGGCCTCTTCTGGGGGGCCTCGTTCCTGGTCAAGGGGGCGACTGTGCACCTCTCTGTGGATCCTCCGCCTCCCGGGGGTAGCCCGAGTCTCGCCGGGGTGGTGTCTGCCCAGGCCATTCGGCGGGACTTCTAATTCAAGGAGCCAGACAGAGCGTGCGTCATCACGGACGCGGACCTGTTTGGGGGGGGCCCTGGTGGGCTCCTGGTTGGCTCAGGGCAGGTGGTCGCTTTCGGACTTTTACCTCTTCGTCATTGGGATGGAACTAGTGCCGGCCCGCCGGGCTCCGCGTTACCTTCAGGCCCCGGTGTTGGGGCATCGCGTGCTTTCCCATTGGGCACGGTGATCGCTGAGGCCCACATCTGTCAGGGGGGCCCCTTCTCCAGCTCTCTGCCGTTCTGCTCTGGCCCTGGACGTCTGGGCGGTGGGATGCCGGTTGTTCTCGGAGTCGAGACTCACCCCGGGCTCCCCTGCCTCCTGGCGGATTGGCTGCATCGGGCAGCTCTGGCCAAGGGAGCGGGCCTACTACCTCAGTCGTTGGTTTTTAGTGGATCTGTTGGCGGCTCGGCACTCCTCTGGGGCGCCTATTTGCTCGCCCGCATGTTCCATTCTTCCCCGGGGTTTCACCCATTTCCTGTCCTAGTCTGCGGAGGGCGCGAGCGCCCTCAGGGGAAGGTGACCTGCGGGCCTTCGGTATGATTTCCTCCCTTCCCCCTGGTTCCGGGTCTCCCCGGAGGGGGGTGGCATAGGGGGTTCTGGTGTGGGGGTGGGCCCTTATGGCCAAGGGCCCTTGGTTCGCGGACCTCGTCCGGCTGTCAGTGGCCCCTTCACGGAGGCTCCCGTGGGAGGGGTTGGCCTGGCAGCAGGGGGGGGTCCTGCTTCGCCCGGTCCCTGTGGTTGCATCTGTCCCCTGACTCTTGTCCCGCAGCTGTTGGGGGGGCTGGCCTGGCCGCTGGGGTCCCTCGCAACTTGGGGTGCCTTGGCGCCTTTTTACGGCCCGCGGCTGCTGTTCCACCTGGGTGTCGTCCGGTGGTGTTATGCTCCTGGCCTTCGCCCGGCAGGGCCACCTTTCTCCCTAACGTCACGGGTTTCCTAAAGGAAGGGCCTTGGCAACGGACCTCCACAAGAGTTGTGCCGCCCTGTGGCGGTTTTGTTTTCGGTCCTGTAGGGGGTGGGGGTTCTTCCCTCTCTCAGGTTCCCCTGATCAAGGTTCTCTGTAGGGGGCGGCTTCTTGGGTCTCCCTCTGTCTGCGGGTTCCCCGTGAGTTCTTCCCCTTGTGCTCAGGGCTTGAAGGGGGCCCCTTTCGAATCTCTTCGGTATGTTCATCTGCAGTCTTCCTTGGGGCGGTTGTCTCCGCCCGGTGTATATGGAGTTGGGCACCCTGTTCTGGGGTCGCCCCTGTCATCTCTACAGGGCGGGGCGGTGCTTAGCCTTGCTCGTACCTTCTTCCCGTAGGTGAACACTTCCCTTCGTTAGGCTTGGGAGTTCGTCCTGCCCGGCCTGGCCCGGGCCCGTTCCTAGGATAGGGGGGGCTCTGGCATCGGTTGGACGTGCACCGCGCCCTGCGGTTCTATCTCCGGTGGACAGGGGGGGTCTGTAGGTCGGGGCCTTGTTGGTTTGTTTCGTTCCAGCCGGGGTCGCTGGGTTCGAGGGTGTCTTCGGCTACCATTGGCATCGGCTGCGTCAGGCCATTGCGGAAGCCTACGGGGCTTCGGGTCGGCAGGCCGGCCCCGTCGGGGTTCACGGCCCAGTCTACTAGGAGCGCCGCAACCACGGCGGCATGGGCCGTGTGGGCCCGTTGGGGCCGTCTGTCGCGCAGCCACTTGGCTTCTCCGGCGTCTTCCTCCGGCATTATTGTCTGAATGCCTTCGCGTATGCGGGTGCGTCCTTGGTTGAAGGGTCCACTGGGGGTGGCGGTTGAGGCTCCCCTTGGGCCCTAGTGGTTCTCGTTCTCCCTCCCTGGGACTTTAGCTTGGGTATGTCCCACGTGTGACCATTCCCTCCCCCTCCTCTGGAAAAAGGACGTTGGTCTTACCTGAACATCTATTTTCAGAGTGGGGGAGGGAATGGTCACGACCCGCCCTGAGGCTTTTTCTGTCGGGGCCAAGGGGAGAGCCCGGGTGGTCCCCGGGGTTTTTGTTGTGTGTTTGTTTTTTGTCGTTTCAGTTCTACCGTTCGCCTTTGAGGAAACTGGGATAGGACTGGAAGGCACCAGTATTTAAGCGTTTACTCTCAGTCTTTGGACCAATCAGGCTTTGAGAATACCCACATGTGACCATTCCCTCCCCCACTCTGAAAATAGACATTCAGGTAAGACCAACGTCCTTTCTTAACCATTGCGTTTCATTGTTGTTCCTGGTACAGCAATTGAAAGAGCTGTTTTACCGTACATGAATTTTAATTACTCTTGTTATAGTTGCAGCATAGGCTTGGCATGTATCCCATTATTGGCTTGTTTAATGTGGAGGCATTATTTTTGTATGATGGCTATGTATCCCTACTGTATCTTCTCTCCTTGCCTTTTATCCTGAGTCCTATCCACATATCTTGTGTGAATTGTGTGAGAACTGATATTGATGCCAGTGTAGAATTTTGTGGACAAAGTACATGCACAAGGTATGTACATTCACACAGAAAGTATGGTTATTGAAGCATCAGTAACCATTATAACTCCAAAAGAATATACCTGAGGAGTCTTTCAAAAACTACTCTAGTTGAGAACCGAGGTGGTGCAGTGGTTAGAGTGCAGTACTGCAGGCTACTTCAGCTGACTGCTAGCTGCAGTTCAGCAGTTCAAATCTCACTGGCTCAAGGTTGACTCAGCCTCCCATCCTTCCGAGGTGGGTAAAATGAGGACCCAGATTGTTGGGGGCAATATGCTGACTCTGTAAGCTGCTTAGAGAGGGCTATAAAAGCACTATGAAGTGGTATATAAGTCTGTGCTATTGCTAGACAGATACAGAAACACTGAATCCAGATTCTTGTTTCACTCCCTTCCCGCTAGTAATGATTTAATTATTTTTCAAAGATGTTTTAATCTATTTTTACCCATCTTTGGATCATTTGGTTACTAAATAAATAAAAATATTCATAGTTACGCTTTTGCATGCTCCTGGCAGTAATTAAGAAGTGTGCAATTAGGATTGAGCATCTTTACTTCTTTAGTAATGCTAAAAATGTTTTGCTATCATCTGGAAAAACCTGTATGAATATTTTTTCCCTCCTAGTTTCATGTTTCTCCCTTTTCCTGTCAAAGAATTTGACCAGAATTCAAATCATGGTTCAACAATAATCATTCAGACACTTTCAATATGTGCTGATATGCATATACCACACAGCCATTTATACTTGTAATATGATTTCTCACTTAGATTTTTTTCTTGATTTTGAAATAGTTTGATCAAATCAGCCATTCTTGTCAAATTTCCCTTATGAGGATGTAATACAAGTTTCTATCTTAATCCTCATAATTCTGTACTGAAACAGGAAATGTGAGAGGATAGGGTTTAAAAAAGCAAACAACAATTAATTAATATGAAAATAGAACAGAACATTGTTTCTTGCTCATTTGCAATTTGTCCTGACTGCAGCTATGACTTAGGAACCTGCATTGGCTGCCAGCTCACTGGATTTGAACCTATGGAGCCAATTTAACTGTTGCTTTGTAAAACATTTTAAATAATTAATCTAGCAGGTGGCAACCTCCAGCTGTCCTTGCTGATCTCAGAAGCTAAGCAGGATCAACCCTGGTTAGTACATAGGGAGGGAGTAGCTTGGGAATCCCAAAAGTGTAGAACAGTTTGGGAAATATGACCCCCCCCCCACCCCGGCCTGAAAATGACAGTGGTAAAATGTTTCCATAATGCTATTATATCCTCTAACATAGAAGATCCATTTACTATGGTAAGTTCAACTTGAGGATATCTTTATTAACTATTATAATTCTGGGAACGCATAAAAATGCTTGATATTTAGAATAGAATTACAGAGCTGCAAGGGACCTGGTAGATCATCTAGTCCAACCCCCTGCTCAAGCAGTAGACCCTACACCATTTCTAACAGATGGCAGTCCAGTCTCTTCTTGAAGGCTTCCAGTGATGAAGCTCCCACAACGTCTGAAGGCAACTTCTGTTCCATTGGTTGATTGATTTCACTGTCAGAAAATTTCTCCTTATTTCTGGATTGAATCTCTCCTTGTTCATTTTCCATCCATTATTCCTTGTCTGGCCTACAGGTGCTTATTTTACTCTGGAAAATAGGTTGACCCCCCTCTTTTCTGTGACAACCTCTTATTTGTAAAATAAGAGATTAATCTTCTCTCAGTAAATTCTATAAATACAGTATTTCTGAGCTAATTCTATTAAACTGAGCAAAAGTTAAAAGTGTACAATAATTGTAGTGTTTTTGTTCATTTTACTGAACTGGAGAATCTCATGTAGAAATGTAACCAGTAATTCATCAGTGCTGTCTAGCGTTTATTCCTGTGAGGTATGGCTTTGTTTTAAATATCTTGATTATCATGGGGTTGATGGATTGTCATAAAATGATCTCTTTAGTTAACTGATTCATGTTTTTAACCTTTCAGATTCTAAGGCTCCTTTTTCCTTCTCTAATTTCAAAACTAAATTAAAGTATCTGCAGTTGATTTTTTTTTAATGTCTTGCGACTGTTTTCTGCATTTGAAACACTTTTATTAGATGTTCTGATGTGGCACTAGATAATGTCAGATCAATACAGGTTATTATTATAATCCAGTCTGCTTGCTGTGAGTGAAAGCCTTTGTGTCCATGTCATGCACAAGTTGATACAGGCTGGCTGTCACAGATAAGAGCCTGTCATTTCCCCCCCCCAGCACAGGGTGGGGGCAGGAATATGAGATCCGGGATGAGTAAGGAGGGAGGGGTGGGGGAAAGAGCTAGAGACCTGCTGACGAGGATCTATGGTTTCCTTGGAAACTGTTGTAAATGTGGAGTGAAGCGTCAGCATTGAGACAAAAAGACGGAGCTTGAAGCCTTGAAGCACTCAGGGTGTTTTGCAGGGAGATATTTTGGTCTCATAGGTCTCAGCAAGCCGAGAGCATATATTCTATAAGTGATCTCTGCTCCTATTGTATATTGGTCACGGGCTGCACCACAGCAAATGAAGTTATGTGCTTTGCTAAAATTCTGTTCATACGAAAGATAATGAATTGAAGCCCATCTAAATTGTAGTTGCAAGTATCAGACCACAGTAGTTCATAGTCGGGGTAGTTCAGCCTGCTTGAATTTTGCCTGGGGTAGTGCATATGGGGATAAACCTTATAGTATCTATAGTGTAATGAAACTTCTGGCTTGTGTAAATGCGATTTTTCCATGTGGCATAATACAGGTAGTCCTTGGCTTGTAACAGTTCGTTTAGTGACTGTTGAAAGTTACAATGGCACTGAAAAAGGTGGCTTATGACCGTTTTTCACAGTTATGACCTTTGCAACATCCCCATGATCAGGTGATCAAAGTTTAGTTACTTGGCAACTGGTTCATGTGATCACCTGAGACCTGACAAGCATAGTGAATGGGAAAGCCAGATTCACTAAACAGCTGGCTTATTAGCTTATCAACTGCAGTGATTCACTTAACAACTGTGGCAAGAAAGATTGTAAAATGAGGCAAAACTCATTTAACAAATGTTTCACTTAACAACAAATTTTGGGCTCAGTTGTGCTCATAAGTTGAGGACTACCTGTATGTCATAAAGTATCAGTAACAATATTGACCTAATAATCATCCGGATTTCCCTAACACCCCTCTCCCCCCATTGTGGACTTTAATGATATAAGGTCAGATATGAAATATTGTAACTTATTGCTGATTTATAGGGAGATGAAGATGATGAAAATGCTAGGCCACTGGCTGAGTCACTGCTTCTAGCCATTGCAGATCTGCTCTTCTGTCCAGAATTCACTGTCCAGAGCCATCGTAAAAACAATGTGGTAAGTCAAACATTGTTTGTTTAGGATCTAGTATGACAGCCTCAGTTTTTAAGATGTCAATAGGAAACATTTATTGCTATAATAATTTTTTGTATACAGTCTAGTGCATTTGCTGAGCTGTCTGTATTAAGGTGGAATTTCCCGTAAGTGAAGTAGTGATTGCACTGAGCCAGAGGTGGGTTGCTCCCAGTTGGGCCCGGATCAGGTGAACCAGTAGTGACGGTGGTGGGAGGCTCCGTCCACCTGCCCGGACGCTTCTGCACATGAACCATTAGTAAAAGAAATGGAAATCCACCACTACCCTGAGCTATCAATCTTTGTCGAAGTTGGAGACCAGCTACTATGGAATATGGAGGAATGGAGAATTCTGACACATGTGATTCATTTAATGCCATTTGATTTATTTATTCATCAAATTTATATACTCCCCATCTCATTATGAGCCCTGTTGGTGCAGTGGTTAAAGTGCAGTATATGATTAGAATGCAGTATTGCAGGCTACTTCTACTGACTGCCAGCAGTTTGGAAGTTCGAGTCTCACCGGCTCAAGGTTGACTCAGCCTTCTATCTTTCTAAAGTTGGTAAAATGAGGACTCAGATTGATGTGGCCAATAGGCCCACTCTGTAAACCCCTTAGAGAGGACTGTAAAACATCGTGAAGTGGTATAATAGTCTAAGTGTTATTATCAAAGTGTTTTCTGGGCAGTTTACAGATAAAAAAACCTATACAATCCATACAAAAGACAAAGTTAAAAGAGTTAAAAACAAACCTAAAAAGACAGGAGTTTTTAAAAAAATGGAATGATGACCAGTTACCCCAGAGTTGCATTCTGCTTTTGGATCCCCTGGATAATTGATAGAGCCAGTTTTTTAACTTTCTTCCACAAGGCCAGAAAGATGGGAGTCACCCTCACTTCAGGGCAGGATGTTCTGCAGTGGTAGAGAAGATTTTCTTCCTGGTTCCTGCCAGTTGAATTCTTTAGCTGTCAGGGTTGGAAACTTGCCCTTCCTGCCTGACCAGGTGGAAAAAGCTGATATAATTGGCATCAGGCTGTTCCTCAGGTAACTTGGTCCCATGCCATTAAGGGTTTTAAAGATGACCACCAACATGTTGAATTGGACCTCGAAGCAAGCCAACACCCAATACAGCTTACACAGCAGAAGTCTTACATATGTGCCACTAGAAGTGCTATAACCCAATGTAGAGCACTTTGAAGTAGTCCACACCAGGGGTGGGTTGCTGCTAGCATTACTGCTAGTTCAGTGAGTGCAAAAGTTTTAGAAAGAAGAGATATTATTGCAATGCAATAGATCTCTGAAATCTTCCTTGCATTGCATTGAATTGCATTGCCTACACACGAATGCAATCCTAGGGAAGCTTTTTTAAAGCATAGCTATTATTGTCTATGGATACTACGGATAAGGGGATTGTGAGTTCAGTGCTTGTAGTCTTGGTCTTTGTGAGGAAGTCTACTTGTAAGATTTCTGATCACAAGCACAGAAAACTCTTGTATAGCAGACCTCTAGCAAACCTGTAAAACTGAACTGCAAAATAATGACTCATACCTCTAGGCCACAGTATGACTAATTCTGAAACAGCAAACCCCAAATGCATTTGGGCTGCATTTGATGATAGGACATTCCTAAATATGTCAGCTTTCATTAAGATTAGACGGAAATATTGAAAAGACCTGTGGAAATTTATTGTAGCTTAGTTTTTGCAGACCAAAGTTCGCGTCATCAGAAGCATGAACAATAATCTAGGTGAATGTTTGTTGAACTATTTTCATTTAACATGTTTTTAATATGTTTATTGTTCTATTGTTTATTGTTCTATTTATTTTTTTTAGGCTGCCCTGAGTCACTTTTTATGAGATTGACAGCCATATAAATTTGATAAATCAATAAATAACAAGCAATTTCTGAAAGTGATTGGAAAGAAAGTACATGAACTCAGTATGGTATTGGACCTGGGTACTTGAGAGACCGCCTCCTGCCGATCACCTCCCAAAGACCTATTAGATCCCACAGACTAGGCCTCCTCCGAATTCCATCTGCCGGTTAATGCCGATTGTCGACCACCCGGAGGAGGGCCTTCTCTGTGGCTGCTCCGGCCCTCTGGAACGATCTCCCCGTGGAGATTCGGACCCTCCCTACCCTTCAGGCTTTCCGTAAAGCCATTAAGACCTGGCTGTTCCGGCAGGCCTGGGGTTGTTGAGTTCCATCCCCACTCGAATTGGTGTGTTTGTTGAGACCTTTTAAACTGGTTTTGTATTGTTGTCTTGTTTTTTTTCCATTTGTATTGTTCCCTTCCCTTCCGGTTTGTTCGCCGCCTTGAGTCCCTTCAAGTTGAATAAAACCTCAAACCTCAAACCTACACTTTTGAAGGCTTTGATTGCAGTTTGAGCAAAAAGATAGGTATTCCCTCATCTCTAACTGCTCTAAACCTGCTGAAGACCATTGCCTTGTGATCTCCGTACAAGGAGCAACTGTTAGGAGCACTTGTGGGCGATCTCAAATTTTCTCCTCATTTGGAGAGGGGTTACAAAGAGCTGGTCTATTTGCTGGCTATGCATTTCGTCACGCTGGTATCAGTGCAGTCATCCTCACTCTGTCATTTTGAGACTTTTAATGTGCAATCAGTACGCCTCATTCACACAACCCTGTAAACTTTGCATGTCTTTCTGTATTTTTTCCACCTTTCTTCTTATTGTAGAAAACCCATTAAGGTGGGGAAGGCTATCTCACATGATTTGAATTAGTAATGCTAGAAGGTACCCTCTAATTCTGCACCACTGGTCATTGTTTCTTCCATCTGCAAGAGAATTGAGAGATTTTGTCTAAATATTCATAGTCCTATTCATAATTTTACCTGGAAGGTTTGGCATTATTTGATGTGCTAATTTCTTTTTCTTTTCCAGGACACGGCTGAGGACATCCATGCAATTGATAGTTGTGAATACATCTGGGAGGCTGGTGTTGGATTTGCTCATTCACCGTCGCCCAACTTCAGCCATGATTTAAATAGGTGAGGACATCAGCAAATGACAGATCAAGCTATGAGAGAGTGATTGGCCCAAGGTCACCTTAGGTTTTCATGCCTAAGGCAAGACTAGAACTCATGGTCTCCTGCTATTTAACCTGGTGCCTTAATCACTAACTTCAAGTCCATCTTCTGGATGAACATCATAGAATATAAAAACTGAGACATTCTTAATTTATTAAAGTGCAGAAATTGCCACTACTATTACGCATGGCTTATAAATGACTACACAATTTGTTATCTTTTACTTCATTGTTAGTTTTCTGTAGTCACTGTACATAAACTCTGATTGGGATGGAGCTAAGCAGAATATCCAGTTGAATAAACTGTGAGGTCCGAACAACTAGATCCATAGGTGAAGACTTCAATTAGTTGTTTTATTGCTCAAGCCTATACACAGGAATCTTCTCAGATTGATGGTCTGCACCTAGATAAGGTTCAATGACATTCAAGGGGGTTGTCAGACTTCACCCTCTTATGTTCACATAGGAATTCCAGACTAATTCCTTGTTTGACTCTCTCCTTCTGCCTCCCTCCCACTCCCCTGCCCGGCCAGTCTCTAATACTAAATATTGTAGTAAATGTCTTTGTGGCTCCTGGTGGCTTAAAGGTCTTGAATTGTACAGTATTTCTTTAAGAAATCCTACTGTAGGAAAGCCTCATTCTAGTTTTAGCACATTTTTTTAAAAACAGTTTAACAAACTTGCTCCTACAAAATAAAGAATAAAACTGTGGCAAAGTCCCTGTGAATAATAATGAATACTCCCTCTGACCGAAACTTGCTATTCATACATTTTTCAGGACAGAGCTACTGAAACTTCTGCTGACCTGTTTCTCGGAGGTCATGTACTTGCCTCCCTCCTCTGATAGCAGCAACACTAATCCTTGGGTCCAGTTCTTCTGTTCTACAGAGAACAGGTGAGAAATAGCACATTGCATGCGATGGATGCTTTGAAACACATTTGTTTAATCTAAACCTTCTTTAATTAAAAGGATTGTGTATATACGATAGACATTATTCCATTACTCCTTATGCCTTCAGTTATTTCTTTTTCCTTATTACTTCAGTATATATGTCTTTAGGGCTATGTTTGCCTAATTGGAGCCAATCAATGTTTGATCCAAATAGTGGATGGTTTTGGAATACTAGACTATATCCAGACAACTGCTAACCCTCCCGCCATAGAGTTAGCAGGAAAGCTGCCCCCCACCTCACCCTAGTAGCATGCTGAACATTTGTCCTTAAGACAGGAGGCACTGTAAAATAAGCAGTTTGCAATAATTAGCAGATTATACAAAATGAATGGGTTCTTTTTATTATAAATTGAAGAATTTTTTTTTAGAAAGAGTTGGGTCAGTTTTTAAATATGTGACATTCTTTTGCAGTCACTTAGCCATACTGGAGAGCAAAATAGGATGTTTTAATCTATGTTGTCATTCATATAGCATATTATTTCATTCATTAAAATAAGTAAGAATAATGACCTCAAATGCATTTTTTCTTTTCACTAATGAATGTGTCTGAGGAATAAAAACGCTATTTAATCATTGCTAATAAAATGAAAGCTTATTCTTTGTTAGAAAGCTTTTAACATTGTTTTGAGCATGTTGGATCCTCTTCTAGGCATGCCCTTCCGCTCTTTACTTCCCTCTTGAATATCGTCTCTGCTTATGATCCAGTGGGTTATGGGATTCCCTATAACCACTTGCTCTTCTCGGACTATCGTGAACCACTGGTGGAGCAAGCCGCTCAAGTCCTTATCGTCACCTTGGACTATGACACTTCTACCAGCTCCAGTCCCACAGTAGATGGCACGACCACTGGAACAGTCATGGATGATACCGATGTGAGTTGCTCCCAGATTTAGCTGTGTTTATAATATGGAGGAGTAACAGATATGCTCAACCGGCTTTCTTAAAGCAAAGCAGCTTTGAATGGAAACTTTTAGAGTACATAGTGCTGATAACCCAGCATTGCCTGGGTATTTATTTATAGGGGGGAAATGTCCGGACCAAACGTAATTTCTAATGTTGGATTTCCCCCTTACCAGAGGGAGCCCCCTTGTAGAGTACTGTGAAGCCATTACCATGGCAACTCCACTGCGCTGTACAGTATAATCCAATTTGCGGCAGTACAGTAGAAGCCATTTTAAGGCACAACAGGCTATATCTTGACAGAACACACACCCCAAGGGGTGTCTTACCCCCACAGTATTTTTTTCCAGAGAAAACATCTGTGTACCAAGTTTGGTTGAAATTGCTCGAGGCATTCCAGAGTTATACTGGAACACACACACACACACACACACACACACACACACACACACACACATTTTTATATAGATAGAAGATAAGTGACCCTAGAAAGATGGTACTAAATTCTTCTCTCAAATGGTAGCTTTCCATGGTTCCCAAGAATTCAGATAATTGGTTTGAAACATTTGAAGATATTTGGGCTCAAACATAAAAATGGATTTTAACCATCTTTCTGATTTTGTTTTAAGCAAGCATTTATCAAATACAGGTAGTCCTCGATTTATGACCACAACTGAGCCCAAAATTTCTGTGGCCAAGTGAGACATTTAAGTGAATTTTGCTGCATTTTACAACCTTTCTAGCTGCAGTTGTTATGTGAATTATTGCTGTTGTTAAGATAGTGGCAGAGTTGTTAAATGAATCTGGCTTCCCCATTGACTTTGCTTGTTAGAAGGTTGCAAAAGTTGGTCACATAATCCCTCTTGCATAACCCCAGGACACTGCAACCATGATCAATATAAACCAGTTGCCAAGTGTCCAAAGTTTGATCTCTTGACCTCAGGACCACTACAACAGTCGTAAGTGTGAAAAATGATCACAAGTCACTTTTTTTCAATGCTATTGTAACTTTGAATGGTCACTAAATGAACTGTTGTAAGTCGAAGAATACCTGCATCTTAAAGCAATGTGATGGATCTGAAATATTGCCTCTTAAGTGCTTAAAGATGTACATTTGCCTTCTCAATACCAAACTAACTATTTTGAATTCTTTTTCCATGAGCAGATTTATTAATTCAGACCTTTTCATTCACTGCATTACTAGCATAAATATTTACATTTTCCTGTATTTCCTCACTGTACTGCATACTGGAGAGGTATTCATAATACCCATGAATGAACAGAGACATGAGCACTTTAGGCATTTGTTTTCTGATGAAAAGGAACTAATTAATCTATTCTATGCTGTATATTTTTTAAACTAGGAAATATTAGATCTATGTTTTATTTATTTCATAAAATGATAAGCAACCGTTATATCCTAGTTCTTAGAATAGTGAAGGCTCTCCAGATGTTGCTGAATTATAGCTCCCAGTACCCTATCCTGATTGAGGCTCCAGGGAATTATAATTCATTGATATTCATTGATTCATTGATCCTTGGGATCAAAGGTATCAATTATAGTTTAACACTTAACATAGTATCAGGATTGTTTGACTGATTTAGTGAAAATGTCATTTGCCAATGAATTCAGAGACAAACATACTTATCCCAAGGGTGTTTTAAATGTAAGAAACATTTGCTTGGTTTCTTTCAATGCAGCCTCCAGGACCAGACAACCTGTTTGTCAATTACCTGTCTAGAATACACAGAGAAGAGGTAATGAATCGGATTTTTAAAAAATTGTATGGGCTTAATCTTAGGTTTCCATATTGTAACATATTTATGCTTTTTTATGTTAGGATTTCCAGTTTGTTTTGAAAGGAGTGGCTCGTCTGCTTTCCAACCCTCTGCTCCAAACCTACCTACCAAATTCGACTAAAAAGATTCAGTTCCATCAAGAGCTGCTGGTTCTCTTCTGGAAACTCTGTGATTTCAACAAGGTTCTGTTTTCTATTGCTGGCATTATTAAAGAATTGGGGTAGGAGAGCAGGATCAGAGCCTGATAAATGAACACACGGGAGAATCTTAGTGGTGATGAGCTGGTCAACGGTAACAGTTTTGGATTAGAAGAGAAACAAATGGTTGCAAAAGATTGGGTTGTGATGCAGTTGTTTGGAGTCACTGACCCAGAGGTGGGTTGCTCCCAGTTCAGCCCAGATCAGGTGAACTGGTAGTGGCGGTGGTGGGAGGCTCCACCTACCCGCCCGGATGCTTCTGTGCACGAGCAAACAGGTAGTGGAAAAAATGGAAACCCACCACTGCACTGACCCATTGCTGATGCTGCGTACCTAACAAGTCTCAATCTCTGCCTGTGTGTTCAGATATCAGGCCTGTTGAACCTGTATTCCTGAGAAACCATCATCTGAAAGCAATCTGCATAGGAAAATTATGATGCTTGCCTGTTCTTTGATGCCTTCAGATCAAAAATAAGGAAAAGAGGAGGATTTTTATTCAAGGCATTTTTAATGCCAACAGTGCAATTTTCTCCAAGTTTGCTGACAAATTATCACTTTGAGTAAGGAATTCACAGACTGACGGTTCACAAAATCCTCAGTCTTACCCTCCGTAAACCGGTATAAAAATGTGAAGCCATTGGAAAATGAACAAATAAGGAAAATGTTTTAAAATGCAATATTTTTACAGGCCTGCTAGAAAACATTAATAAAGATGCTGAAACATTCCTCTCCCCTATTGATGCAGTTTTATTTTGTCCAGCTTTCGTGACAGTTATAAAGACTCCCCCTCGATCAACTTGGTGTCTAATTGGTCTTTTTCTTTTTCAGAAATTTCTCTTCTTTGTTCTGAAAAGCAGTGACGTTTTAGATATCCTGGTGCCAATCCTTTATTTTCTTAACGATGCTAGAGCAGATCAATGTAAGTTTGGCTTTACCTATTCTCAGAATTTATGCTGGAAAAAGTTGATTCAGTGTCTTTTCAACTGATTCCCCAGTCCTAAGACTGGGGATTCCAGAATTATAAATTGTATTTGGATCCAAGTCCCTGGGTGACTGGTGCTTATTTACAGAATGACAAATCTGGCATTTCTAATCTATATAGCAAAAGGTGACATCGCAAACAGCCTCTCTCGTTCCTGCCTTGATATAGATAAAATTGTATGTGACTGCAAATGCTCCCAACTGTCTGTGGTTATCCCAAAGGCACGGTGGGATAGCATTGGGCATCCTGTGGCTCCATTTTTGTGACCTTGAGAACTTGGCTTCATCAACAGATTTAATCTTTTCTACAATTTAGAGATAGGAAAAAACAGAATCTGTAATGTAAGCCTGAGATTAATTGTGAAACACTAGGAAATTGAAAAAACTGTGTGTTTTATGATACACACAATATGACTCACTAATTTTGCATCGTGCTGCCCCCTCGTAGCTTTCTTCACAGCATAGTATCCAAAAGTGAAGCTCTCTGTCATTAAAATGTCTTTCTTTCTTTCTTTCTTTCTTTCTTTCTTTCTTTCTTTCTTTCTTTCTTTCTCCCTCCCTCCCTCCCTCCCTCCCTCCCTCCCTCCCTTCCTTTCTTTCTTTCTACATCCCCCCCTCTCTCACACACACATACTTCTACACCTCTGTATATCTCTTAATAATAAAGGACTTGATAGGTGGATAAAAATGCCAAACCTAGTCTAACATTTGGCTGGCTGTGTAACCAGCCATATTGGATAATAATGTTAGAACATGCCAGAGAAATGTGTTTGTTTATAGGCTTTAAAGGTCAAGGGAATGAATTCAGATAAGACCACAAGCTATTTCCATGTCATTTTGTGGGATAGATTAAGATCAGTGATTTCTGAGATCCTAGTTAGAGAAGGGCCAGAGCTGAGTTGGGACCAAAAGCAACCACATGTATTTATCCACATATTGAGTCATACGGGTTACATTTGTAGTTCTGCATAAAATTGCATAGCAACACATGCAGGCTGCTTCTCGATGTTAAAATGTCTGCTGGACAGCAGCATGGGTGTCATTGAACCATTTTTTTTTGAATACCACACCAAATGAGAGTGAGATATTGATGTTAGTAAGCATTATATTTTGCTTTTGAACTGCTATTGTTAATGGCTGGCTTGCCTTCCGGCCACTGACAGATTTAATTTTGGCGCCATATTTTTACAGCTCGAGTTGGTCTTATGCATATTGGTGTCTTCATCTTATTGCTGCTGAGTGGGGAAAGAAATTTCGGTGTTCGTCTCAACAAACCATATTCTGTACGCGTACCAATGGATATTCCTGTCTTTACAGGGACACATGCAGATCTTCTCATCATTGTGAGTCTGGAATTTGCTAGCAGCATCTTTGCTCGTAGCAGAGAATCTAGCTGCTATAAAAATAGTACAGCAGCTCTGTGATCTTTTGTTTACATTCTTACTTTCTATTCTATCCTGCAGGTTTTTCATAAAATCATCACTAGTGGACATCAGCGATTGCAGCCCCTGTTTGACTGCCTCCTTACCATCATAGTGAATGGTAAGTTGCCGACTCTACAATGACAGCCAAAACTGAAAGCCTTAATATATATATTTAAACAATATTTTAATTTTCAAAATCTTGGGGGCAAATAGTGCGGTGTGGTTTTCCTTCAGAATTGAAACCAGTATAATCATGCATGCAGGCCTTATCATGTCTAGAAATTTAATTTTAGTACCCAAGACTCTTTTTGGAGGCAACTGTTGAAAAATTAGGAGATATAGGTGTAGCTTTGAACATCTCTTGGTTTTATTTGAGGGATGTCATCGTTCAAAGAGGATATAATTTTAAAAGTGGTTGAAGAGTTGCTGTAATACTGGCTTCTTCTCAGTAGATGGCGTTCGTTTTCTTTACCATTATGATGTAGCTGTTCAAGAGTTCAGTGACATTTACACTATTGCTATTTCCCTTTATAAAATTAATTTGTAGCGCCTTCCCATAGCAAGTGTTAAGATATCGATGTTACTCTTGGATCTTAACTGATATGGACCTTAACACTTGGATCTTAACTGATTGTACACTAATATGGTACATAATTATAGTGGATGTTTGATCTCCCCAAATGACTTTTCCTTTCTTTTTAATTTTTTCCATCTCCTAGTATCTCCATACTTGAAATCTCTTTCCATGGTAGCAGCTAACAAATTGCTGCATCTATTGGAAGCATTTTCAACTACTTGGTTCCTTTTCTCCATGGTGCAAAACCATCACCTTGTCTTCTTTTTGCTGGAAGTCTTCAACAATATTATTCAGTACCAGTTTGATGGTGAGTGGCTCAACGGTTAAAAAAAAATTCTATTCCTCTCTGATTGTCAGCATTGACTTCATTTAGTAATCAGGAAAGAAACCACTCAACTCCATTTGAATTGAAATCAAGTGTACTTTTACTAATTATAAACGAACAGTTGCAAAGCTAAGCTGAATCTGGTTAATTAGGCGCGAAAGCGAATAATATCATGTATAACTCAATCCCCTCCCCTTGGCACCCCAGTCCATAGTCCAATTATAATGCACCCAACTATCAGGTGGGAGATAACTTCAAAAGGCATCACCAGGATGGAATGCTGGACAGTTAACCTTGGCGGGAAACTCCCTTCTTCCACATGCGCAGTAAGATGGTCAAACAGCGTCTAGAATCTTCCTCCAGCACAGCATGATTCCCCTCCCAAATACCATGCCCCCCCTTCCCGTTTCAATGGCAGCCAAAGCAGCAGCAAGTGGAGGCTGACATCCGGCCCTCCTCCAGAAAAAGGGCGGTCAGACCTGCAGAAATGAAAAGAACACAAACAAACAGACAAACAACATCACACCAAAGAGGGAAAGGGGAAAGGAGAAAAACAAAAGAAAGGAAAATTAGGAGAGTGTCCAAAATCAGGGCTTGTCAGGATAAGCAGAGTAGAATTTGCAGAGCAGACGAGGCGCTCGAACATGGGACCCGTCAACCCATTCAGTGTGAGAAGGGGGAAAATGCTTCCAAGCCACCAGGTACTGGACACGGTTCCGGCGTCTACGAGAGTCCAAAATTTCACGGACTTCGAAATGTTGCTCACCCTCAAATCAAAAGCGGAGCGGGTGGAGGAGGGAGAGGCGGCCTCAGAGAAGAAGTGCAGACAGGCTTCAGGAGGTTAACATGAAAAACAGGGTAAACCCGGTTGAGATGCTTAGGCAACTGGAGCCGGACAGAAACAGGGTTGATGACCTTGACAACAGGAAATGGACCAACATTCTTGGGCCCCAACTTCTTCGACTTCTGGGGTGTCTGAAGAAATCTAGTGGACAAATAAACTTGACTACCAACTTTGTACTCATAGGGTTTAGTCCGTTTCTTATCAGCCTGTCTCTTATGAGCACGGTGCGCAGCATTCAGAGTTTGGAGGGCCAAAGACCAAATGTCCCAAAGGCGATCACTCCACTCGGACAGCGACGACACCTGGGGTTGTTCATGAGGAATCTTAGGAATGGGCACGAAATCCTGGCCAAACACCACACGAAAAGGGGTAAACCCAGTGCTGCTGTGCACGGAATTATTGTAAGCTACCTCAGCATGGGGCAACAAATCCACCCAATCATCCTGTTGGTAGTTGATGAAACAACGTAAATATTGTTCCAATACAGAATTAGTCCTTTCACAAGCCCCATTAGTCTGAAGGTGGTGGGAGGAGCTTAACCCCTGGGTGGAGCTAATCTGCTTCAGAAACTCTTTCCAGAAAAGGGAGGTGAACTGAACCCCCCTGTCCAAAATGATGCAGTTGGGCAGCCCATGTAAGCGGTAAATATGGGAGATGAACATCTTAGCGAGAGATTTAGCAGAGGGAATCCTGGAGCAAGGGATGAAATGGACCTGTTTGGAGAACAAGTCGGTAACAACCCAGATAACAGTGTGTCCCTGACTCTCAGGAAGTTCGACAATGAAATCCATAGAAATCTCCTTCCACAGGGCTACTGGGTGAGCCACCGCCTGGAGTAATCCCTGGGGCTTACCTGGAGGTCGTTTAGCAGCAGCACAAACGGGACAACTGGCAACATATTTCTCAATGTCCTTTTTCAAAGAGGGCCACCAAAATTGCCACTTGACGAGGTGGAGAGTCTTGATGAATCCAAAATTCCCTGCCATTCGGGAATCATGAGCCCGTTGAAGAACAATGGTCCTAAGGGACGCAGGAACGTATAGCTTCATCCCAATCCAAGGCAACTCATCCCTCATAGTGCATTCACGTGCTGTCGGAACCAATCATCATCAGTGAGGGCCTTTTTCAGGTGAGAAAGAAAGTCCTGAGTGACTTCCAGCTTAGAGGTTGCGTGACTCCTAGTAACAACAGGAGCAGCGAGGCTCGTTGCGGGAATGACAGGCTGGATCACACTGAGCTTAGAACAGTTGTATTGAGGAAGTCTGGATAAAGCATCAGCCATAAAATTTTTCCCACCCGGAATGTATTTCAAGGTAAAATTAAATCTATTAAAATGCTGAGCCCAGCGCATTTGCTTAGGAGAAAGTTTTCTGGGTGTCCTCAAAGCTTCCAAATTCTTATGGTCAGTCCGCACCACGAAATGGTGTTTGGCGCCCTCTAGAAAATGGCGCCATGTGGCCAAAGCCCAGCGAACAGCAAAAGCTTCTTTTTCCCAAATGGCCCAACGTCTCTCCATGTCGGTTAGTTTGTGAGAGGTGTACGCGCAGGGTTCTAATTTACCTTGACTATTAGTTTGAAATAATACAGCTCCCATAGCCATGTCACTGGCGTCAGCTTGGACCACAAAAGGCGCATCCATGTCCGGGTGCTTGAAGACCGGTTCCTCTGCAAAAAGCCGCTTTAACTTCTCAAAAGCAGCTTGGCATTCCATAGTCCAATTCAGCGGCTTGCTATGTTTGGGTTTCGCCTCACCCTTAGACTTAAGGAGGTTAGTTATTGGGAGAGCTATTTTAGCAAAAGAGGGAAAAAATTGATGATAGAAATTAGTAAAACCCCAAAATTTCTGCAATTGCTTACGTGTACGAGGGGCCTCCCACTCGGTGACCGCCTTGACCTTACCGGGGTCCATTTCAACACCCTTGTGGGAGATGCAATAGCCTAGGTAGTCAACCTTCTCCTGATGGAATTCACACTTGGACAATTTGGCGTAGAGTTCAGCCGCCGAAGTTTCTTTAGCACTGTGCGAACCAGCTTCACGTGTTCTTCACGTGTTTCCGTGTAAATAAGGATATCATCTAAATAGACGATAATGGCTTTGTAAAGATGGTCATGCAAAACCTCATTAATCAGTTGCATGAAGACCGCTGGCGCCCCCTGTAGGCCAAACGGCATTACACGAAATTGGAAACAGCCAAGGGGGCAGTTGAAAGCAGTTTTCCATTCGTCCCCCTCTTTAATTCTGACTCTATAATACACCTCTCTTAAGTCCAACTTAGTGAAAATATGGCTCTTCCCCAGGTGGGCCAGCATGTCCTTCATCAGTGGCAATGGGTAAAGGTTCTGGGATGATATCGCGTTCAGGTTTTTGAAGTTCACACATAATCTCAGGGAGCCATCTTTCTTTTCTCTGAACAATACTGGAGCTGCTACCTTGGGTCTTGCTGGTTCAATGAAGCCCCTTTCCAAGTTCTTATCAATGAATTTCCTCATTTCCCTAGGGAACATTGAATATATTTGGGGCTTTGGAAGCTTTACCCCAGGCAAAATATCAATGGTGCAATCTGTTGGTCTGTGTGGGGGTAATTTATCAGAAGATTTTTCACTAAAAACCTCCTTGAGGTCCCAATACTCCTTTGGAATTGTTTCCTCCCCCTCGATTCTCTCCTGCCCCCTGGCTGCCAATGCGGGGGGTAGTAGTGTCAGAGTCTGGAGTCTCAACCCTCCTCTCAGGGGGGTATGTTTGTGCGAATTCGTAACCAACCCTCTCTCCAGTTAATGCGTGGGTTCCATCTACGAAGCCAGGGGAGTCCCAAAATAAGGGGTCGGTCCATCCCAGGCACCACAATAAAAGCTATTATTTCCTGGTAGGTACCCATCCTCATGTCTATGGGTTCTGTAGAAAAATGAGCAGGGCCACCTCCCGCAATAGAACCATCAATTTGGCAAAAAACAATAGAGGTTTTCAAAGTTCTTAACTTCAAGCCCAGTTTTTCCACCATCTCAGGGCTTATCATGCAGCGGGAACAGCCTGAATCTAGCAGAGCTAAAAGTTTTTCAGTTGTGCCAGAAGATGGCACTCTAAGTTCAATAGGGATAAGCATAGGGTCAGTTCTGGAACTTACCCAGCGATGAGATTCCTCCCCATCTGATTCGTCAGACGAGCTGGGGCTCACGCCTCCCTCCGCCTCTGGCTGGAAGTGTTGGGAAACATTCTCAGCAGTGAAAGCAGGTTCCTTTCTCTTGCTTGGAGTTTTCACTGATTTCCCCTCCCTCCGGGGGGGTGGGCCGGGTTGAGCCAATTTGACGCGGCAATTCACAGCACGATGCCCCTCCTTTCCACAGCGGAAGCAAGTGAAAGGCTTGGCTTTGCCAGCAAAACTTCCCCTGCCCTCACTTCTGGGGCGAGGGGGGGGGGGTTGGGACTGCTGGGGAGGATTTCTCCACATCTCCCTCTTTCATGCACTGAAGCCTGGCTAAATCCAATTCCATGTCTGCAGCGTTTTCATACCAAACTGTTAAACGACGGGGAAGGTGTCTATTTATGCATTGTTGGTATATATCTTTATGCAATCCCTCAGCAAACTGATCCAGCAAAGCCTCTTCCAACCACCCCCTCATATAAGCTGATAATTCTTGAAATTCCTGCACATAATCCGGCACAATTTTCTTTCCCTGTTTAAGACCCATAAATTTCAGGCGGCCGCAACGCTCAGTCACAGGGTTGTCGAACCTCCTTCTCATGGCTGCCATAAATTCATCAAAATACCTCAGGAGAGGGGAATTGCATTTGTGTAGGCCGACCATCCATTCGGCTGCTTTCTTCTCTAAAGCCATTAACACCATTCTCACTTTAATTTCATCTGTCTCTAAATCAGGTCCATAGATTTCCATATAATTCCAGACCTGAATTATAAACAACCCAAGACTTTTGGGGTCTCCATCATATTTTACGCTTAAGGGAGGGACCTTTGCCATCCGGCGTCGCTGCCCCCCCCTGCTCTTTGAATGACTCTAGCCGCAGGGGGGGAGGCTGGTTCTGGGTTTTCTTGCGCACAACCCTCCTCGACCCCTTCACTTTCCCTTAAGCTATGCATTGAGTACCTTTGTTCCAGCTCCTCTGTTGGCTCTCTTTCCACTGCTCTCTCTCAGCTTCGACGTTCAGTCCATGCCTCTTCGAGGAGTCTCATGGCGTGGGAAATCTTGTAATCTTCTTCTCCAGAGCCACTCCAATCAGCTGCTGGTTTTTTCTTTGGCCTCCTTCTCGTAACTCCAGCATGTAATTCCTCAGGTTTCTCTTTCTGTCCCACACCCCAAGTCCATCTGGGACAGATGGCAGGTTCTTCCACCCTCAGTTGGGCCAGTCTTTCCGTTAAAGATGGTCCCACCGCTGCCCCATCTTCTTCCTCCTGGTCGCTTGCATGCAAATACATTCCTTTTCTTCTTGTGAGGGCACCCCCCTCGGTAGTTGTTAGCTCCGGGATGGGTGCGAATGAGATTCAGCTTAATGTCAGCATTGACTTCATTTAGTAATCAGGAAAGAAACCACTCAACTCCATTTGAATTGAAATCAAGTGTACTTTTACTAATTATAAACGCACAGTTGCAAAGCTAAGCTGAATCTGGTTAATTAGGCGCGAAAGCAAATAATATCATGTGTTCTGTTCCACCCTCTTTCACTGGTTAACAGACGACAGGCAAATAAAAGGAAAGGGAATTCTCTTTATCAGTTCTCAGTTCAAACTGGCTTCGAGCCCAAAAATAACATAAATACAAGTCTCCGACAAGAATGCAAAACAAAATTCTTACAAGCAATGCACTTCTTCCAAAGTCTCCACGAAACAGGGTTACAGGAAACACCAAAGCACTTATCCAAGTGTATCTTCCATAAATCACGATTAATAAGCAATGTTGTACCAAACAAGGAACACACGAAGGGACGTCTGAAGGAACGTATGTTGACTCCTGCAACTAGGGCGTGGCAGCATCCGTCCTTTTATCTCCAAACCTGCCTCTCTCAAGCCCCAGCTGCATAATGAATCTTGTATCCCGAAAAGACTCACAGCAGACATCTGCTGAGTCACAACAATCATGTATAACTCAATCCCCTCCCCTTGGCACCCCAGTCCATAGTCCAATTATAGTGCACCCAACTGTCAGGTGGGAGATAACTTCAAAAGGCATCACCAGGATGGAATGCTGGACAGTTAACCTTGGCGGGAAACTCCCTTCTTCCACATGCGCAGTAAGATGGTCAAACAGCATCTAGAATCTACCTCCAGCACAACATGATTCCCCTCCCAAATACCATGCCCCCCCTTCCCGTTTCAATGGCAGCCAAAGCAGCAGCAAGCGGAGGCTGACACTGATAGTTTATCCAAGATTAAATATTAATCTAGGTATAAAGTACAAAGCTTCTTCATCAAACATGGTGCAAATAATCCTTCTTTCTTAGATTTGCCATTTCTGATTAGTAAAATAAAATATAAAATGTAAGTTTGTTCCTTTATTATTTTAATTGAAAAAGGAAGTTCCTGTTACTGAAAACCACTATTGCACTCAACACTTCTCACTCATTACTTTATGGCATTTTTAAACTACAAAGTGCAACTTAGCCCACTTTTGATTTTTCACTTGTTGGTGAAATCTTTTCAAATATAAGTTTCTGTAATATAAATGTCATTTATAAATTGGGAATTAAGTCTGAGTGAATAAAACAGACTCTCAGTTATTTGATAGCCAGCTAGAAAGCCAAATATGCCTGATATCCTAAATCTTGTGTGCTGGTCAATGTAATATAATCAATCACTTTATTTCATTGTGTTTTTAAATAATTTCTGGGAAACATCAGCTGGGATAATGTTGTAGAAACATTTCCTGATATAATGCTGAAACAGACAGAGTTATCTGTAACAGATAAGTTATCAATTTTGTAATAGATAACATATCAGTTTATTCTTTTGTGGGACAGTAGTCTAGTGATGAGCTAAAAGGAAGAAGTCACCATCTGAAGGAACAACTGTTCAAAAACTCCAGGCTATAATTTGACTAACATGAAGAAAGGGGGTAAGGGTAGGGGGAACAGAACAATGCTAACCCTCTACTTCTTGAGTATGAAACTGAGCATATAGATTTAGCTATAGTTAATTTCTCATCATCTCACAATTAAGGCTGTCAGATCCAAGCAGCAAACATTCAGACAGCCATTAAATCGCAGGAAGCCATTGATTACTTGGGTTTTTTTGTTCACCTAGTAGTCCTACCCACAATCTTTTTCAATGTGTGTTTCCCAATTACAGAAGGTTAAGGATGTTATTTTTCTCCTCCTGCTGTTGTGATTTCCTAGGTAATTCCAATTTGGTGTATGCCATTATTCGCAAGCGAAATGTATTTCATCAGCTGGCCAACCTACCCACTGACTTGCAGTCTATCCAGAAAGCTTTGCAACGCAAAAAGAAAGCTCCTGAGCCCATCTCTCGTACCAACTCTCAGGAGGGGATGTCCATGGAAGGGTCGCGACCTGCTGCACCGGCAGAACCTGGGACACTAAAGGCCAGCCTAGTAGCAACCCCAGGTAAGTCCAGAGTACCTGTGACACTGAAGCTCACAGAAGATTTCACTTTAGTCCAGAAGGTAGACTGGGGTAAGCCTTTGATGGTTTAAGACCTGGATCTACTGTAGGTTTCTGATAGTAAAGAATTTTCATTCTGTGATCTGTATGACTTCATTATTTATTTCTGTCTTTCCCTTTTATATAATTTAACTTGTTAATTTAGGATTCTCCTTTCTTAAAAGCTAGTGGATGTCTAGAACAGGGCTGTCAAACTTTTGGCCCACGGGCTGGATGCATCACATGCTGGCTACATCCACGCCCGGTTTAGCAAAGGGAAAAAAGTCCTGATACGTCACGGGATGCTGCCATGATGACATGAGTTTGACACCCCTGGTCTAGAAGAAGCAAAAATAAACAGTAGTCATTTCATTAAAAAATGCTAAATGTGTTATTTTAAACTATTGTGCAATATTTTTAACATTGCACAATGTTGAAAATCATCTGATATTGTAAGTTTTGCCAGCTACTTGGTTTAATTTTTTTGTTTCCCCAGCAAAGTGCTAAGGAAACTTGCTGTAGACAGAATTGTGTTCTGATCTTGACTAGAAAGATGGAAAGAAAGATGTTGCTAAACCCTCTAGGTCTGTGATGGCGAACCTATGGCACATGTGTCACAGGTGGCACACAGAGCCCTCTCTTCAGGCACGGCAGCTTTCACTCCAGCCCAGCTCCACTGCGCATGTGCCTCCTGCCGGCCAGCTGGTATTTGGGGCGGGGCGCATGCGTGGGGGGTGCTTGCATTGCATAACTGCGCCCCGTTTTGGCTTCCAGGTTGGTGCAGGAAGCCTTCTAGGCCTAAAACGGGGCGGCATAGTGTGCATGCATGGGGGGTACACGGGGGGGGGGGTCACGTGCGCAATGCATTATGGGTGCGGGCAGGCGCGCAAGCTGTCGCACGCACACACACTTTTGGTACACAACGACAAAAAGGTTAGCCATTACTACTCCAGGTCTTGCCCAATTTTTTTTCTTTTTTTAATGTTGCCTCTCAAAATCAGGCATTGACAAACTCACAGAGAAATCTCAGGTGTCAGAGGATGGGACCATGCGCTCCCTAGAGCCAGAGTCCTCTCAATCTCCAGCAGAAGAAAACCCACCAGGCGTGGCGAGTGATACTGAAACTTGGAACATGGTAAGTTTGCAAATTGCTCTTGGGTAGCTAGTGGTTGAAGAACACAGTGATGATTCAACAATTCAGAGTAGCATCTTAATATAATGTTTGCTGTTTCTTAGATGGGTAGTCAAGAATTTCATTATCCTTGACAGTAGATCCCCCCCCCAAAAAAAAAACTGGAGAAAACATTTTCTGTACAGAAAATAACTTAATAGAATGTTGGGGCGCATTTTATTTAATTTCAATTTAAAGTCTGCATTTTCTTACAGGAAATTTCAGATATAGTGGTTAAATTCAGTCCATTCCCTCCTATCAATAGGAACAATCTAGGGAGTATATGTATTCAATTCATTACTCATTCGAAATATCCTGCAATAAACTCCTAATCTATTGGATAGGTTCTCATGATTAGGATAGTACAAGTTGTGCCCAAAGCAAGTATTTTTATGAATGTATTTTAAAGAAAATTTATTGGAAGTGATACCAATCTCTGAGCCTATGACAACTAAGTTATAGTAATTCTAAATAATGCAGGTTTGATTGATTGTTTTATGCAACAGTAAATCCCAGAGACAGCAAAGCTAACAGCTCAGAGCATCCTGCATCTTGCTTGTTTTAGAGATCAGCTCTGAAGATAAATTATATCGCTAAAGGATTCTAATTCTGCTTAGCTTGAAGCACTTGGCTATGGATAATATACTATAGCTTTCTCCTGCTCAAGTGCTGTTGTTGGGGATATATATGTATATATTTCCTCCTGATAATTAATGAGCACAGCGATGAGTAAGAATAATAAGAATATGTGAATGGATGCGTTTTTGTATGTATGTAGGTGATCCTTGGCTTATGACTGCTTGTTCAGTGATTGTCCAAACCTGTGATGGTGCTGAACAAGGAGGATTTACGACCAGTCCTGTAGCACTGGATTTTGCAGTGTCTCTGCAGTCATGTGATTGCAATCCAGGTGCTTTTGCACCTGGCTAGTGAGGGACGTGGTGGCTCAGTGGCAAAGACACTGAGCTTGTCGATCAGAAAGTCGGACGTTTGGCAGTTCGAATCCCTAGCATTGTGTAACGGAATGAGCTCCTGTTACTTGTCCCAGCTTCTGCCAACCTAGCAATTAGAAAGCATGTACAAATGCAAGTAGAAAAATAGAGACCACCTTTGGTGGGTAGGTAACAGCATTCCGTGCACCTTTGGTGTTTAGTCATGCTAGCCATATGACCATGGAGACGTCTTCGTACAGTGTTGGCTCTTCGGCTTTGAAACAGAGATGAGCACCGCCCTCTAGAGTCGGGAACGATTAACGCATATGTGAGAGGGGAACCTTTACCTTTACCTTTTTTAGTGATTACAATATCATAGTCAGGCACAGTCTCTTGATCGTGATTTCCAACATCCCTGCCAGCTTCCCACAAAGTCAAATAGGGAAGGCGGCAATTTGGAAGTCATGGTACATGAGACCCTCACTTAAAGACTTGCATGATCCTTACCTAATGATGGAACTGCTAAAACTGCCATCACTAAGCAATGCTGTCCTGCAAAGTTTCGCTTTACGATTGCATTGCTTATCAATGGCAGTTCTGGTCCTAGTTGCCATCCTGAGGTGTAAGTGTGTGAAACACTCTCTCTCTCACACACAGACAACATCCACACATGGCGTAGTGATTGAAGTGCTGGACTAGGTGGGGAGTCCTTCTTTTGACACAGAAAGGCAGTTGGCTCTCTTTGAGCCAGTTCCCCTCTCTCAGTCTTGCACTGGGATGCTGAAAAGTAGATCCTTGCTAAACAATATTTGATTTTATGTGTAGCAGTATACAACCGAGGGAAGTTGCAGCCCTTGGATAAGCGAAACAATTTGCATTCTGTCCTTAGGAGTCCTCACAATCCAGACGGGATCGACGACGTCTGTCCAGCACATCCTCTGTTGGGCAGTGGAATCCAACTCCTGAATGGGTGAGAGATGCTGGCAGCTCTTGTTAACAAGCCATACAGAGATATAACTTGCTTTTTAATCCAGGAGTGAAATCAACTTACCTTCACTACCAGTTCGCAAATGTGACCACGCGCACATGCACAGGATCTTCTGCGCATGCGCAGAGCGTCAAAAACAGGAAGTGATGATGTCCAGGTCGGTGGGCGGATTCTCCCACCGCCACTGCTACCGGTTTGACTGAACTGGATAGAACCGGCTGAATTGCACCACTGTTTTAATCACCTGAGCGACATTCCTTATTATCTTCATTTGATAAGGAAGCAAGTGACGATGTGAGAAGAGATAGTCGAATCATCCACAGAGGGTGATGAAGTATCTGTTTACTAGTCTCTGGAGTACTTCTCTCTTTAGCCAACATGATAATGGTCTGCTGCTTTCATTTAGGACAGGGGTGGGGAATTATGGCCCTTTTATGACTTTGTGGACTTCAACTTCATGGCTGGCTCAGGAATTCTGGGAGTTGATGTTCACAAGTCATAAAAGGGCCATGGTTTCCCATCTCTGATTTAGGAGGAAGGACATGCCTTACCCCATTTTGCCATTTATGCTTAAAAAGTGCTAGATAATATATCTTCCTGGAAGCATTTTCACTTTATTTATGGGTTGAATTTTACCTGACCAGAAACCAGGTTATCTCAGCTGCTATTGAACTGATGAGAAGGAATGTTGAAACTCTGATTCATAAAAGCCCAGATGATTGTCTTCCTGAATAGTAGGATCACTATTAATAATTTAAATTCTGGAATAGTTATCCCTGTTATCATCTACAGCAGTGTTTCTCAACCTTGGTCACCTGAAGATGCGTGGACTTCAACTCCCAGAATTCCCCAGCCAGTTCTGCTGGCTGGGGAATTCTGGGAGTTGAAATCCACGCATCTTCAAACACTGATCTACAGTTTTTCTTCCCTGCATGATAATAGGTTGCTCTGCTTCTCAAACATTCTCATTTTCTATAGCTGTTTTCTTTCAGAAAGCTTTAGGGTTGAAATGTGTCAAGTATGCTCTGAGGTAGAGGTTTCCCGTAAAAAATGAAGCGCTCATAAAAAGCCTGGGTATATTAATGAGCTAGCCTCCCCCCTCCCCCCATGGCAGGGAACCCATTAGTGGAACATCTCCTGGAATAAGAGATTACTTTCGCTAAAGTCTTTCCTCCCCCAATGTTAGGAATAATCAGAAGGTTATGCTACTACACCTATATAGGGGTTTTTTTATCTCAAAGAAAAGCACTGAATTTTTGCTCTCTAGATCAGGGCTGTCAAACTCCCACCTCATGGCCTGACCATGCCCATGCCCAGTTTAGCGAAGGGGAAACAAGTCCCGATCATCATGTGCCACCGACGTGACGACCTGAGCTTGACACCCCTGTTTTAACATATCATAGTCACTAGATGGTCATTCTCTATCTCTTTTCTTCATCTTCCAAAGCTCAGGTAACACGAACAGGTAGTGAAGATAATAGGATACCATTACTGGCTGCAACGCACTATGAAGTCTAAGTGGTATATTGTTAGGAATATAATCTAACGGTTGGGTTGGCAATATATAAACCATGTAACAATGCTATACCTGTTTCTTTAAATCATACTGTAAAATGTGATTGGTTGCTGTTTCCTCAATTGGCCAGAAGAGGGAGCCAAAATGACTGTTAGCTCTCTGTTTTTTAGATGCTGGGCTGATCTGATCTGAGTGTTTTTGGAAGCTGGCTGTTAGAAAGTGCCGTGAGTTATCCCACTTCTGACACCAAGTCCAAGTCATACACGGATAAGACAGTCAGTCATCAATGTCTTTCAGTTAAGGGATAATCCAAATAACATAGTCCATAATCATAGAAACAGTCCAGTACTCAAAGTTTGCTAGCAGTTGCAAAACTTACAATAGCTCACGGCACTTTCTAACAGCCAGTTTCCAAAACACTCAGATCAGATCAGATCAACCCAGCATCTAACAAACAGAGAGCTAACAGTCATTCTGTCTCCCTCTTATGGCCGATTGAGGAAACAGCAACCAATCACATTTTACAGTATGATTTAAAGAAACAGGTATAGCATTGTTACATGATTTATATATTGCCAACCCAACCGTTAGATTATACTCCTAACATATATAATTCTAAGTGCTGCTTTATGTGAACAGAGACAGATTTGGATGCATTTTTTTCATCTGAATGAAAGCCTTCCTGTCAGGTATTGATTTGCTGAGTTGGCTCAAACTCTTAGCTCTTCACTGCTATCTTTTTCCTTTGCAGGTGGTGTCTTGGAAATCAAAATTGCCCCTGCAGACAATCATGAGGCTATTGCAGGTCCTGGTTCCCCAGGTAGAGAAGATTTGTATTGACAAGTAAGTGCCACAAATCTTGTAGATAGAGCTATCCGGGTGGTGGTGGTGGTGAGTGGGAATTATAAGGTGGTATGAATTTTCTTATTGAGTACTAAACATAATTCCTGTAATAAAATTAGTCTTATCCTCTTTTCACATTTCTACAGATAAAATAAACAAAGACTATTATTGTGGAATTGGGTTGATTGGATCATGCATAAGGACAAAGCAATCACAGCTTTCTATTTTGGGATAAGAAAGTGTAGAGTAGAGTAGTGTAGCGTAGGTAGAATAGAATAGAATAGAACAAAACATTCTTTATTAGCCAAATGTGATTGGACGCACAAGGAATTTATCCCCTTTAATAATAATAAGCTACTTTATGCAGAGCATATAAAAGGAGTAAGAACTCACCAGTAAAAGACATTAAATGCATAAGAAAAATAAAAGGAAATGGTTTACACTAATACCGTTCACTATACATCTCCATACCTATCCAGCCTTATAAATTGTACTTGCTTCCATTTTATGTACATACTGCTACATACATTGTCTTTTGTTCTCTAAATGTTTCATATTGCTCTTTTGGCAGATCTCAGATCTGTCTATACATGACTCTCTTGACCTTTCCTTCCTTTCTCACCATCCATTTATTTTTTTCTTCATGTTTGTTTGCACCTTGATCCTCATTCACTCTGCATATGACCAGCCTTAATGAATATTGTTTCTACAGTCACTAATTTTTGTAATGCATTTATCTTCCTGATAAAGTCAAACTTGATCCTATCATATCCTGTTTTATTCCACAGATTTTAAGTACTCCATTCCCTGTATTCTATTTATATTTATGTGTGTCCATTTCCCTAAAGTGGAGAGAACCATGCTGTTATAAGGAGCCATTTTTACCTTTTTTGATAAATACTCATCTCTCACAATAGTCAGCGTGCTTCCCTTCCCTTTCTGGGAGCCTAATCCCAAAACTAGATGGTTCCACATTCAAAACTTCTCCTTACCTTTACATTCTTCACTAATTCCCTCAGTCTTTCATAGGATACATCACACTTTTTGGTTTCTATTTTCCTTTGCCGCATACAAATATTAGAAGACTTATGCTTAAACCATGTACATAAAACATGAATATCCTTTTCTTATTTTTTAATGCTTTTTTTTAATGGCCCATTCACCTTTTTCTCTCACCATTTTCTCTCACTTAACAGAATATTTTTCCTTTAGGTCTAATTTACTGAGAAGGTTGCAAAATTGTTCCCCAAACTAAATCTCCAGTTGTCCCATTGTCACCATTAAACTGGAGTGTAACATGCAATTATCACCAATTATTGACTTATACTTTGATATTTTCCTATAGTTATTCATACTTTCAGGTAAGTATGTAATATTTAGTTCTTTCATTATTAAAGCTGTACCTTCACTTGCTTGCATATATTCATCAATTCCATACCACAGTATCAGGCCACATTCTTTCAAATCTATTATATCGTTCCATTTTTTCCTCCACTTTGTGCTCTTTATGATTCACTCTGTTCTTTCAAGTTGTGATTTTCATAGGCCATAGACACCACTGGATATGCCATACATGCTACCCATCATGGCTTTGGTCAATTGAGGCTTTCACATAATGCTTTTTGGTAAAATAGAAAAAATACAGATTGTGTTACTAGCCTTTGTTGCACCCGTCCTCCATGCAGTATTACATTCTATTTCTAACTATAGTGCTGGTTAGTTTGGATACATTTTGACATGTAACTACAAGCAAAACCAAAACCCAATTTGAACTTCAAAGACACTTATGCTATTCAAAGGAAGCTGTGATATCTAATCTGTATCTACCTTGCAAGTTAACATACTGTTACCTAAATCCTACCAATTAAGACACTCAGGGCTTTGGATCATAGGTCATGCATATGATCCTAACATTAGTTGATGTTCTTTATGATCTTTATCCTTATGGCTGTCTGCATATGCACAAGCACAATTTGGGTGTTCAAGCAGTAGTCCCCAAAACATCATGGTTTTATTTTTAAATAGTATGTTTAACAATATTGTTTCCATTTTAGTATGAGGAGGCATTCAGATAACAGACTAATCTCTCTGCTGATTCAGGAAAGTGGAGCTCAGATAACCAAGACCTTTAATTCAACCCACTTCCATTACCTTTCTTCATCTCAAACAGAGCCATCTCTCTCTTCTTATCAACCCAAAGTCCAGAAATGACACAATGAAGTCCAACTGAGTCCATTCCAGGGGTGGGTTGCAGGAGGTACGCCCCGGTACGGGTATACCGGAGCCAGCCCGGAGCACCGGATACCGTTCTAGTACATTGCTCTGGAGGACCCACCTGCCCGCCCGAGCTCCTTACCTGTGTTTTAAAGCTTCTGCGCTGCCGCACACGTGCATGGCGCATATAGCGCCTGTGTGATGCTCCATGGAGCAGCTGGAGCATCGCGGAGTGTCGCAGAAGTGGTAAGACGCATACGTGCGTTGCGCGTATCTATGAGGACGCTGCCAGGGCTTGGGGAACCTAGAACTACGCCATCTATGCTCTGACCTAAGTGTAGTACACAAAATTATCTGCTACACTGTCCTACCCGTGAATGACTACTTCAGCTTCAACCACTATAATACACGAGCAAACGATAGATACAAACTCAAACTCCAAACTCGATTGCAGAAAATACGACTTGAGCAACAGAGTGGTCAATGCATGGAATGCACTACCTGACTCTGTTGTTACATCCCCAAACCCCCATAACTTTAACCTAAGACTGTCTACTATTGACCTCACCCCATTCCTAAAGGTCTGTAAGGGGCATGCTTAAGTGCACCAGTGTGCCTACCATCCCTGTCCTATTGTCTCCATTTATTCGTACCTATTTCCTCATGTTCATATTTATGGTTATACTTATACCTGTTATCTTTTACATGTTTGACAAGCTAAATAAAATAAAATAATAGACAGAATCTTGCCAGCTATAGAAAGCTATAACTTTCTATGCTACTAGCTATATCCTGAAAAATTCTAGGGTGTGGCTATCCTGAATTGTTTCCCACTTCAGCTTGGAATCTCTCCATCTTTTGATCTTCGTCTCTTCCTGGGAACACTCCCAGTGGAAAAAATTCTCCCTTGCTGTTGCTGCGGCAAGTACACATTACATCACACTTTTTAACCATATGCAGCCTAATATTTTTCTACTTCATTATTTCTTTATTCCACCAAACTTTGTTTCCCTCAGCTTTTCTGTGGGAAAAGGAACAACTTTCATACATATGAAGACTAGGTGCACTACGCTATCAGATTAATGAGAGCAACAATGAGGAAATTATTTCTTGGTTTGAAGCTGAAGCTTGTCCTAAAGGTTTCATTAGCTAATCATGATCTTCCATAGAAACTGAGATTGCACTAGGAATCTCATCTTCTACTTGCCTAGTATGACCTGTATATCTCAACCATAGTTGTCCTGCAAGTCTTTCCTTTTTTTAATCTTCCATTTTTTTAAAGTTCTAAAGTATTATAAAATGCAAAAGCAAATAGAAGAGCAATGAGGGTGAGGAAAGGGGGGGGGAAGTGAGGAAAGATAGGGGAAAAAGAAAGAAAAGCATTGACTTCCGACTCTCTCTGTTACAGTAGAACTAGGCTTTAACAACAGATCACAGCTTTTTGCTTTTCCATAATAGTATGAATAAGTCATTTCTATAACGATCTATCAATCTAATCTGTAAAACCCAAAGTCAAAGTTTCATTCTTTTCCACATCAAGCATGAAGTTCAGAAGCCATTTCCATGTGGAAACAAAAGCACTCACGTTCTTTTCTTTAATCGTTAGTCAGTTTTGCCATTTCAGCCAACTCCATCAACTTCTGCAACTTCATCAACTTCAACCAACTCCATCAACTTCTGCAACTTTCTATCATTCTTCCATGGTAGGAATCAAAGTATCCTTCCATTTTTGTGCATACAATAAATAGTCTTAATGCTATCAACATATGTAGTAACAAAGTTCCAATGTTTTTCTCCAGTTCTTTTTCCATTAGACCCAAGAGGAAAAGTTCTGGTTTCCTTTTATCTCCAGTTTCAGAATGTTCTGTATTGAAATATGAATCCTAGTCCATTTTTTTTGCTTTATCACATGCCCACCCTTCTTTATTTTTACACTTCCTGCATACATTTGACACATCTTTATACATCTTAGATAACACCAGACAAACTATACAAACTGTCCTGCAAGTCTTTCCTGTCTTGGAGGATTGTCAAAGAATGCCCAAATTTCTGGGATCTATAAAAATGGCAGTTGCAGAACTACAAAGGCTTAGAGATTAATTCAACTCCTACGGTCCCTCTTTGGAAATACATCAGTGGGAACATACACCACAGATGCCATCTAGAATCTTGATTCTTGGCTCCTTCACTTTCCTAGTGAAATTATGGCCTACTGTAGGACAGGATAAGGGTGGGATAGCTCAGCGGTTAAGATGCTGAGCTTGTCAGCTTGAAAGGCAACAGCCTAGGTTCGAGACCTGAACACTGTGCGACAGAGTGATCTCCCGTTACTTGCCCCAGCTTGCCAACCTAGCAGTTCAAAAGCATACAAATGTGAGTAGGGAAGGTAACATTTTCATGCTGGCTACATGATGATGGAAACATCTCTCAAACAATGTAGGCTCCCTAGGCTAAGAATCAGAGATGAGCACTGTTATCTTGAGTTGGTCACAACTGGACAGAGGAAACGTTTAAAACTTTTAGACAGAATATTTGGTTCATTGCTGCTTCTGACCACTGGATGGCAGCACCTACTTAAGATCTTGGCCCTTGCACCATTCAACTATTGCTATTTGATGAATAACTGTTTCTGACCATTAGATAGCATGCTTTCCAGAGAACAAATGTATTAACCTTTCTCATGTTAGAGTATCTTCCAGACTCTCAATCCGATAGCAACAGAATGTTTGGCCGCTGCCACTAAGTTAAAAATTGGATGTTTTGCTACCAAATTCTGGCCCTGCAACTTTATGGTACTTCAGTGCAGCATTAAGGGATGCAGTGGCTCAGTGGCTCAGTGGCTAAGATGCTGAGCTTGTCGATCAGAAAGATCGGCAGTTCAGCGGTTCAAATCCCTAGCACTGCATAACAGAGTGAGATCCTGTTACTTGTCCCAGCTTCTGCCAATCTAGCAGTTCGAAAGCACATAAAAAAAATGCAAGTAGAAAAATAGGGACCACTTTGGTGGTAGGTAACAGTGCTTCCTGTGCCTTTGGCATTGAGTCATGCAAGCCACATTACCACGAAGACATCTTCAGACAGCTGTGGCTCTTTGGCTTAGAAACGGAGATGAGCACCGCCATAGGTGGGTTGCTGCTGGTCGGCCTGGATTGGGTGAACTGGTAGTAGCGGTGGCAGGAGGCTGTGGCCAGACGCTTCTGTGCATGTGCAGAAGCGTTGCACAGGAGTGCGCCCGAACCGGTAGTAAAAAAATTGGCAACCCACCACTGAGCACCGCCCCCTAGAGTCGGAAACAACTAGCATGCATTTCTGGGCGAACCTTTACCTTAATGAAGCATTAATGACTAACAAAGTCAAGTCAAAGATTTTACATAGGACGTCTTTGTACTTCTTTTTTAATTCATTAACAATATTCAAAATAAAACATCCAGTGACAAATGCCAACAATAAGAGTACTAGGCAAAACAAATGAAATGAAAAAATTAAAAGAACAACTTAGAATCATTCCTCCTGGTGCTCTTCCTCAACCTCAAACAATCCACTGTAAGATCAAGTCCTCTTTGTTGAAGATTGAGGGCCATAATCAACATGGGTGGCTGATTCTTTCCAGGCTAGGCCTTAGAAAGAGTGACTGATCTGAAATCTTTCAGCCAGTTCTGTGTCCTATGAAGTCCTAGAACTTGGATCTCCCTGCTCTTAGGCCAGCATCTTAACTACTACATTACTCTGGTTCTCAATATTTTCAATTAGTTACTCTTAGTATTTTAAAATCACATTTCAGTGCATATAAATCCTATTGGGGATGGAATAGGGCCAGGCATATACCTGTAGGAAGGGTCTTTAAAATTATAGATTAACATAGCTTCTGATCCACAGCTTCCTTTATTTCTGGATAGTGTGGCTCTTGGAGCAGGACCCCTTTGGATGATCTCACAGAGTGGGCAGAAACAATTCAGAGTTATACTGCAAAGGATTTTATAGCACTTTACATTAGACCTGGAAGGTTGCCAGTAACCAGTGTAGTGGTCCAAGAGTAGAAATACTGCAATGTTGAGTCACCTATCAGCATTCTGCAGTACAGGCTACTCTATCCTGTACAGACTGAAACGTATTTTCAAAGGATCTCGTAGAGAGCACATTGCATCAGCTAAGGAATGCAGTGATGAGTGGATGAGTATTTATTGTTGGGGTCTGATTATTCTTTGGAACTGGTGCTCCTTCCTAAGCTTGGCAACGGGGCCACCATTTCCTCTTTTAGCAGGATTCAAACGTTGAGAAGTTGTGAATGCCCCAATATTGGAAGTCTTTAAGAAGATGTTGGATAGCCATTTGTCTGAAACGGTATAGGGTTTCCTGCCTAGGCAGGGGGTTGGGCTAGAAGACCTCCAAGATCCCTTCCAGCTCTGCTATTGTATTATTGTATATAAACTTCCAAGTCATACTATCACTGGAAACATTGTTTCTGGGCAGGCCAAATGTATATAATGGTGTATCTACTTTGCTAGTAGTTAATTTGAACACATTTTGCTCTAAACAACATCCAGATCTCTGTAACATTGCTGCCAAAGCTTGGAAGGCATCATACAGTTGAATATTATTAACATGGTACCTCATCCCAAACCAACTGCTGACTGTTATACCCCGTTATTATATGCTATTCATTATACGCTATACGCTATATACTATATATTGTATGCATGTCTGTCAGTGGTGGGTTTCAAATTTTTTTAGAACCTCTTCTGTAGGTGTGGCCTGCTTTTTGGCATGGCTTGCCGGCCATGTGACTGGGTGGGCGTGGCCAACTTGTAAAATGTGGTGAAACACACTTAACAACGCTTTTGCTTAGCAACCAAAATGTTGGCTCAGAAATTCTGGCATTTGAAGCATGCAAGTCTTAAAGCAGTCAAGTTACAGGACCCTCGCATCCCTAACCCTTTAGAAAAAAAACCCCAGGGGTGTTCAAACTTGACAGCTTTAAGACTTGTGGACTTCAACTCCCAGAATTCCTCTCGCTCTTCATCTTGATGATATGCAGACGGGCGGGGGGAGGGAGCTGGAACTGGTTCTAAATGGCACTGTAGATTTGTTAGAACTGGCAGGAACCCACCTCTGATGTGTGTATATGTGTGTTAGTGAAATGGCATGGAGGAAAGGCCCTGAGCCCTATTGGATCATCTATATACTCAACTATTTTTCCCTTAACGACTGTTGGTTAGAGGTGCCCACTCAAGGAGTGAAATCACCCTTAAAGGGTGCTTCATGTCTTTGCAGGTGGTCCAAAAGAATATTGTGGTTGATGATATTGCATGCCAGTGAGAGGCATAAAAAGACTCCTCCTATTCAGGTTCTAATGAAAGTCATTTACCATTTGAGCATGGTGATGATTAAAATAACGTTTTAAATGAGATAAGCGTAAAACACACTTAATGATAAAATAGACTGATGGTGACCCTTGTTACACATAATGCAACAGTTCAATATTCCTTAACCAAGGAGATCATATCATATCACCAAAACAAATGAATTAATAAAGAAGAGCTATATGGACCCCTTGGTTTTTAAAACTATATATTTAATTGATTTTCTAATGGGCACATCTCTGTTACCTTAGTAATAAATAGGAAAAGTTTATTTTGCCTTGGCTATTAGTAAACATTCTGAAAAACAAAATTGTTCATGGAAGGAAACAACAGACATAACATTTCCAGAAGGCTTGGAATCTGAATATATGCATAGCAATAGCAATACTACTTAGATTTATATACCACTTCACAGTGCTTTACAGCCCTGTCAAAGCGATTTACAGAGTCAACCTATTGCCCCCAACAATTTGGGTCTTCATTTTACCTACCTTGGAAGGCTGAGTCAACCTTGAGCCTGGTGAGATTCGATCTGCCAAATTTCAGGCAGCCAACAGTCAGCAGAAGTAACCTGAAATACTGCACTCTAACCACTGCGCCATGGTGGCTCTTGTTTCGTGGGTGTGTGAGTTGGAAAGGGGAAGCTCTTTTGTTTCTTTGGAAATAGTCAGAAGTTGGAACGATTGCAACATTAAAAAAATATCACATCCTAATTGAATTGGAGCCTTGCTTCATTTAATAGGTTGGAATATCCTTTCCTGTGCCTGTGATCTAGAATGCAGTGATCCTCTGATGCATTTTCATGAATAAATGTAGTTTGACATCCCCACTGTGATATAGAATGATAAACAGTTTGTTGCTAAATCAAACTAATGTTCTTGTATGAATAGAAGACAATATATACAGTATGTAGCTCAGGGTTGAACTGTGAGTCCTAAGTTCTCCTTGTGATTGGTGTTCTCTAAAAGCACCAAAGACTCCCAAATATTTCTGAGTGTTCAGGAGAGAGAATGAGTGAATATTTATGGATAACATTTGGTAAGATTTCCTGAGAATGCTGGAGAATATTTGTGGTTTCTCATAATCACCCTTTTGTTTTTGTTATGGAAGGATCTAATCTATGGCTGGTTGGAGAATCTGAAGTCTGCAACTTGGACAGCCTTAATCTAATCTAAGTTTATAAACGATTGTCAGGGTTTCAAGTAACACCCCCAATGAAAGAAGTGTCCAAAGACTGAGTTTTCTCAAAGTTCCATTTTATTAAAGTTGTCATATTGGCACATCTGGGAAAACCTGAATCTGAAAGTTTCCAGGTTTTCCCCACCCAAATGAAAGTCCAGGTCCCTGCCCAGCACCCCCATGTCCATCACATGGCCCAAACAGGCACCATCCAAAACTGAAGATGCCTCCCAATCACCTCATCGCAAGATGACCTTGACTTTCTGAGAAAAGAATGTTATTTTGACTATATATCACCCATACTCCATATAATCTCTCTCCCATTTTCCTACAGTGGAAAATGTGGCCCAAATGTAAAAGATGGCTTCCAGGTCTGACAATTATAATGTATTTTACTGTATAATATCATATAATATAAATATTAAGCAAAAATAAGAACACGTCCATCAAAAATTAAGTAAAATAATCTCAAAGGGCAGACTCGATGGCTCACTAGGTCTTGTTCTGCTGTCAATTTTCTATGTTTCCATAAACCTGTATGTCCAATTGTCTGTAGTTTGCACTAGAGGGGATGCAGTGCATTGTAAAGATAAATGTGTCCTCACTGTCTGCAGGGGCCTTACAGATGAATCCGAGATTCTGAAATTCTTGCAACATGGCACATTGGTGGGGCTCCTTCCTGTCCCTCATCCCATCCTGATCCGGAAATACCAGGCTAATTCTGGTACCGCTATGTGGTTCCGCACTTATATGTGGGGAGTTATATATCTGAGGTAAGCTAGCAGGCTGCTACCCAATTTCCTTCTACTTATCATTAGCATGCTGAATGAGAACATTTTTTTTGAGTCAGACGTATTAGCCTGAGGTTTAGCTTGGTCTTTAAATTCAGTGGTTAGAATCACAGAATACCCTTACAGTATCACCTAGAAGGATAATTCACTGAATGGAATTTGCATTACTTTTGTGCTGCTGATTTATATAATACACAGCATATATTACTCTTTCTTCAAACTCTGTTGATTCTCAAGGGTCCTGGTTGTACATACGGAGCAGTGGTGGATTGCAGGCGGTGCCCCGAGCACCGGGTACCGTTCCAGTACGGTGCTCCGGAGGGGCCACCCGCCCACCTGAGCTCCTTACCTGTCCTTTAAAGCCTTTGGCGCTTCTGTGCACGTGCATGGTGTGTGCAGCTCCTGCCCGCCACTCCACCGAGTAGCTGGAGCGTCGCGGAGGCTTGCGGAGGAATCACTGGCAAGTACAAAGCATGCGTGCGCTGCGCACACATGTATGCAAGCTGCACGCATCCATGTGGACGCCACTGGGCCTGTTCCAACCATACTTGTTGGAACGGGATCCGGAACCCACCACTGATACGGAGTGACATTTCATTTTTTAATAAACTATTTGATATTTAGTAAAAAGTGACCAAACTCTTTTTACTCACTGAAAGTAAGAGGCATTGGGTGCTGAAATGAATTAGGATCTGAACACTTGACAAAAAAATAAAAGTAGTCTTTGATTTACGACCACAGTTAAGCCCAAAGTTTCCATTGCTAAGCAAGACAGTTGTTAAGTGAGCGTTGCCTCCGTTTACAACCTTTCTTGCCACAGTTAATCGCTTCTCGGCCTTTTGGCTAAGATCAAGTGTAGTGTACTTGCCACAGTTGTTAAGAGAATTACTGCAGTTATGAAGTCAGCAATACAGCTGTTAAGTGAATCTGATTTCCCCCATTGACTTTTCCTGTAAAAAGGTCACCAAAGGTCACATGACCCCAAGACATTAGCATAAGTTGCAACAGTTGTAAGTGTGAAAAATGGCCATAAGTCACTTTCTTCAGTGCTGTTGTAGCTTCAAACTGTCACTAAAAGATTGATTGTAAGATGTGAACCACCTATGAAAAGGAGGTTTTAAAGTTATTATTAGGCAGTTAAAAATTAAAAAGGGTAACCATTTTCAACTAGGCCCTGTAATATTGGATTTAAATCAGAGGTGGTATTCATCCAGTTTGGACCGGTTCGCCCAAACCAGTAGTGGAAATCCCGCCCACCTGCCATTATGCCATCCTATTTAGGCACGTTTTCAAGCTGCATGCATGAATGCAATCCATGTGCGTTATCAAAACACATGCGCGGAAGGCCAAGCACATGCTCACATTTACGAACTGGTAGGGAAAGTAAGTGAATTCCACCCCTGATTTAAGTGCTGCATTTAAACTGAAAGAGAAATTATATGCTTGTTAATTCCTCTCTCGTCTGAGCTATGATCTCAGTGCATACTGGAATTTAATTAGAGGATGTACATTGAAGTGCAGAAGTGTGCTATTCAATTAATATGTAACTTGTTCCCAATTTATTTCAGTTGCCTTTGAACCTGAATCTTAGGTTGTTTTGCCATCTTGTTTTCATTTTAATTTACCTTTGTAGTATTCGTTGAAATCAGTGCATAAAATTTAAATTGAAAAACAAAATTGAACTTTAGAATACCATCAGATGTGATTCCTTAGTTGGAAAATCATGTATGGTATCTTTGCTCACTTCTAATTTAAACATCAACTCCAGTGTAAATGAGATTCAGATAATGGGAGGATAATGTTTACAGTATTAGTTACATGTTGTAGAGTAGTGGTATCAAACTTGTGGCCCGTGGACCCGACACATCACACGCTGGCCATCCCACCCCTGTTTTAGTGAAGGGGGGGAAAAAGTCACAATAGGTCATGTGATGACAACACGACGTCATAAGTTTGACACCCCTGTTGAAGAAGAATATGAAGATAAACTTGAAGAAGGCATGCAAGAACGGCTACATAATCATCTCCTTAGCCCTGGGAAGGAAGAGAGGGTGAGAACAGAATGCTGGATTAAGATAGGCTTTGTCTGATCCAGGACATTTGTCTTATATTTATTATTTTCCCAAATAATTCAAAGAAGTGAATATATCCTCCATTTTACCCACAACAACCACCCTGTGAGGTGGGCTGATCTGAGAGAGAGAATGACTGGCCCAAAGTCACCCAGCTAGCTTTTATGCCTAAGGCGGAACTAGAACTATAGGCCTCCTGCTTTCTAGCCTGGTTACTTTGATGGACATTATACCTTTTAAAGACCACATTAGTGCTAAGACATATTATAGATAACAAATGAATTTGATGAATTCACCTAGCCTAAAAATGTCATTAGAAATGGCTGTCTGTTAAATAGCTTCCTTTTCTATATCGCTGGGTCTATTGATTTTGCTTGCTTCCATGTGTAAAAAAGTGCTGGAAACATGCTGGCTTTCTTAGATCCACCCTGAGGTTTATGTTATGTACAAGGGAATGAATATCTTTTTTCTCTTTAGGAATGTGGATCCCCCTATCTGGTATGACACAGATGTAAAGCTATTTGAAATTCAGCGCGTTTGAGGAACGGAACTTGCCTCTGGTTGAGTAGCAACACTGGAAAAAAGGATCTTGCTGTGTGCTTGTTCATCACAGCTCTTTCTTCATTTCACTGCCTCCTGCATGTTCTAGAGAACAATCACAGCCATTTTCCCTTCTACTTTTAAAACTCAGCAGCCCTTCCTAACTTTGCCCCCCCACCCCCTCAAGAAAAGGTGTGATGGAAAATTGTTGAAGGAACAGCCATTGCATACTGAAAACCAAACAAGAGTTTAATCAAACCTTCCCCATGCTTTTTGGTGCAATTTTGAATCTGACTAGCTAGAGAAACCATCTTTCACTCCCTGGTCAGATTCAGCCTTTACGTAGAAAGACAGTGAATGTAAAGAATTAGAAAGTGGACCAGTGAAGGAAGATAAACTGCAAGAAGTAGCTTTGTGGTTCTTTTCCAAAGAATGTAGGCTCTCAGCCCTTCCTTTCCAATCCTCTGTTCCCAGGGTCCCAACTGCTTTATTGCATTCTTATGAGGAACGAGAAGGAGTTTCCTTTAGTGACTGTTGACCCAGCAGTCTACTTATTTATGTTACTTCAGGGAAACATTTTGGTTTTGTTCACTCCCCCCCTGTGAAAATGTGCTTAATTCCTTTGTCCTGATGTTGTTACGGAACATTCAAATCACATTTTTGTTTGTTTTCCTAACCTTGTAGGTAACTCCTTTTATAGACACGTGTCTTAAATATATTTCATATTTTAAAATTGATGTTTATTTCAAGAATTGTTTTTGGGAAAAGTACTGTGGGACATTTTGAGAGATGAGGAAACAGCTTGGGCACATGCTATTTTCAGGGATTTAGAAATTATTGTGTGGGATTTTTTTTTTTTTAAATGTATTGAGATCAGCAGTCAGACTGCTGGAATAGAGTTTTATTCTCTAGAAAGTCACATAGTGTGGCTTGTATTCTAAGTTGGTTAATTAAACTGTAATTGATGTAAAGTAAAACAAATTCTCCTGCTTATAAATTTCAGGATGGCCTTACAGGATCCAGTAGCATCATATTAGTGTAAGTGTGTTTTGCTCAACACTAAGGATGGCAAGTATGTTATTATCTCCTTCTTGCCAATTTTTATTTGAGCCCTAACCAGAGAATCTGAAATATGAGAGGCTGTTTTGACCTAGCTCCTTTTTATAAAAACTTGTCTTTTTTCATACCTGATGTTAAACAAATATTGTCACCTTGTGGCATAGGAATGTGTAACTTAAACTTGTGAAATTAATTCTAACTGCAGTTTGTTTGTTTTTCTGCGCAAATTTTTTTTCCCCCCAGGTTTTTTTATTACAATAAAGTGAGCAAATTGTAGGTGCAGTTGGAGAGTAGACTGGATAAATAAGATAATTGTTATTCCTTTTTGACATTTCTTCCTTTGACATTAATCATTTCATGTCCTCCTCATTAACAATAACCTAATTAATTCTTATTACATACTTATTGTTAGAAAGAGTGAAGATTATATTTTCCTTAGAATGTCTGGTAGATGCCCACTTAAGGTTCTGATGAATTGCACCATATTTCTATCTCACTACAGAGTAAAGATTCTTGTTAGTATACACTCATCCATGTCTTTCACCTGTATGCACAAAGACTCCCATATATGTGTATATGTACACTTCTGTGATGCTCCGATATTTTATTGTATATTAATGTATGGTTTTTTTTTGTGAATTTACCTTGACTTTTTCTTTCTTTAGAATGGCATCTCTGCTCTTTGTTCCCTGAAGAATCAAAATTGCACTATAAATTATTTACTTTACATATGGAGATAAAATTATCTTGAACGCTGTAGCTGGCTTTATCTATATCACAAGAGTTTATTAGCTTATTTGTGTTACTGTTTGATTTATGATGCCGTGGCATTCTTTGCAACATGTACCTTTCCATTAAAGGCATGGCTGCAGAGGAACTTCTGGATCGATACTTTACTGTTCAGTATCTGAAAGAATAATGGTGTGGCACATTTTACACCAGCACATTTGCTGGTGAGAAGAAGGGGATAAGTGGACTGTACCTCAGATTCTAGATGACTTTGTGGAATTAAAATGTACCAAATAAATGTACCTTCAAAGAAACATGAAATTTAAGGAAATGAATTTGCCAGCTGTTGTGACTGAGGAATGTGAGACTTCTTTTCCTCCCCAGATTTTGAAAGATATATTTAGGTTCTGGTTAACTAGTTGGTCTGTGGATCATGGCTCAAGAATTTGCTCCAGACTGCACCAGTCTTTATTGCTAGAGCTCTTTCCCTGCTTTTACCTCAAAAACCACCAACTTTCAGTAAGTTCCTTTGATAGGACCTTGGGTTTCAACTTGTGAAGAATGGGACAACTTTTTAAGAAGGCTAATTTACTAAAATCTTATTTCCCCTGGTAACTTTTATTGACGCAGAACAGAATAAAAAAATAGCCAAAATGCAAAATTCCAACCGCTGAGAACGTTTTTCTTTGAGGTTTGAACCAGCTTCCTCTTTGGAGCAGAAGTTTTTTTGAATGGAGCCTGAATAAACTGCTTGCAGCCTATTTTGACTTGGTTTTTAAGAGTTGTGAGAAAGCCAAGCCCTGGACTCTGGTCTCAGTAATTCTTATTTTACAGGAGAGCAATAAAAAAAGAAATGTTTACATTTCTACTTCTTATCCTTTATCAAAGAGAAAGGTTTAGTTATTACTAAAAGGTAGATTGATCACAAAGCTTGGATCAGTTTTAATCCCTTATATAATCAAATATCTATAATAACTTACAGGAAGTTTTTCAATGCAGTATGTTTTTTATATCCTGAACTCTGGGAAAACCAGCTATGTGGAATAAACTGTGGGAAGTTATCATCCAGCCCTCTCCCAGAAAAATGAAATAGCCTAGGAAATATTGAAATATTGAAAAGGCAGAATATTTCTCTGGATGTGAAAAGAAAGAAACATGCTTTAAAGGACAGAATAGTTGCCTGTAGCTTCCTGCCCATCCCCACTTTGTCAATAGGCCATTGAGAAGGCCAGGCTAGCCCACTTTACATAATAAAGACTTCCCCACTGCAGCTGCAGGGGGAAGAGATATTACTCAACTCTCCACATGGCATCTGAGAACTCATCTATACCTGGATTCAAAACAGCCTAGAGAGTAGCCCCCTGCATGGCACCATGGGAGTCTGACAACCAATCAGAATACATTTCTTACACAGGAACAGGAAACAGAGAGGTGGGACTAAACAGGGTATAAAAAGCCTAGCAAGCCTCTTCCTCAGCCCTTCTCTTCTTCTTCACCAACATTGAAACATGTGATCACCTTTTCTGTTCAGGGTTCAAGCTATGTGGCCCTGTCCAACAATAAACCATCTTTCCAAGCAGCCTCCATGTCTCCAGTGTCTTTTCCCCCACTTGGAGCTGAACCCAGAAGGACATTTCTTTCAACAAAACCTAGGAAGTTTAGCTGCTTATTATTTCTAAGAGATTGAAGCTTTTCAGAATTTCCCACTGTTCTGCTTCTGTGTTTTTTAATAATTAGTAGTTCTGATGAGATCCTAAACTTGATATTTTACTCAGCTTTGATATATTTATTCCTATATTATTTGATATTTTATTATTTAGATATGTGCAAGATAATGAAAACAGGACTTTGTCTGACCTTAACTTAAATTCTGTATGATTTTGGTTAACAAATCAGAGCCTTGGAAGAAGCAATCATTTTATCATGATGAGGGTATCATCTGAGTAAGGCTGTCCAGTTCAGGGCACAACTATCCAAGTGCAGATGGGTCTACTGGCATGGTGTAGTATCCTAAACAGAGTTGCTTGTTGATTTACAAGGAGAGGTCCTTGCCCTTTCCCACACTTTTTATCACCTAATTTTAAAAAAATGCAGATCCAAGTTATAAAGTTTGAATTGTTCCAAAGTATATCAGCAAACTCAAACATTTTCTTATCTGCTTGATATCAAAGTTATGTTTCAATCTTCGTAAATATTACATTTTCTGCTTGATTGCTTCCACTGATGCGAAATATAAGACTGATTGTCACAAACATATCTAGAATGGCCTTGGATTGTCACATACGCATGATAGACACAATCTTTATGTTTTGATTATAGATGTAAATAGATGCCGCAACTGGGATGTTTTCATGCTTTTTCAAAAGACATTGATAGAAATGTCCTTAACTTAAAAGTGGTCCATTTCTCAGTCTCTTTTCAATGATTCAGCCATATCCAAGGATTGATGCAGTAATAAAAAGTGACCATTTCACCCTAGGGATTGCCATGCTCAACATAGTTTACCTCTCTTTCAAATGTGACATTAGCAACGTATTCTTAAGGTTAATAATTGTTCAACATCACTGCAATTAGGTTTTGTAAGTAATGTGTACAGAAGAAATCAATCCTATTAAGTGCTATTATGGAGAAATGAACCTTCAGTGATTAATGGACTACTTACAAGATCAGATTATTCTTTCTGATTAAATAATTATTCAAAATGATATCACATATTTCTCTAATGTGAAATTCTCATAATTTTACCCATTTTATTACAGGTCTTCATAATTGCATTTGTAGCAGAATAAAAACAACAATGTGAGAAAATTTAGATTAGTTTCAGGCAGAGCGATACACCTCCAGAAGATCACCAACAGAATGCATTCTGTAGAACACACCCAATGGAAGCCCAAAGTTGACAATGGCAAACCAGGTGGAGTAGCCATAAAATGACTTCTCTATTCCATTCTCAAATACTGGATGTGCTCCAAATGATGGCATAATCCACAGCTGGAAAGGAGATATAAAAAGAGAGCCGGGTCAGTGAAAAGTTGTGCTCTGATTGGTGGGGTGTGGATATGTTCATTTACTATCATGGTAGTTTTATCTTTAATTTTGGTACTACTGCCTAGTTTCCCCACTTCCATTGAGTGAAAATCTTTGCAACCTTGGCTTTTGTACTACATAAAGAGAAAATCTGAACAAGTTTTTGATCATTTGTTTTCATGGATTAGGCAATTTCCCATGCCTAATCCATGATTCAGGCATTTCCTGTTCCTTGTGTTTTTGTTCTGTGTCTTTAGCCTTTTGTCTTGCCTCAGAAAATCCATTATGAAAAAGTTAGAAATCCTGCATCTTTTGCTGCCTTTCTGTGCTAGGTTATTTTGATCCCAAATGAAATTTTGTTTTGATCTTTTGGTGGATGCTGATCCACACTTTATATTAAGGTCTAGTCATATTTGTGGATTGTTGACAATCGTGCTTGAAAACATATGACAGGATTAGAAAGTTAGAATTCTCCAAATATTTTGGACTACATTTTTAACCAAAGTTTGTCACAATGCCTTTGGGCAGAGATTTCAATAGAATAATCATTCAAAACATCTGGAGAGGACTTAGTAGGTCATCTCTAGTACAGTAGGCTATACTTTGAATTATGTCATTTATATTAGTACTTACAATGATATTGCACATGATCAGGAAGCTGGAGATCTCCTTCAGAGCTCTTCTTTTCCAGTTCAGATGCCTGTAGGCCGTGATGTAAGTCCATGAAACAGACTGATTTTTCTGTCTTGTCTCTAGGTTATTCATGTTTGGGGAGCTGTCTTCACATTTCTCTCTTTCACTTTTGTCTGTCTCCTCATTGGCAGGGGGTGGGGCAGGTTCTTCATAGAGATAAGATAGAACCTTATCTTCATTAGGTAGAACTTGGGTGGTGGGAGGCCCTTGGGTGGAATGTGCAGCAGGTTCAGAGTTCTCACTCATCAGTAGTGGTTTCCTGTGGAGCCCCTCAATGATGAAGATATTCTGGGAAATGTGTTGAATGATGAGGCTTATTGAATAGGCTAGAATGATGCTGTTCAACATGCTTATTGGATGAGTGGCCACAATGGCTACAATGGAAAAATACGAAATGGCAATTTGGCCTAAGGCTGTTCCCATGAGCAGGATGACATCAAGGTTTCTGGTTGGATTTTTCAGGGTATCCAGCTCTCTCTCTTCTAAGGCATGGATAACAGTTCCAGCCAAAGCTGCCACAGTCATTACAGGCAATAAACAAATGTAGTAGGAATAGTACAGTATGAATGACATAGGACTAGGGAAAGAACTGGTGACTTGGATTTGATAGATCATGAAAATGCAAATCCCAATAATTATTGCAGCGATACCAAGCAAAGGCCCCCAAATGATGCCATGGAGTTTGAATCTAGGCTGGGTTCCAGAGATATGGCTCTGAATTATGCGCCGGCCCACATTTTTCCACATGACATACAGCATGGAGCAACAGATCAAACAATATTCTGTATTGAAGGGATATAACAGAATATATCCTTTTTGGAAGATCTTGCAGATGGTCACGCTTGAGTCCTTGCATGAGTACGTCAAATTACCTGAGCAAGAAAGGGAAAATGAAGGATTATGCAGAAGGTGGCTATGAGAGTTCCAGATCACAAGATTTGCTTGGAACAAAATTCATAAAGTTATAATATGTTAATACCTAGGCTGAATAAGGTATTTTCTCAGATTTTGGTGCTACTATCATAGAAGACGGAAGAACATATCCTTGGCAATGATTATGAATTTTGTTTCAGTCAGTACATGAATATTGTCTTTTCTCTGCTGATTAGTGAAATGCTAAACATGAAGGTCCACCAGGTAATGCATTGATTTATCATGCTACCAATCAGTATTGGGAAGCTTTAGATCAGTGGTTCCCAAACTTTTTCAGTCCACCACCCTCTTGTTGCTACAAACTGATCCTCAGTGCCCTTCACCCAGTGGTGGAATTCAAATGTTTTTACTTTTGCATCTTGGAGCGAAGGAAGAGGACGCGACAAGGAGGTAGTAAAGCAGCAACCTTTTATTCAAGCAGAGTAACTATGATTCAACGTGGCGTGGTTCGCGCCAAACATTTATACCCCCGGGTTTGAACAATGAGCCAATGGGGCGTCGAGTAACCCGGCCAATCGGGGAAGGGATTGAACCGGCTCCACCCGCGAGCCAATCAGAAAGGGAGATCTTACTTCCCGCGCTAGTATTCAACACCCCTCCCCCCCTAGTTAAGCACCCTCAAGAAGGGCAAACATAGTCCTGTAGATAGGTGGGACGATGACGCTCTCGTCCCGACCTTCGTAGCTCCCCGGCGGTTGTCGTCGGGGGGGGAATCGCCAGCGGAGACATGTCTGTAGCGGAACGGTGGTTCTGCGACGCAACCCCGAGGGATGGTGTGTCCGTGACAGCAGGAATGTCCGACGATTGACCCGTGCAATCTGGTTGGAATATAGGTTCAAAGTCTCGACAAAGGCTTCGAGGGCAAGAATAGCCAAATGAGGCGCGTCTATCCGAAAAGTTCGTATCGGCTTGTCCCCCGTTTCCCGAGGAGGGGAAGTCCGTTGGGGATAAAGTCATCGAGGGTAGCTCATGCTGAGGGCGAATGTCTGAGGGGCTCGGGCCGTCTGTTTCCGCGGGGAGGCGTCGCCTTAACTGGTCCAGGTGGCGCCTCCATTGCGTTCCGTCGGCCAAGCCGGCCCTGAAGGAACAGGGGCCAGTCAGAGCTGTGATGGTTGCGGGAACCCACCGTGGATCCCCAGAAAAGGAACGAGCCCATACGGGATCCCCTAACTTAAACGTATGGGAAGGAAGGGCCCCCAAGTTGCTCGGTAAATCCCCTGCGTAAAGTGGATGGAGCCTATCTAGGGGGGTTCGCAATCTCCTACCCATCAAGAGCTCCGCAGGACTTTTATTAGTCGTTGGACAGGGTGTAGAGTGCTGGCTCAAGAGATAGGCCGCCACTCTCTCCTGCCAGTCCCCCTGGTCCATGCGACCCAAGGCTTCTTTAGCTGAGCGAACTGCGCGCTCCGCCCTACCGTTACTAGCTGGATGATACGGGGCTGTGGCCGCGTGTCTAATCCCTTGTCCGGCCAGGAATTCTTGGAACATAGTGGAGGTAAACTGGGGCCCGTTGTCTGAAACTATCACATCCGGTAGCCCATGTGTGGCGAACATCTTACGAAGGGCCCTCACGGTACTCTCTGCTGTAGTGGAGGTCATGAGTACCAACTCCACCCACTTAGAGTAAGCATCTACCACTATCATAAAGTTTCGGCCGTGAAAGGGACCGGCGAAATCAATGTGTAAACGGGACCATGGGCCTCTAGGGATTTCCCACTCACGAGGGGCGGCTGTGGGGGGATTCGGCCTAGAATTTTGGCATATTCTACATCGACCTACATAATCTGCGATTTCGGAATCTAGCAAGGGCCACCACACATAGCTGCGGGCTAACGCTTTCATTCGCGCTATGCCTGGGTGGTTTTTGTGGAGTGCAGGCAGGATTCGTGCCCGCAGGGCTGTGGGGATCACTACCCTATCCCCCCAAACAAGGCAACCCCCGTGAAGGGCAAGTTCAGCTTGTCGTGCCTTAAATGGTCGGAATTCTTCCGCTATCTTTTCTACGGGCCACCCCCTCAACACCCATAGAACTACTTGGGATAAAACGGGGTCAGCCTTTGTACAAGCTGCAACATCCGCAGCTGAAACGGGGAGGTCGGATTCAGCAATAGACAAAATGGAGAGAGAGGGCACGTGGGCTGTGTCCGTCTGTGGCAAGGGACAACGACTCAGGGCGTCTGCGTGCCCTAGCTGCTTACCCGGACGATATAACAGCGTATATGAATACGCCGCTAAAAACTCGGTCCAACGTGTCATGCGGGGAGACAAAATGGGGGGGGGTTGGCTTATCGCCTGCCAATAGGCCTAGGAGCGGCTTGTGATCCGTGACAAGGGTGAAATTCCTACCGTAAAGGTAGTCATGGAATCGCTTAATGCCGGACACTGCAGCTAGGGTTTCTTTATCAATTTGGCTATAATTTCGCTCCGTTGAAGAAAGCGTCCGGGAGTAAAAGGCTATGGGCGCCTCTGAGCCGTTCGGGAGAACATGGCTCAGAACCGCCCCTATGCCATAGGGAGAGGCGTCACACGTTAAAACTAGGGGCATCCTGTCGCTATATTGAATTAGGACTGCTGACGAGGTTAAAACATCCTTTATAGTCGCGAACGCCTGCGCTTCACGGCTACCCCATTTCCAGGCCGCTGACCGGTCAAGCCGTCGGTGTAACGGTTCAGCTAACGACGCCTTGTGGGGAATAAAAGGGGCGTAAAAATTTAAAAGCCCCAGGAACGCCTGCAATTCCGCCCTAGAGGTGGGTGCAGGAGCGTTTTTTATGGCCGCAACTTTCGAGGGAGTGGGGTGGATGCCCTGTGCATCGATGAGAAATCCCAAAAACTCTACTTGGGAAACAGCAATTTCGCATTTACTGCGCTTTAGCTTCAATCCGGCCTCCCTAAAACGTGTAAGGACCTCCCGCAGTATTTTTAGGAGTTCCGAGTGACTAGGGGCTGCAACCAGGACGTCGTCAAAATAAGGAACGACGCCTGGGAGCCCATGGAGCAACCGCTCCATGAGGCTCTGAAAAATCCCCGGGGCGACCGAGACGCCAAATTGGAGGCGGCGGCAACGGAAAGCCCCACGGTGGGTGACAATAGTCTGGGCTGTAGCCGCATCGTCGTCTACGGGAAGCTGCTGATAGGCCTGTGCCATATCCAGCTTGGCGAAAATGCGGCCTTGCCCTAAAGAATGGAGTAGATGTTGCACTACAGGAACAGGATATGGATTTGCCTGCAGGGCCAAGTTGATGGTCGACTTATAGTCGGCACATATCCTCACCGATCCGTCGGGTTTGACCGGGAGAACTATAGGGGTTTCCCAACGGGCGTGATCTACGGGCTCTATTACCCCCTGCTCTAGAAGCTTATCCAATTCAGCGTCTACCTTTGCTCTCAATGCGAAAGGGACCCTACGCGCCTTCAGCCTAATAGGCGCGACCTGGGGATCGAGGCAAAGGGAAATGGGGGTGCCCTTGTAACAGCCCAATTTCCCATCGAACACATCTGCGAACTCATCTAAAACGCTATCTACGGTACGGGGGACTACCCTGTGCACCCCTTCTATGGTGAGGCCCAAAGCGGGAAACCAATCTAACCCAAGAAGAGCGGGCAGGTTATTCCTAACAATTAAAACTGGGAGTTTCCCCTTAAAATCTCCATATTCCACCCGAATGTGGAATATTCCTGCCGTGGGAATCCCATTTCCCTGGTAATCTAGGAGGGAGACCCCAGCAGGGCGCAATTTACTCTGAGGAACCCTGGGGCAAAGATGGGAAAACAAAGCCCAAGATAGGAGGGAACGGGAAGACCCAGAGTCCACCTCCATTCGGCAAGGCTGACCTTCAAGACGAACGGCGGTGCTAATTTTACGACCGCCGGCAGGGACGTGGGAGGCCCGGTAGACCACGCACTCAGCGCTGGGGAGCTGGTAGGTTGAATGGCAGTCCTCAGCTCGCCTCGCTAAACGTGGTTGTCGGTGGCGTTGCGGTGTCTGACGCTGGTTGCTGGGCTGCATAAACGATGGGGCTGGCATGAGAGCCCGGCAGACCTTTGCGAGGTGTCCTTCTCCTCGGCAACGGCGGCAGACGGCAGAACGAAACGGGCAGGATGCGCGGCTATGACGGCCGCCGCATCCGCGGCAAGGTGCGTTTGAGGCTGGCTGAACGGGCGTCGGTGGTTGCTGGTGTTGCCTCTGCTTCGGCTGCGTCCTCATCTGTCCGACGGTTTCCTCCTCCTCATCTTCCGTGGGGGAGAGGTCGTCTACGAGGTTCGTCTGATTGGAAGGCCCCACAGCGGTTTGCGCAGAGGTTTTCAGCTGGAGACGTTCCATGTCGGCCGTGGATTGTTCAGAGAGCTCTGCTGCTCGCGCGGTCTCCACAGCTTGCACCAGGGTAATTTTGTGGTTTCGGAGCATACGGCTGCGCAATTGCACGTCGCGGACCCCGCATACAAACTGCTCCACGAGGTTCTCCTCCAGGTCTGCAAAATCACATTGAGCGGCCACTGTGCGCAATGCCTCTAGAAACTGGCTGATGGATTCGTTAGGCTTCTGCACACGGCGGCGAAAAGTGAAACGACGTGCGATCAAGGAAGGTGAGGGAGCGTAATGGTCCCTCAACCTGGACATCAGCTCGTCCCACCCAAGTTTGTAGGCTGGCCTCGGAGCGGCCAGGGCTCTCGCAGAAGCAAACATGGAAGGCTCACAGCAGGACAGGAAAAAGCTACACTTCTCCTCGTCGGTCTGTGCCCGGTTCTTTGACGCGATTAAATAACATTCAAACCGCTCCATGAAGCCGTCCCACGATTCTCCGGCAGACCCAAACGGCGCGAAAGGAGGAAGCGCTGTTGCCATGATGGTGCGAAGCCAGAGAAGGGGAGGAAAGGGCAGAGAAGATTTTTTGTGTTCGCTGCCGGCGTTCCCGACCTGAAGAGCGTGGTTCAAACGCGAAGGCAAGCTGGGTTGTTCTTCTCTGTGGTCGCGGGAATCTCATCCCATCCTCGTCGCCAGTTTTGCATCTTGGAGCGAAGGAAGAGGACGCGACAAGGAGGTAGTAAAGCAGCAACCTTTTATTCAAGCAGAGTAACTATGATTCAACGTGGCGTGGTTCGCGCCAAACATTTATACCCCCGGGTTTGAACAATGAGCCAATGGGGCGTCGAGTAACCCGGCCAATCGGGGAAGGGATTGAACCGGCTCCACCCGCGAGCCAATCAGAAAGGGAGATCTTACTTCCCGCGCTAGTATTCAACATTTACTACCAGTTCTGTAGGCGTGGCTTGATGGTTTGCACAACGGAAGGAAGATAGTAACAGTAAAATTAAAAACTGTAACAATTAATTGCACATTTATTCAAAATCCAATTTAAAAACCTTTTTAATGTTAATTCAACAAAATTGTTGAATATGAACCAGTGATACCAGGTTTTCAAAGTCTGATAGTCATTTATCAAGAACCTTAGTAACTAGTAACTTAGTAAACTCAGTAAAATTTAGTAACTACTTCACTGATCAGTAAATTCTTAATGTGATGGATGGGCTTGATGAAGTGATACCAGTTTCCCAATGTCTGGTTTTAAGTCACTTAGCAAGAGTCTTAAATCACCACATTCAGTAATCTAGAGTCGATTTCTTTGTTGGAGAGAAGTTGGATGACCACACTGAAGCCACGTTCCACCAAATATGATGTTGGAAATGCAACAAGGAGTTTCTTAATCACTCTCCATAGTGCAGGATAGCGATCAGAATTTTAGTTCTGTAATCAAAACTCTTGGTACAATTTCTTAAACTTTGGCTTCAGCTCAATGTCATTTTGCAACTCTATGAGATGTTCCTCCACTACCGCATCTTCCTCAGTATCTGAAAATGGATTTATCACCCAATCTGGAATTTCGATCAAAAGAAGATCCTGATATCGCTCGGAAATATCTTTATGCAGCATGTCCAAATGGTCACAAAAAACTTGAAGATCATCTTGTATCCCACCTTTCTCTTCTAGCTCAGACAAGCTCGGAAATTGGTATAGCTCACGACGGCCTATATTGCGCTTGAATAGAGTTAACTTTGAAATAAACGTAGAGACGACATATTTGGCCTTAATAAGATTGACCTCATTTCCTTGCAACTGCAAATTCACTTCATTGAACTTTGCAAATAGTTCTGATAAATAAGCAATGTCATCCCTGATCTCTTTGAGTTTGCCACTGAGCAAAGCATTCTTGTCTTCAAAAAACTCCACAACCATGTCAAAAAGATTGTAAAAGCATCTCACATAGTTGCCTTTTGATAGCCAACGAACTTCTGTATGAAGCAGCAAACAATCAAGATTCTAGGAAGGGAAGGAGCAGCATAGCAACAGAGACCTTAATTACTCAATCAGAATAGAGCTGGAAGAGACCTTGGAGGTCTTCTAGTCCAACCCCTGTTCAACCAGGAGCAATCCTATACAATTTCAGACAAGTGGCTGTCCGGTCTCTTTTTGAAAGCCTCCAGTGATGGAGCACCCAAAACCTCTGGAGGCAACTTTGGTTCCACTGATTAATTGTCTTCACTATTAGGAAGTTTCTCCTTAGTTCTAGGTTGCTTCCCTCCTTGATTAGTTTCCACCCATTGTTTCTTATCATGCTTTGGAGAACAGGTTGACTCCCTCTTCTCTGTGGCAGCCCCTCAAATAATGGAAGACTGCTATGAGGTGTGTGTCCCCCCAAAAATCCTTTTCTCTAGACTGACCATTCCCAATTCTTGCAACTGTTTTTCCTATGTTTTAGTCTTCAGGCCTTTAAACATCTTAGTTGCTCTTCTTTGCACTTCTTCCCAAATCTTCCAAGGTGCATGGAACACTGTTACCTTCCCACCAAAGGTATTTTTCTACTTGAATTGTTTATGTGCTGAGACAAGTAACAGGAGCTCACTCCGTTACACGGTGCTAGGGATTTGAACCTCCAAACTGCCGACCTTTCAATCGACAAGCTCAGCATCTTGATTTAGTAAATGATCAAAATTACAACAGCACTGAAAAAAGTGACTTATGACTGTTTTTCACACTTAAAACAATTGCACCATCCCTGGGGTCACTTGATCAAAATTGGGATGCTTGTCAACTGGATCATTTTACGAAGGTTTTCAGGGTCATGTGATCTCCTTTTGTGACTTCTGACAAGCAAAGACAATGGGGGAGCCAGATTCGCTTAACAATCATGTGACTCACTTAACAACTGCAGAGATTCACTGTAACTGTGGCACAAAAGGTTATAAAATTCACTTAACAAATGTTTCACTCAACAACAAAAAATTTGATCTTGGTTGTGACCGTAAGTGCTGGCTGCCTCCCAGTGAGCCTGAGGGAGAGGGTGGCATCAGATGGGTTTCAGAAATACATCCGTAGCATTTTTCTCCAGTCCCCGGGGAGTGTGTGTGTGGGGGGCGGTACACCTGGCATTCCTCCAGGTGCCCAGAACCAGCTTTTCCCTGTGAAATGCCAGAGAGACGCAGGAGATCGTCGCCCCAGCAGCGAGTCTCCCCAGGATGCTCAGAGCAGTCACCTATCTAGGCCCCCATCGTCCCCGGGGTAAGTCCAAGCCTGCAGGAAGCAGCAGCATCCCCCTCACCTCCCGCGTGTCCTGCCCTGACTCCTCCCCCGCCCCTTAGACGGGGAAGCTTTAGAAGGCGGGATTGGCGGGTGGTGCTCATCGCCTAGGAGATGGGAGGGATGGGGGTGGGGCTTCGTGACCCTCTGCATTGGCCGCGTGTTCCGACCGGCGCTCCGTGGGGTGCAAAGAATTTGGGGCCAAGAGACACGTGTCCTAACTCGGCCTTGGACCCCCCCCGCCCTCCTTGTCCGGGTCCCCGAAGGACATCCGGTGCAGCTGCTGCCTCGCCCACCGCTGGCCAGGAGAGGTGGCGGGAGGAGACGGAGCCCAAGCTGCGCAATCCTCCACTTATTATGGAGCGAATGAAGAGAAAGACAAATTGGGCGAGGAAGCAGGATGGCCGACATGGGGCAGCGTCTGCGGGACAGAACTGCGTGGGGAAGGGCCATGGCTGGCCGTTCAGCCCGGCACCTGCCGCTCCAGGCCAGCCGTTGGGAAAGGGAGGGACAAGGCTTGGGGGGTATTGTCCACTTCTTGGGAATAAGAGCCGTGGCCTCGGGCAGCTGCCCATCTCCTACCCTACAAACTCATGACAGATTTGGAAGGGACCTTATAGTTCATCTAGTGATCTAGTCCCTTGCCTCTTAGTCCCCCCTGCTCCCCCCTTGCCTCTTAGTGCCCTACCTAAGTCATCCCACCGCCACTGCTTTAGATTATTTCTTTTCTACGTACTAATGGCTGGATTTGTTATGCACACATGTTTAAAAGGAGTGGAGAGAGAGAGAGAGAGAGTTAGCCACATCAAAGTTAGCCTGCTTAATCTTGTTGTGGCATCACTCTGGAGGATGGTTTATCAACCATTGAAAATGTCAGAGTTCCAAATAGCATCTTCAATCAAATAAGAATCTTGAATCTAGAGGTTCCTCAAAGTTCCAATTTATTGGAGCTTCCAGGTTTTCCCCACCCAGTTGAAAGCTCAAGACCCTACCCCAGCACACACATGTCCATCACATGATCCAATCAGTCATTGTCCAGAGGAAGATTCTTCCCAGTCATGCCACTCCAAGTGCAGGGGCAAGTTGACCTTGACTCATTTAGAAAGAATGTTATTTTGACTATATGCTTCACATGCTTCATACAATCTCCCCTTCCAGTTTCCCACAGTAGAATATGTGGCAGGCTTCAGGCCCACTGTAAAAGATGGCTTCCAAGCTGGACAGGAACAACAACTTATACCAAAACCAACCCAAAACATAAAGACAGTTACTGAAATTTGTGGGACGGAATTCTTTGCTCTAGGATACTTATGGGAAGAAAATGTCAAATTCATTGGAATTTATTTAAAACAGAAAAATGACCCTTGCCTTCATATCTTTGCGGAGACTGGTTCAATTCTGATTCAATTTGTCTGTGAACTATATCATTGGCCACTGCTACAAACCATAACAGGAGATTAGTGCCCAAGGTCAGCATTAGCCCACATCTGTCAAAGAAGGAAAAAACACTTTTAAAATCATCTTTGCCATTGATCTTTATGAAACAAGTTGTGTTACACTGGTTTATAGAATATTCTCTATTTCCAGAACACCTTGTGCAGTGTGAAAATCAGCATGTCAGTAACTGAATTGGAGACTTCCAAATGACAGCAATATAAGAATTAAGGAACTGAGTAAGAATGAGAATAAGGTTTTACCTAAAAGTTTTACCCACTCCAAAAGTTGGCTTTTCAATATGGAGACAAACCTGAGAACTGCAGTTAATTGTCATAAGAAAAAACTGTGTGGGTTTATGTGTTGGTGTGTGTTTGTGGAACCCTGGAGGTTCCACTCTGGATCACAAGGCAAATGGTCTCAGAATGGAGCAGCTCAGGGGTGGGTTGCTCCCGGCATTACTGCCACTTCGATGTGTGCAAAAGGGAAACAGTTAAATTTGTGCAATTACAATTGTTTTGCCCATGCTCAGAACCGAAAATCAAATGGTGGCCCCATAGGAGAACCGGTTCGGGGATGTGGCAGGCCTGGGTTGCTACCGGTTCCAGTGACCCAGGCTGCCAAATCACTACTGGTTGAGCTTAATCGGTCCAAACTAGTAGGAACCCACCTCTGGAGCAGATAGTGATGGGTTTCCCCCACCCACCCGGATTTTATTCTCTATAGACTCTGGTCTGGTCTGATTCATATTCAGTTTTTCTTTTGCCACTTTTCCCTTGTGGAAAAATTGGTTCTTAACTATTCAGTTTTCAGCCTCAGATGACAGAGTCCCTGGATCTCTCTACATAATTTCTTTTCAACATTTTGCTGCATTGGAAGAATACAAAGACTTCATGTTATGGAAGAAACTTTGAAGGGCAGTGCTCAAGCTAAAAAGACTTGTGTATTGAAGTAGGAGTATGAATGGAAAAATAAGAATAAATAAAATAAAAATAAGAAAAAAAATAAAGCAGTGTTTCTCCAACTTGACTACTTTAAGATGTGTGGACTTCAGCTCCCAGAATTCCCATGCTGGTTGTTGAATTCTGGGAATTGAAGTCCACACGTGTCTTAAAAGTTTGAAAAACACATAATCTAAACATATTTGGTTCATATCAGATTTCATAAAAACAGAAAAACACTTTTACTTCCAATAGATATGAGAATTATGTGTTACCTTGAAACTTTCTGCCCCAGAAATCTTGATATAAGACAGAGAATTAGCAACAACCTCACATCAAAAATGATGCAAAGTATGCACTGTTAATAAACTTTGCAATTGGAAGGGCAAAAAAAAAGATACAAAGCAATGGAAATCTATAGTAATTCAAACATAATCCTTTTTGCTGTATCTAGATTTCTGTTATATCTGCAATTTTCTCTTATGTAATTTTGAGATTTTTGACAATTTTATATCTGTGTTACATTCATTTAGCCGTGTCATTGGTTTAAGGCAGGGCTGTCAAACTCCCGGGGCGCAGGCCACATTCATGCTTTGTTTAGCGAAGGAGAAAAAAGTCCTTATACGTCATGTGATGCCGCCATGATGACGTGAGTTTGACATCCCTGGTTTAAGATAAACTGTCAGGGACACAGAATAGAAGCATTCTGAAGATGATAATAGAATTGAACATTGGCTTTGAAATATATGTATATATATGTATATGTATATATGTATGTGTATATATATATATATGTATGTGTGTGTGTGTGTGTGTATATATACATACATACATACATACATACATACATACATACATACATACATATATATATATATATATATATATATATATATATGTTATATTTATGCTGATAAATAAATAAAGGGAGACTAGTATAGATCTATTTCAAGCTATATACATATACATATATGTATGTATATCTGTGTATGTGTGTATGTATATATCTATGCATATGTATATATGTGTATATATGTGTATGTGTGTATGTAGGTATGCATGTATGTGTGTGTGTGTGTATGTATGTGTATATATATATGTTTGTTGTATTTTTGCTGATTATATATATATTCGTAGATGTAAGATTGAGATCTCAATCTTACACGTGAAAAGACCCGAATACAACAATATATTCTTCAGGAAATGTGTATAAATACATATGAAATATACTTTTATTACTCACTGCAAAGAATAACATATAGGGTATTCCTTCCATCTGCTCAAAAGCAGTGTTTGCTGCTTCTATTTTCCTACCTGGTGAGATTGTGCTGAACCTGGATACAGTCTTTTGCATGACACCATATAAAGTAGGTCTGAAAGCAACGCAAAGAGTAAACTTAGGTGTGAAGCATAGAAACACTTCTATGCAACAACTTATACAATGGCTTATAAGGGAAAGGGTTCAGTGTCGTGCATGCTTAGTCAAGAAAAAAAAGTATTGCAGAGACGAAAAGCTATTTCTCATTGTGCTACAGCACACTGCAATGAGATACTGTACTTCTCATGTTCTCCATTTGTTCTCCAAGGATACTTGCTTAGAGCTTATGAGGCCAGAGCTACAACCACATAGGGTTACTCAGAGTAGTGGGCTGCTGCCGGTTCAGACTGGTTCAGGTGAACCGGTAGTTCTGACGATCAGCTGGCCCCACCTACCCAACCCCGCCCTATCCTGTCCTTTATTTCCTTCTTTCTGGCTCACCTGATCTGCATGGCACATCTGATTTCCGTGCCTCCGCTGTTCTACTTACGGGGGCTGCCTTAGAAGCTAAGCAGTTTAGCTTCAAATTGCTGTATTTTGAAGGCTGCACGCAAGTACGTTAGGTTTATGTGTGTGTGTGTGTGCGCGCGCAAAGCTCATGATCACCGAACCGGTTGTTAAACAGGTTGCAGCCCACCACTGGTTACTCATGAGTTGTACTGGTTATTCCTGACTATTAAGAAATATGCTTTATACCCTTTATCTCCAAATGAAATAATCCCAACTTCTCCTTATCTCCACATCTATTGAGCTTCTTTCTTAGAGTAGCAGGAGGCAAAAGGACTAAGGAAGCAGTGCCTGAGGGGCTGCCCATTTCCTTCTTTGAAAAGATGTCCTGGAAGCATAAACGAAAGCATTGCAATCTCCTGTGAAGCCAGTTACTGGCAATGGTAGCTTATGTTGTATCCACACAGTAGCCATCAGACTCAGTTAATCTCTAAATTAGTCTGCTGTTCGGAGTAGATGCCTTTCCCCCAATGGCTGTCCTTTCTATACACAATATTTAAGAACCTGTAGTAAAGGAGGTTTATTACCTGAATGCAGATGAAGAGTATTTCTATGGATGGGAACAAAATTTCCATTTGCGATTCACTCTGAATATAGATGTCATACCCAATCTGGAAACTGTGCAAGACAATGCTGCATGCTCCAAACAACATTAAAGACCCTATATGGACATACAAGATGCCCCCCCCAAAGTTTTGTTAACGAAGAACCAGTTATATTTATCACATGCACAGAGAGTGCAGCATACGATCAAATAAAGCAACATTTTTTCAGTTTTTCCAGAGTCTGTAGTATCTATACAAAAAGGGCTGCCCATCATGCTTCTCTGTCATCAGATACCTTTCTGGTAGTGTTTGGAGGTCATAAGGGGTAGCCTTCATTGAAAAGATTGCTCACTTATGCCTGAATGTTACAAATAAACAGTTACGGCATTGTGGGAAAGATATAGGGCAGCAATACTTACCTCTAATCCAAATAGCTCCTGCATGGGCATCCTGATACAAGATGGCAAATGGTTTCCTTCTAGTGAACAGCAAGTAATATGCTATCCAGCTCAAGGATAAGATCTTGAGGATGCACAGGAAAATACAGACATCTCTCATGGTAATGGCTACTTTGTTGAAAAGCATACTACATATGAATGCACTGCCAAGAAATACTACATTCATGGCTAGAAGTCCGGAGAAGAGCTGCCCAGTCTTCTGGGCCTGCTTGTCGCGGTGTAACAACGAAGAGCAACGTTGGTGGAGCCATGACTTCTCATAATGGATCTGCCAAGACTCCGGTTGTGTAGTCAAGGATTCATCTCCAGCTTCTTGGAGTTGGTGTTCCTCCCCCATTCTCTTTTTGCTGTCCATGACAATTGCTTGATAAATTTACTGCTTCTGGATTTTTTTTTAATCTATGGTATTAAACAAAGTTAAGATTATTGAAGACTTAGATGTAGATCCTGAATACCCAACATGGCATCTGTGGACCTCCCTTGGTACTGATGAAGTTCCTTGTGTTATCCATTTTTTGGGAAGTAGGACATACATAAATTTGTTTAATTAAAACAAATAGGTGCCGAAGCCTCTCATTGAAAAGATGGCATTGTGTCTACATGGTTGGCTAGCTAGATCAAATAAATAAATACATGCTGAACATTGCAGTAATTCCTGGTATAATATCCTGATCTATCCTCCAATGAGGATCATTTCTGTCTAAAGCTGTATCTTTTGCTGCAGAAGCAGCACTAAATCAATGTGAATCATTTCATGTAATCTCTGATATTGTCTGAGACAATTGAGACAATTCTGCCTTCCAGGTCCTATTATTCTGCTACCACTAGGAGCCAAGGTGGCGCAGTGGTTAAATGCAGCACTGCAGGCTACTGCTAGATCAGCAGTTCAGCGGTTCAAATCTCACCGGCTCAGGGTTGACTCAGCCTTCCATCCTTCCGAGGTGGGTAAAATGAGGACCCAGATTGTTGGGGGCAATATGCTGACTCTCTGTAAACCGCTTAGAGAGGGCTGAAAGCCCTATGAAGCGGTATATAAGTCTACTGCTATTGCTATTGCTATTACCACAACATTTTTACATAAAAGGAGCCGGATACAAAACAGGTGCCATGTCAATAGTATTTTGGAGTGGAAAGGAGGAATGCAAACATAGAGATCCCAAACATTCTAATATTTGTTTTTAAAATGGGGAAGAGGTGTATGTTATAGGGTGGAAACTGAGAGGGAATAATAAGGGTTGAAGTGGTTGAAACAATACTGATTGATCACTGTATGTTTTGAATTGGAATTTGAAGGGTGGGAATGAGAAGGAATTATAAAGACTGGTTAATTGGAAGTGATGTTTAACCCCAAGAATTCTTGGGAGACCCACTAATTCTCTGGAAGCATTCTTAGAGAAAATTGACATGATAGGGATGTGAAGTGCAGAGCTCTGTGCCCACCTGTCTAGAAAACAGATACAGGTAATGTGAAGTGGTAGACAGCACTCCGACATGTCAAGTTGTAGAGCGACACCACTAATTTGTTTCTTGGTAAACTGACGTTTTGTAGAAACAAGCTATGAATCTCAAGGGAGTTCAAAACCTGTTTGCAAATTTCCTAAAGTGCCCACACTGAGATAGGATTAGGAAGTCACTGTCATGGTCATTGAGATCAATTGTTGTCCCCCAGGAACAACAATTTGAATTACTCATATGTGTGTGAAGAAATAGTAAGAATGTTTGAAATGTGTACAAGGTCAACATTTTCATAATCATCTCAAGCTATTATGTGTCTTTACGTGAAGAAAAAAAGTTACCTCCAGCCCTGTCTCCTTGCCCAATTATGGAACTTTTGACTTTGTAAAAAATTGAATATGTGAGAACTTTCTCAGTCCAAGTTTGATAGGCTGAATTAAGGAAAAACTTCTTAACAGTGAGGCCAATTAACCAGTGGAACAGCTTGCCTTCAGAAGTTGTAGGTGCTCCATCATTGGAGGCTTTCAAGAAGAGACTATCTGAAATGGCATAGTATAGGGTCTCCTGCTTGAGCAGGGAGCTGGGCTAGAAAATCACCAAGGTCCCTTCCAGCTCTGTTCTGATTGAAATGCCACTGCATTCTATGGGAAGCTTGCTTCTGGGGAAAAGGGAAATGTGTGATTGCAGCCTAAGTTACCAAGCCTGAAAGCAAATACAGAAGAGGATTAGGGCTGGGGCAATAAAAGGAAAAGCACCCTGGTAAATGATTTGCAGATTCCCAGGATTAAGAGTTGATGCATTGCTGTACTAATATAACATAAATCTTGGCAAGTTAAAAATATGGGACAGAAAAGAGTCCTAAATTGCAGGAAAAATAATTATTAAACAGGCCAGACATATTTCAGGGGGGTTCATTTTCAGGGGTTCTTGAATCAGACTTTATTAATACAACAAAGAAACTTTTTAACTCTTTGATTTTCTTTCCTTCCTTCCTTCCTTCCTTCCTTCCTTCCTTCCTTCCTTCCTTCCTTCCTTCCTTCCTCCTTCCTTCCTTCCTTCCTTCCTTCCTTCCTTCCCTCCCTCCCTCCCTCCCTCCTTCCTATATATTCCATTCACTTTTACATGAGATGAGAGTTGGAGCCAAGACATCTCAGTCCACTCCATAATCCTTTATTTTGCATTAAATCAAAGCAAGAGATACACATCTATTTTTAAAAGCTTAATATGCTGCTTTGTATTTTTTAAAAAATAGATATTTTGGAATGCCAACATAAATATCAACAATAGCTACACTGAATTTTTTTGTAGTTCTTTTTAAAAAGAAAGACATTTTGCAATTTGTTGCTGTACATTTAAATTTTTTTTAAAAACCATGCTGTCAAACTCTTTATGTATATAATAACTACACTACAGTCATGTTCCCAGATTCATCTTTCTTTTATTAAATATTTTTGGAGGAAGATAAAACTAATACAAACTGCTATCAAATAAGAAAATAAGAAAAAGGAAAGGAAAAACAAACAGTCAAAGAAATAGCTAAGGGTTCAAGAAAAAAGGTAAAAGAAAAATGGAAAAAAAGAATAAACTGCTTCAAGATTATTGTATGCACAAAGATGGAAAGATTTGGCACAATGAAGAAATGGCTAGTGAAGTCTGAATCACAACTCTTCCATGTTTTTCTTCTCCTACCTTTCAAGTCATTTAAACATGCAAAGTGACATTTACTCTTAAAAAACCCCTCGACCTCCATTTTGCTCAGTGTAGGATGATGAGGGCATATAGAGAAAGAACAGCGCCTGAAGCCACAATATTATAATTATGCAGAGGGTAGACGCCAACAGTTCTGTGTTTAGTTTTTTGCCCTTGAGTAACAACTAACCAAAACAAGTAACAAGTAACAAATTGCACCATCAAAATATCACTGTTAGAAGGCAGCTCTTCCAGTTTTTCTTCTTTTTCAGCACCATTAACACTGCATACAAATGGAGGTGATATTACCAGCTAATCCAAAAACCAAAAAAGAAAAAAAATTGGCGCAGACAGCTTTGGCCTTATATAGCCCATTGATGCCGTACTTGCTTAAGCATGGAAATATGAATCTAAATCTATAAATCTATGAAATATGAATCCAAATCTATGCCTCTTTAGCCACAGAGTTACTTTAGAAGCTGAAGTTTCATCACAATCTGCCTATGATATTTTGCCTTTGGCTAGACTTAGCCCAAGGATACGTATGGCCTTGAGCCCATGAGGATTGAGGCAATAGATAAATAGTATTTTAAAAAATAAGGCACTCTACCCAGATCACCATTTTAAGCCTTGTGTTTAAGACGTTAAACCACACCTTAAATAGATCTGGCCCAAGGCCCAGATCCATTTAAGGTGTATTTCCATTGTTAACAACACTCATGTGTGTTGGGTTGCTTTAAGCTATTATTCCTTGCAGGCATCACTAGAGACCCCAAATTGCCCGAATCTCTGGAGTATGTGTTTGAGTGTTGTGTGGGGAGGGATTTTTAGGATTCCTATGTACTGATCAGAAATCCTCCAATCATATTTCCAAACTATCATAACAAGGCATTTTTCTTTTTGTCATTTGTCATATTTTTGGGATCTCCAGAAAGGGTGGAGAGCAGAAAATGCAAGGATTCTATATTTGCTCTTCTTACCTCAGGACTGGTGGCTTAGCTGCAGCCTCTGCAGGGAAAAGACCAGAGATGAATCTTCCAGAGAAACTGAATTAACAAAAGGGATTTTTCTCCCCCTTTTGAAACACTATTTCTTCTCTAGGGTGGAAATGATTTTTCTTCTCAGAAGAACTGAGAAGCTGTCACTGGCATCCAGAGTTGCCAATGGAAAGTGTAGTTTGCATTGATTTTTTCCCCGTCTGTTGACTTATGGGATAGTCTTGTCATTATATTAATTATTAGGCGGAGAGTTCATTAGCCTGGGAGAGCCCAACCAATGGGAATCAAGTGTTTACCTTTGCACCTGCCTGGTCAATTCCTGTCAACAGGCTGTGGACACAGCTCAGAGCATACTGAGCACAAATCCATAGGCTTTCTTGACCAAAGGCGCCAAAGCTGCACTTTTATATTTATCCAGGGCTCCAGAAATTGCCCCACTTTGGCATCCTGGATAAAATACTATAGATCTGTTATGGCCTGTCACACCTGTTTCCTTGCTTTTGCCAGTTACTTCATTTGTCATCAAAACAGTGGAAGTTTCCTCAGTGCCGCCAAGAATGGAGATTGCGAGATGAGGGTGATTCTGGGCACATTATACCATAAGAACAGAGTTTACCAAAGTTCTAGATTGAATTTGCTAGACACTGTTTAAGTTACATTTCATAACATTTGAGGCATTTCAGGTCCAAAAATGTAGTTGGAAATGTACATAACAACACTAATAACACCAACATCAAATTAACACAGTGAAGTAATTCCAAACTCGGAACATGAAAAATGTAAGAAGTCTGAGGCTGCCACCCTTGAGTAATATGCAGAGATGTTGAACTACAATTCTCAGCATTCCCAGCTCAATTTTTTGGGTCACCCTTGCAGTATGAACTTCCCTTTAGAACAGGGGTGTCAAACTCAAGGCCTGGGGGCGGGATCTGATCCATGGAGTACTTAGATCTGGCCCACAGGGCCACCCTGGAAATAGCAAAGGACCGGCCTGCGGTGCCAGCTACCAGTTTCCTGAATAAGAAGCGAAATATTTTGTTCTTCCTCAAGAAAGAAAACAGTCCAGTTGCCTTTTTTTGGGGAAAAAAAAGCACAATTGAGACTACTAGATTCCTGATTCTTGTCACCAAAGACTAACTGGGATTGGCGACATATTAGATGCAGAGAAATCCAGCCATTTTGCCCTTTACTAGTAAGCAAATCATGTCACCCAGATTACCTCAAGGAAGGAAAAGTGGAAATGACTCAGTTATTTTTTTTTCAATTTCACCATGATGCAATCCTCTTACATAAATTGGGCATAGTGGCTGAAAGAGCATTAATCTTGCAAATCATCATCATTTCCTCCTGCTGATTAGCTGCCTTAGGAGGAATGCTTGCATGCTCCCACATAAGAATATAACTGGATTTCTCAACATGCTAATCAATAGGTTAAATGTCAGTAAAAAGGTAAGTGAACAGGAAGTTGCACAAAGCATAGCGATTAATCAGGGAGTCTTCTTTATATACTTGCATGCTTTGGTCCTCCAACACACACCTGTCTTGTGCAAAGATCACAGGTGTAAAAATGTTTTGTGAAGGAAACTATTTTATGTTTAAGTGAAGCCATTTTGTTCTAAGTATCAAAATGGCTATGATAGATTGCCTGATTTTTTCGTATCTACATGATAGTCCTGGGAAAGAATGTGAGAACATGATAAATCATCCAGTTGTACCAGCTGCAAGGACAAATAAGGTGGTGAGCACAAGATGTGTGGTGATAAGAGGAAGCAAGATAGTGAAATAAGGTAGTTTTACTGAACAGATCATAATTGCTACAGGGACAATTACTACCCTGATTGTGCAAAATCATAAAAGGCATGTACAGGAGGAAAGGGGCTGAGTGAATCCCTGCCTTCTTGCTTGCAAGCTGAATATACATTAATCCGATGGATGCCAATAGAATCCAAAGATTTCTCTGTGGCAGAGCTCACACTTTTTAAATTTTTTATTTTTACTTTTCTTCAACTGCAAGGACACAGAGTACTGATGTGAAGACACATGGGTGGAATCACTTGTTCTCAGAGGGAATTTAGGGGTCACTTTTAAAGGGGGGGTGATGTCTCACATGAGGTCAGCTGGACAGCTGACAGCCCAGATTTGAGACCCAAGCTCCATGCGATGCGGTGAGCTCCCGTTTCTTGCCTCAGCTCCTGCCCACCTAGCAGTTTAAATAGATAAATTTATACCATTTTGGTGGGAAGACAACACTGTATATGGTTGTATACACTTTGGTGTATTGCCATGCTAGCCACATGACCACGGAAATTGTTTTTGGACAATGCTGGCTCCCTTGGCCAAGAAATGGAGACGATCCCTGTTTTCCTAGAGCCCTAAACACGACTAATAGGGAAACTTTTAGCTTTAATAAGAGAATCAGAGCTGCCTGCAACTCCTGGACCAAGGATGGCATCGATGGTGGGATTCAATTTTTTTTACTACTGGTTCTATGGGCGTGGCTTTGTGGGCATGGCAGGGAACGATACTGTAAAATCTCCATTTTCGCCCACTCCAGGGAAAGTTTACTGCAAAATCTCAATTTAATCCTGATCAGCTGGGACTCGGGAGGCAGAGAATAAATTGGGGGGGGGGGGGCAGCCAGAGGTGATTTTTGCTGGCTCTTCGAACTACTCAAATTTTTCGCTACTGGTTCTCCAGAACTGGTCAGAACCTGCTGAATGCCACCTCTGGATGGCATGCTTTATGCCCTGATGATGTGTTGCTAAAATTTAATTATGATCAGGCATTTCAGGTAATGGCAATTTTGAATGTTCTGCTCAGAAAAAAACAAATCTGAGCTAGGTTGTTGTTTGCATAGTATTCCACCCATGCTCTTCAGCAATTTTTGCCATTGAACTTACCCTCAGTCCATAAATGAACAGATTCAAGTCACTTTTCCTTTAAAGTTTATGGCTAATATTTCCAAATGCTGTACATAGGTAATTGGGTAATTCTTCCTAGGCTGGGAATATCAAATGTAAGAAATGAACAACTCCCCTCACCTTTCTCTCTCTTTTTGTCTGTGTCCTCCCACCCAGGAACTTTTGGTAGTGCTAGCTTTGGCTAACTCTCTTCATCCTGCAAAAAACACATCTTAAGGCGTTCCCAGTCAGAAAGTGTTTCTTTGGATTAGATTCTTTAATACTGTAAAGCAAGGGTCCTCAACTCCTTGGCCCATGGATTGGACCTGGGCCATGGCATGCCAGAAACAGGGCTGTGTAAATAAGCGAAGCCCCATCCGTGGGATGCAGGCATCATGCAAAACCATGCCGGGTGTATGGAAAAATCTTTCTCCTCTTGAAAAAGCACCTTTGGGACAGCCATCACCTGGATGACTGAGAATCTCCATAGAACTGCTCCCTGATGCCGAAAAGTTTGGGGGGCCCTACTGTAAAATGTTTGAAACCTCCCCTTTCTTTTTTGTCTGCCACTCAGTTCGGCCAATTAAAATTAATTGGTTGCATTGTCTTAGATTTGAAGGTCACATGGAAGCAGCTGATTATTTGAAACTCCTTATTGATTCCTTCCCTGTATTTTTCAGTTGGCCTGTCTTCTTCTTTCTTCTTCTCTTGTGCTATTCTATCCATTCAGTCTTCCTACCCTATGATTTCCCTTGAGCCTGCTTAGTCCTGCCTGCTTTTGCCTGAATGCCCTGTCATTACCACACCCAGACTCATTACTTGCTGTCTCAGCCAGCTGAACCGCCTTGGCATCACACCTTACGCTGACACTGGTGGTCCTGCGTGAATTTGAAGGAATGGTCAGGCTCCTCCCGGGTTGAGTGATGATGCAAAGTCGGTGTACATGACCCAGGCAGGATTTTTCATTTCCCACCGTTAGCGAGAGATTTGGGCTCTTTCTCACATCCCCACAATTTTAGCATAAAGATACCTGGTAACAGTTTCCATACCACACCCTCCTGATGTTACCTTTGTCTCATCCCCCATATACAATTGAGGCAGCGTAAAGACATCTTCTCCATTCAATTTTAAAGAGGCGTTCCCCTGTCCTCCCGATACAGTATTTGCCACAACACGCTTCATTGGTGATGTAGTAGTTGGTAATGTGGTCGTTACCACTAGGAGTAAGATCTGCCAGCATCTATTAGGGTTGTGTGGTGGGCACAATCTGTTCCTTGCGGTTGTTGGGAATCTGTTGTGGCCCACCAGCAGAGCTGGTGGCAGACTCAGACAGTGAGGAGGTTGGGGAAGAACATGGGCCAGTCCTGGAGATTAGGGAAGGCTCTGATGAGGGCTCTGCATCAGAGGTAGAGCGGGGGCCAGGGCCGTCTGACAGTTATCAGCTGCCTTTGGAGTCGGACATCGGTGGGAAAGAAGAACAGCTGGAGCCTGTTCCAGATGTGAGCATGCACAGAGCTGCCAGGAGAAGGGAACAGCTAAGGAACAAGGGCCGACTTGGGAGTAAAGGCACAGATGGACAGTGAATAGCCCCTCCCAGAGGGAATGAAGAGGAGCAAAAGGGGAGTGGAGTTGGCAGGAGACAATTTGTTTCATTAGTGTGAAGATTTGTTTGTGACTCTCAGAGACTCCTTGCCAATTATTTTTTGTACAGCATTGCAAAGGTATCGACCTGGCAGCTCTCCAAACCTGATAAAGTCTGTGGTTGTAAATTTACCCTTGAAAGACTGCTGGGATTTTGCTGGATGTGAATGAGAGGAATTCACATTAGCTTAATAAAAAGGGGGTTGCCTCTTGATTTTCTGAAGCCTAGGTCAGAACAGAATCCCGGATTTGGTTTGGGACAGACACCTGGCTTCTCTAGAGATTTCTGCCCTTGCACTCTCTGAAACTTTCCGAAGCATTTTGAGGTTTTCATGTGGGTTTCTTCTACCGAGAGGTTTTCAAATACAATTCTGTGTTCCACTGAAACTGAGAGAGAAAGACTTGGGGTCTGGGTGCATGGTAAGATCTGTAGGAAGTCAAAACCCATTCCTCTCCCAGAAAAATGAAATATCCTAGGAAATATTGAAAAGGCAGAATATTTCCCTGGATGTGAAAAGGAAGAAACATTTTTAAAAGAGAGAATAGCTCCCTGCAGTTTCCTGCCCCCACCCCCTTTGTCAATGGGCCATTAAGATGTCCAAGGCAGTCCCTTTATATGATAAAGAGTTCTTCTCTTTAGCTCCAGGGGGATGGGATTAAAGCATGATAATATTGGCCCTTTACCCAACTCACCACATGGCATCTGAGAACTCAACCAAACCTGGATTCAAAACGCAGCCTAGAGAGTTGCCCCTGCATGGCCCCATGTGAGTCTGAAAACCAATTGGAATACATTTCTTACACAGGAACAGGAAACAGAGAGGTGGGGCTGAACAGATTATAAAAATCCTAGCAACCCCCTCCCTCAACTCTTCTCTTCTCCACCAACACTGAAGCATGTGATCACCTTTTCTGTTCAGGACTCAAGCCATGTGGTCCTGCCCACCATTAAACCATTTTTCCAAGCAGCCTCCATGTTTCCAGTGTCTTTTTCCCCACTTGGGGCTGAACCCAGAAGGACATTTCTTTCAATAGATCTTTACTGCATCTGCTAAAGAGTTTCAGGTGGCCATTGTCCCCCCACCTCTGATTTTATTACTTGGGGAAGGCTCACCATTTCCCCTCCTCCATTCGATTCCTGCTTGTGAACATGGCAGCCCTGAGAGTGGAATGTGACTTATTGCCAGCACAGCCAGTCCTTTGTATTGGTAGTATTTGTCAAAGTACCTGTGACCGGCCAGCTGGCTGGGCTATTATTTTAAAATATGGGTTTAGTGTTCGTTGAAAAGAGTGTTAGGCCCATGCTTGGAAATAGCTTGACAGCTATATAATTGGAGCACATGTGATGCCAATCAGTTGTCCAATTAGTTGGACAACCTAACTGGTAGTTAAACAAGCTGAACTCGCCAAGATTTATCCCAGGGCAGAGGAGAGTTGCTAATTTTTTTACTACTGGTTCGGGCGCGCTCCTGCATGCACAGAAGCGTCCAGGCGGGTGGGCAGAGCCCACCTCGGCCCCAGGTCTATCAAAGTTATGGCCCACAGCCAAGATGCATCACGTGCTGGCTACGCCCCATCCGGTTTAGCAAGGGGAAAAAAGTCATGTGATGACGCCGTGACAATGCGAGTTTGACACCCCTGATTTACCCAATCCCACCTCATTCATTAGGGAGAAGGAAGGTTATTTTTCCATCAGAGATGTCACTTGGTAGAAGAGGAAAAGGATTGATCAATCACTTTAACTTGCCTCAAATTAAAACAGCAGAGACGGGTCTGGTTGTTGGCTTCATTACTGTGACAGAAGAACATGTGACAATCAGGTCAAAGGACTTTCTACTTTCCCTGCATTCCTGACTGATGTGAAACAATTTAGCATGGCTATCTGGCTGTGCCTTCAGGGGACTGTAAAGAAATTCATCTACACAGTATCTTTTAAGCAGTGAACCATCAATCTCACCCTCCCTACCTCAAAATGGAAAACATCTTGCTAAATTTCAATGACTGAAATTTAATAGTATTGATCAAAGTAGACAATTTGTTAATAATATAACATCCAACTATTAACAGATGATTACTTGTTAACAGGTGGCCAGCTCTGTAATCTAAATTAATGTTACTGTATAGATTAAAAAAAAAACCTTTGTCATTAAGCTGAATTAAAATGCTACCTACCAATCCTTGAACCAGCAGAAGATTGGTGTAAAATTTGCTACAGTGGTCCTTATAATTCTTTTTATTTATTTATGGTATATTAAGGAGAAGGAATTGGTAGATTCCTCCAGCTTTGTTTCTTCCCATTCCCATCAACATCACCAACCAGTAAGAAAAAAAATCACCAATCACTCTTGTTAACGTGGGATGGAGAGGAAAGAAAATTAGTTTTGACAGATGGTTAAACTTGCTTTGTGCAAGTGTTTCATGAAGGTGAATTCAAAAACATCTGCAACATCTTGCCCTCTTTGATCCAGTTTTTGGAACTGAGTGGCCGGTGACTAGGCAGGAGAAGGGGGAGATGGTTGGAAAGGACCAGATTCTCCAGGCGTCCAAAGCCTCTGGAAAACAAGGTTGAGGAACTGGGTAGGAGGAAGAATGTCCTCATCAGCTCTAAACCTGTGTACCTATTGGGAGACATCTGGCTGTGCCACTGGCTTGAATGTTCCATGAAGTGTAACAACTTAACTCCATGGCCACAACCTCTGTTGGACAAGAGAAAAAAATATGCCAGTACAGCTAGGGACACCCTAAGGCTGATTCACATATATTATTAGATTTAGGCAATATGTTGTTGCTATAGTTGTTGTAAATGATAAGTTCACAGATTCAGCAATAATTGCTAACTGAGAGATGTCAAATGTAAGAACTTAAATATATTCATGGCTGTATTGGAATTCCATGTCATCCTGGCTGTGCTGGTTAATGACCACAATAAAATCTTTCATTGTTGGACTTGAGGAGGAACCAACGTCTCAACGATACGGACGTGCGGTCTCGATGCTCCGAGACCACAGCCGGTACTTTTGCCACTGGGTGGTCCAATCAGACCTAAAATGTCCCACAGAGACGGTGATCAGGAAGAATACGTCTTGCTAACCTCAAGGACATCGCAAAGTCCCTGATCAATGCAAGTGAAGTTCTTCAAGCTGGCGACAAAAAATCCAGCCAAGGCTGATGAAGTCAGGGCGGCTCCAAAACGAAAGGATATGGAAAGAGAAAGTGTTTCCAGCTGGTGAGAAACATTTACCATTTTAAAAAGAGACTGCCTATAAAAACTTAAAATTAATTTAAATTGGAGAACAGAAGAATTAAGTGGCAGAATTAAATTTGGAATGGTTTTGGACAGTGGGTTATCTTACTTTTTAAATGCTACTTTTATGGATGGAATTTATGCAAGCCTTTTAAAACGAATGGATTAAGTTTTCTTCTACTACTTTTTTCTCCTTTATTATTCTCTGTAACCTAAGGACTAAAATTTTCCTCTTTCATTACTGTAGGTGTTCTCCTAACTCATTCAAAAATTGGACTATTTTTTAAACTTGAAATACAAAAAAGATACGATAAGAAATAAAGAAATTTGCAACAATAACACTGCTACTCGGAGGCTGGAAGGTTTGTGTAGTGGAAACGAAATACTCTTATTTTTTTCACTGATTATTTTGGCTTAGCACTACAAGAGCTCACTGCTTGGTTATAGAGAGTGATAAGAAGGAAAGCATACAGATGTCCCTTTGAAGTATATCTTTAACCAGAGAAAAGTGAAAACAAAATGTTATTGTGAATCTATGCTTAATCTTATTAACCTTCCAAGCCAGAGCAGCTGTGTTTGTTAGCTGGAGATAATGGCACAATTTCAACAGCAGAAAGAAACCTTAAGCTTGCCAAAGATCTTCTCAGAAATACAGAACTTATCAAATACATATGAGAGGATAGAGAAGAAGCTGGAAGACTTAGAGCATCTAACAGCAAAATATGATGAAGAAGTTGAGGATGTTCGTCAAGTGTAAAACATGGTGGTTAAAACAAAAAAAATCGAAGTGGAAAATGAATATAAAGAAATTAAATTTGCTGATATTTATGGTGATTGGTTTGTCTCTGAAAATGGAAAGAATGGAATACTGAAAGAGGAATTAAATGGAGGGGAAATTTATCCCAGATGGCAAGATACAGAAGAAGAAAAAACAAAAGAATTTATGGATTTAAAGAGAGAAATTTTATTAGCAATATCATTGATAACACTACTGACAATCAAAGAGAAGCTGATTAAGGAAACAGAAGAAGGGCATCAAGATTACATGAGAGATCTTATAAGCAAGGAGTTGCTAAGAGGAGTCCATACAAAGTTGATCAAAGAGATGATTAGAGGACTGACACCACAAATGGCAGAAGATATGAGATTGTTTTGCTATTGGAAAGATACAGGTTGATAAATGGAAGAGTATAATTTAAAACTAGTTAAATCTAGTGAAATTTATTGGCAATATAGTTTAAATAAATAATTGATAATGTTACTAATGTATACAATGTGTAATGTCATGATGAGTATAATTGGATATGAATATTGAATGGTACCCATGAAAGGAAGACTAGAAATCCCTTTGGATTATATATAAAGATTAATTAAAAAAGAACTAAGTTAGATACAGTTAAAGTTTTGATTATTAGGGGGAAAATGTTATGATACAGGATATAGTTCAATAAAGGAGGGATAAGGATAACAACGTATATATAGATATGGCTATAACATAAGGAAACTGGATGTAAATTCTAAACAGTGATTTGGAAAGGAGGATTAGAAAATTTTGTTATTAAATATTATGGATGTTTAGCTAGAATAGGACACAAGGATTCAGTGTTAGTGGAGGATTTTAGAAATAGCAAACGAAAGGCCAGTATGTGGTTATGTATTAAATCTTGGTATATTTTATGATGAAGGATGTTTAAACGATTATAGTCAAATGAAAATGGAGATATGATGATGGTAACATGTATAAATATCTGAGTTAAAATACCTGAATTAATATGAAGTATGTTTGTTGACTGTGGAAGAGATTCATGAAAGTCTTTTTGTAACCAACTGATACACTTTCTACAGCATGTAAAGAAGGATGTTGTGTTTGTTTTGAAAATTAAAAATAAAATAAAAATATATTTAAAAAAGTCTTTCATTGTTTGGTTTTATTTTTGAAATCAGTCCTTTCCCAATTTCCATGGTGGAAATAGCACCATTGATCACAAACACTGTTACTGAACAGGATGTTTGAAGGAAAATCAAACAAGACAAGAATTCACAAGTAAATAAACAGATTCTAGTTCTGTTTAACAGACTACTTTTGCCTTTCTTTTGGATTTCCTACTCTGATATCCACTTTCTGTCATCATTATGCCATACTGACTGCAGCAAGATTTTTTTCTTAAGGTTCCAAAACTGCTCAGTGAAAAAAAATTCTTGAAAGCAGGTTAATGAAACAGGCAAATAATAAATTTCAGAAGCAAATAAGATATGCAGGACAAAGTGGAACAATTTCCTTTTATTGTGTCATCAGAGATATTTTAACTTCTGTGGAGCCTGTCATCTTTACTCTCCCTCAAGCCATTTTCCAAAATCACATTTCTTTTCATTGTAAATACAATTTCATAAGAAAAAAATGGGACTCTTAAACAGTGCAATTAAATAACTATTGTGATGATCAACCAAATCTCTAGTCAAATTCTTCCACAGATTGAAATATGTCAAAAATTCATACCATTAGCACAGCTGTTACCTTGTACACTGGAAAGAATTAGATAAGCCAAGCTTTGGGCAACCTTTAAAACATGTCAGATACTTCTAGATAGAATCCAGTATCAAAGGGGAATTTTGCACCAGATTGGCTTTACGTATGCATGAAGACAAAGATAGTGCTGCTATCCTGCTGTGCATATCAAAGACTGATTTCAGAAAGCGTAACATTGCAGAGAATCTCTTAGTCCTGTTCAATTAATCACCACATTAATCAAATAAGATTTCATAATCTGTTATTGAAGCTAGAATAGGGAACTCTAATCTTGAAAATTAGGACCAGCAAAATTTATTTACTTTTTTGGAATGGAAATATATATTCTGTTAATTTCTCCTCTTATCAGCTGTGGTTTATGGTCATATAGAATTGAACGGCATGATTTAAATTTAATACAAAGAGGCGTAGAAATTGTTCTACCGGTACATCCAAATACCAGCCTAGGAGAGATGCCTCAATGGTGGCCAAAAAAGAGAGGAATCTCTTTAAAGCAATCCTCTCCAACCTGATTAGCAAAGTTCCCATCGCTCCAGCAACATGCCCCAAACTCTTAACATGAAGATAGAAGGTGACAGAAAACACATTTTGATGCATGTGAAGAGACAACTAAATTAAGAAAGGGTATTATAAAGGAATAAATTCCATAGGTTCTCATTGATGGTCAATTTCTCTTTTTAGTGCTAGGAGGGCTTAGTAACACAATGATGATCTTAAGCCAATGCAGAAGATCTGGAATTATTTATATGACCATTATCCTAAGGCGTGAACTATAACTAAAAGGGGTGTGTGTTTGTGTATAAGATTTTGTGAAGGAAGCACTATCTAACTAATCTAGCTCTAGACAGAGTTGTAGATACTTCATGCCATCGTCCTAAAAGAGATCCTCCAATGGGATATGAAGGAGAACAATATCCCCCTTGCTGCAAACTCTGAGCTGAAGCAGCAGAGGAAGTACCACCTTTGGCAGGCTCCCAGTTAAACGCTACTAGAGGACTAAACTTGGGCATGCGGGGAGGGGTTTCCCTACGGTGGTTCTCTGGGGCTTCATTTCCCTTTTAATTATCACAATGAGAATCAATAAATATGTACATTTTATAAAAATAGGCTCATTAAAAAAAAATCCAATTATCGTTAAAAACTAACATTTCTTATTACGCTCCTGACAGAATAACCCTTTAGATGGACTCATACAGTCTTCAGGCCCTGATTCAGGACAGCAAGGAAGTCCCATCGAAACCCAGAACAGCTCCAGGATTCTTCTCATCATGTATGAACATTAACAGGGTCGTATTTTCCTGAGCCCTTCATAAATCACTGGAGAAGGGATCGAAAGGTCAGGAAGGAATCTCATGACGCCATCCAAATGGCACAAAGGCACAGTTACTTTTAAGAGTCTTCAACATTCACTAAATTCTTCTTTTCAAGTTGTGACTCCTCAGACTGCTCTACTGAAGTCAAAAATGTCCTTTAAAGTGACCAGGAGTGAATCTAGGCCTCTATAAGGTCCTTGATGTCTGCATATCTGGTAGAAAATGAAAACATAACTGAAGATGATTATCAAGAAAAGGAGTCCTTAAAATAGGGAAAAAAGGGAGGGTTTGTTTCGACTATTGTCAGTTCTCTGCATAATGCCCATCAAATCACTGGGCCTGGCACCCAAAGGGACTCAACCGCCTCAGTGTAGCTCTTTAGGCTTTAAACTCCTGGGTGCGGTGTGAGAAATGTGGGCTCTTCTAAAAAGTTCTTCATTTCTCCATTAGGACATGACATAGACCTCCGTTAAGCTAGCAACCGCATGCATTCGGTAGAAGATGCCGAAGGGTAAGCAGATGTCCACAATAGCAGCCCACATGGGGTAACCATAGAATTCAAGCTCTGTGGTATTATCAAATTGTGGCCGGGCTCCAAACGCAGGCATAATCCAGAGCTGTTTGGGAAAGAGACAAAGATAACAGCACTGTCAGCAAGTAAAAACAAGGAAGAACGAGACTAGCGAGGCCCAGTTTTTGATGCAAGAGCTACCTCGATGTGAGATTAAACACAGGGCAGCCTGATTCCAAGAGCATCAGAAGCAATGCCATCTAAGTATAAACATTTAACTGACATGCCTCTGTGTCACTGAATTCTTTAAGGCAATGAATGACCCTGATCCAAAAGAGTATGGAGTACCCTAGAACAGTGTTTCTCAACCTTGGCAGCTTTAAGATGTGTTGGACTGCTGGTTGCAGAATTCTGAGAGCTGAATTCTTGAGCAATTTTGGGTGGTTCAAAATAACAGCAAGATTGAGAAAGACTGCCCTAGAATTTTGTTAATTTTTATTTACCCCAAATATTATGCCTAATGGACAAGAGCCATACATCTTCTCCTGCAGTGCCACAATCTACTCCCCCTCCTTCATGCCAGTTTCCCAGTATTTTTTACGAATGCCAGATGCATATTTGCATTTCCTTTTCCGTCACAGAAAGGGTATTGCAGCCCAGTCAGGATAAAAATGAGAGATGATCCACTATAACGTGTCTTGGGGCTTTCTAGAGAAAAGGTGGAATATGACTGGACAAAATGTAAAAGTCACTAATTTATTCAAACTACTTTGGTGCAGTCAAATATGCACAAAAAACAGCAAGTACTGCAAGGCAATCTTCCACAAGTCAAATTCAGCGTTTCCCTTCATTTGCAATGTGTGCAGAACAGCACACCTAATTGTTGTTTATTACTCAGTCCTGCCTCTCCTCTTGCTGCTTCTGCAGCTCCTTTTATTTTAAAAAAGATGCCAAATTTGTATTTATTTGTACAGCTTTTAAATGGTTGAAAAACAAATGGAGGAAGGGAGGGAGATGGCTTTGCATTTACTCCACTTTCCACCAACAAAACTAGTTTCTCTTAATATAAAATCTGGGAAACTGAACATCATTAAACAGAATTTAGAGAACATCAATTTACTATATCACACTAGTCAATTTATACACAACCGCTACTCTCTTTAGAATGCTACTTTTAAAAAGACCTGGAAGAAATGGATGGCTCAGCTGATTCTTGGCCTTTTTTTTGGATATAGACATCACCTATCACATGAAAGGTTTCATACTTCTCTTCCTCTCCTCTTTGTTATCTGACAGTGATGTGAAGCACAGTAAAGTAAACAATACAGTAACACGTTTGGATCAGAGGTGGTATTCAGCGGGTCTGACCAGTTCTGGAGAACTGTTAGTGGAAATTTTGAGTAGTTCAGAGAATCGGTAAATACCACCTCTGACTGGCCCCACGAGTCTCAGCTGATGAGGAAGAAATGGGGATTTTGCAGTAACCTTCCCCTGGAGTGGGGAGGGAATGGAGATTTTACAGTATTCTTCCCCTGCCACGCCCTCCAAGCCACACCATGCCCACCACGCTACACCCACAGAACTGGTAGTAAAGATTTTTGAATCCCACCACTGGTTTGGATTCCAAGAAGAAAGAAAAGAAAACTCAAGTAGGGGTAGCAGCTCCATGATTTTTGTAATTGTTTTTCCTCAGTCTAGTCCTCCCTTCATTTTTTTACACTACTATCCCCAACATCCCTAACTAGCTTGTCTGCAACTCTTGGGCATGTTTGCTAGAGATTGGGGGTGTGTATGTTCGTTGAAGTTATAATTGAGACAATTCAATAAGATCAGCAAAACTTCATATTTCAGTGTGAAGGTGTTTTGGTTGAATAGGATTGAAGCTAGTTCTATCTTTCGCTATTCGACAAGAACAAAGGAACTACTCTAACTATCAATGACTAATCCAATTTTGGCTCAAATAAAATGGTCCTACTTACAATTGCATTACACAGGAGCAGGAATAATGAGCTTTCTTTTAAGAATCTCCTCCGCCAGCTGATTTTCTTGGACGTACTGATGGATCGTGTTATTTCATGAGGAGCCTGGATGGCTAGTCCTGGAGATGTTGGTGATAAAGCGTTTCCATCTTCAGGGACGCGAAGCGATACAGCATTTAAGTTGACAAAAGTGAGACCATAAATGTCTTTCTCCTGATGGTCCACTTTGCTTTCCCTTTTTAAGGGCTGCCGATGGAGGCCTTCAATTATGAAAATGTTCTGGAAAGTATGCTGGGCAATCATCAGCAAGGAATAGGTCAGGTTGAGGGCATTGATTGTGTCCCTTGGAGAACTGGCCACAGTGGCCACAATAGAGTAATAGGAAATGGCATATTGCCCTAAGGCTGCACCCATTAATAAGGCCACGTCAAGTGTTCTAGTTGGATTCTTCTCACGGTCCATGTCTCTCTTGTCAAATCTGTAAACAATGGAGCCCCCCACAGAGATGATGGACATCAGGCTGAGGCAGACAATATTGAAAGTGTAGTACATGGTGAGTACCTGATTCTTCACTTTAGCTTTATTTTTTGAATTGATCTGGATTTCATACACAATCAGGATTGCTATGCCCGACGCCATGATCAAGAGTCCCATTATGAAACCCAAAAAGTAAGTCCTCTTGAAAAGCTTAAACTTGAGATGATGAATGTGGTTGGAATGGTGGTCCATGATGCGGCCAACGTTCTTCCACATGACATAGATCATGGCAGAAGCAAAAAGGCTGTACTCAATATTGAAAGGATATAGCCAAAAGTAACCATTCTTGAAGATTTGGCAGATCTGACTTTTGCAGCCACAGTTGTCAGCGATGCCTTCTTTTAGATCAACTGCAGAGAGAGAAGGAAAGCAGGTCAAGACTAGCTCAGGAAGGATATTTTTTTTAAAAAATGTTTTTTGATTGAAAATGACATTGATGCGCATGTGCGCACACGTGCAAGGCTCCACTTGCATGAATGGCGGGTGAGTAGTGAGCAAGCAAACATGCGTGTGCAAAGTTCCATTGGGCTAACACGCTGTGTGGATTGGAGCTGTGGATGGAGTGTGCTGCTGGACTCACATGCTGGGCCTGGTTGCCAAAATGGAAAGGTTGTGGACCTCTGCCTTAAAATAATGCCCTCTAGGTTCATTTGGTCATAATTCTTATGATTCCCAGTCAACTTACCCATTCTGTGTGAAATATTTCCATCTGGTTTTTTTGATTCAGCCTTATGCACTGATTCATCTGTTACAGCAGACATCCACACTGCTAGATTGGTGGTTAAGATGAGCATCAGTCCACATCTATCATAGAAAAATGGAGAATTCTGGTTTAATGAATAAGCTCTATTCATTCCAAACACCCAATCCCCCAGCAGTGGGATTCCAAATCTTTTCCTACCGGTTCTATTAGAGCGTGCTTCATGCGTGCATGAGCTTTGTGCACGTGCACAGCACTCAAAGACTGCTCTTGGTGTCAGTGCTGATGAGCTGAGCTTTTGTTTAGCTTAGCTGAGGCGCAGCAATCCAGTCTGCCGTGCAAATCAGCTGAGCTAAAAACCAAGGGAATAAAGGACAGGGAAAGGTGGGGGTGGAGCCAACCAGAGGTGGTATTTGCCAGTTCTCCGAACTACTCAAACTTTCCGCTATCGGTTCACCAGAACCAGTCAAAACTGTCTGAACATCACCTCTGAACCTGCCTCGGGAGGCAGAGCAAATAAACAGTAGTGATCAACCTTAACTGAAATACTTTAAGGATAATAGTAATTTAATTACATTCCAAAATGAGCCTAACTCTTCTGCTTGCAAATATTTCTCGAAAAGCTTCTTCCTTTTAATAGAAATTCTTTTCGGTTGGCTAATATAGCATCCTTAGGACCTGTCGTATTACTTTGTGCACCATGACATATTGGCAGAGTAGCAATTGGCAAGTGATTGTTCATTGTAATAAATGAACTTAGTAGTATATAAAGTAAGTTTAGTATAATTTTAAAAAACCACCTTAAAACTATTTCACTGCCAGAAATGTAAAGGAAAATCCTGGCTGTGTTATTATTTATTTCTATTTATTTATTAAATTTATTTGCTGCCTGTTTTGAAATGACTATCCAACTTTGCCCACTTTTATTCTAAAGCAAGAAAATACTCTATTCAGAATTATCACCAGCTTTGGTAGTTAATCTTTTTACATCATATTACCCAATGGAAAAAGTTTCAGAAAAGTGAAAAAGACAGGTGCTCCAGAAATCATTCCCAGATCCAACATGATCCTTGGAAAAGGTCTTTTACCTTAATTGTTGAACACTATTGCTAATATTACTACAGATAATGCACTGTGATTCTGTCTGCCCAAACCCATCCTATTTTTCATTCAGTCAGTGACACTTGCAGCTTAATAAGATGGAAAGACATATTTTTGAATGATCTTGATACTAACCTGGTAAGATCCAAATGTACATGAACACAGTCTTTGGCAGACACCCACAGAAAATAAGTCTAGAAAGAAAGAAAAAAAATGCAAGTTTTAAATTTGCTTTCTATAGCATCTTGTTATCCTGGGTATGAACAGGACAGGGATGGGTTGCTACCGGCATTACTGCTGGTTTGGCACGCAAAAAATGTGTGTGCACATTTGCACCTAAAAAGGTCTGTGCATGTGCTTGTTAGAAAAGGGAAAAAATTAAATTTTTCAATGAAGATTCTTCTGCGCATGCGTAGAACTGCAAATCAAGATGGTGCTGCCGCCGATAAAACTGGTTCAGGGGCGTAGCCGGCCAAGTTACTACCTACTCAGCTGAACCGGTCCAAACTGGTAGGAACCCACCTCTGGACCAGGATAGAGTTTACTAGACTTATTGGAACACATTTTGCAGGATTTTGCTATCCAAGTCCTAAAACACTTATTGCTACTATTTACAACACGGATCTCAGCCATTTTGATATATTTCAAGTTTTTTTTAAACATTTTAGTTAGCTGCCACATCTCACAACCAGTTTATAGATTCTCTAATGTTGGAAAGCACCCATCCTGGCAGAGAAAAAGGATTAAGCATGGATCTAACATGGAGTCACTGTGCAACTACAAAAGGGCTGCGACTGAACACCCCCCCCCCCCAGTTCCTTGAAGCCTTATCTAATTGTTCCCAGGAGTAGGCTGCCAGACTGGGTAGATTCCTGTATAATAGACAGATTCTAATAAAGTGGCTAGCTTAAATCCTGTACATTTAGGTCTGTTTGTTTGTGCCTGACATTTAATTATACTTGAAATACTGGTGCACACAAACCAATCGTTTTGCTATGCTTATTCTAAGAAACAAAATATCACTGCAAAGCTACTCTCTTGAACTGAACAGCACCCTCTTACTATTTAGACTTTTAGATCTTTACCTAGCTTCTATTTTCTCCCTACTATATGTTTCCCCCAACCAATTAGCACTGGATTGCATATAAATATGTTTAAATACATAACAGTTACAAACTCACCTGGATAATTACAAAGACAGCCTGCACAACTGGATACATGATTTTGATGACTGATAAGCACTCGTAGTTACTGAAGTATCCTGTCTTGAATATATCCATCACCAATGTGAGGATTGCAAATAAGACCAAGCCACCTGTTTTGGAAAACAAATGTCATTATCTTCCCATAATAAATACACAATCCAAACTCTCTAATTGAGTTCTATGGACCTCATAGCTATGACAAATCTTCCTCAGCCCAGGAAAGAAGACAAGGGATGCCCCAATTCTGCCAAAACCTGAGCCCTACTTTATTGCACTACTAAAATTGTAAAACTGATTGATTAGTTTATAAATCTTCCCTTGAGCATGTGTGGTGTCCAACTTCAATGTTAGGGTTAAATCTTCTTTTCTACAAATAATGTTTAGGAGCAGCAGAAATCTTTCAAATCCTTAGGGCTATTTTATTCCAGAAATAGTAGTGGCACCATTTCCAAATTTTCACTGAGCACTGAGAGACTTATGGTACACTTTTTATCATTTTGCTCAGACAAGAGACCTGAGCTGCTTGTTCACTTTTATAATTTTCAATCCATACTCCTTATATGCCTGTCCAGAATACCATATTTAATCATAGCTTAGATATACAAAATCAAGCTTGAACTGGATCCAAGACTTAGCTTCGGAGCTGCCTGAACATTAGTGAGCTCTAATTACAGCCTAACTCTGCAGAGCTGTGATCAATATGATTCACAGCTTCCTTCCTGGTACTCGTTTACTCAAAAGCATTTAACATTTCCAATCTTATAAATGCAATGGGAGCCACTGAGATTTTATTTTTTAAACAAACACAGTCTGATGCACTGATAAACCCAGCACTCCTCCAGCATGACAATATTGGCTGTGCTTTGCTTTGCCTCTTATCAAATCAAAGGTACGCTTTAACCAGCATCTCCTTACCTCTTAGCCAGATAGGTCCTGCGTGATTGTCTTTGTAAGGGATGGCAGCCTGCCGCCTGGAGGTACTGAAGATATAGAAGAGCATCCAGATGATGGCAATCAGCATCACAATGGTGAGCATGAAAAAGGCATCGTAGTCATGCAGTTTGACGTTTTTGAATGCCCCACCACTGACAAGAGTACATGCTAGTAGCATCAGGTTGATGGCTAGCAGGATAGAGAAAACACGCCCGCCTTTTTTCCAAACTTCCTTGGGGCTGTGCGGCAAAGAGATAGAGGAGAACCTGTGTATATGTTGGCCCACAGGTGGTAAATGATCAGGACTAAAGCTGCTCTTGTCATCCTTCTGGCCGGAGCCCATGATGGAATCTTCACGTTTGATCTCACTGTTTTTCCTCACAGACACATCGGTCATGGTTTAACCAACACTAATATAGAACTGCCAGCATAAAGGAAAACAGAGAAAGAGAGAATGTGAGAACACTTCAGGAGAAAATATATTCTTTTATATCAGAGTCCAGGTTTCTTTCAGATTTAGACTAATAATGGTTAGATATTAGGCAGATGGAATGGAAAACCGAATTTCAAAATGTAAGTCTACAGTATTTTAAATATGACTTGAGCCAGAATCTCTCAATAACATTTGGATAGAATTTCTTATATAACCCTTTCAATTTGAATGAAAGCCCGTTTTGTTATTCATGTCTGGTTATGATAGATGTAAGGACTTACAATATTTTGGTGAGACTTTATATACACATACAGTACATACATACACATAACATACATACAGTACACACACACACACACACACACATATACACACAGAAATCAATTTCCCTTTTGATACCCTATTTGTTCACCAACAATTTACATTAATTTTTTGAAATTGAGGTCTCCATTTTCTGAACTCGATTCAAACCACATCATGATCCATCAATGAAAAGATGGAACAAATCTGAGTTTCCACCATCTCTTCTGGGGCTTGTGGGTCAAGCCTGGCTTATTTCTCAGCTGTTCAGTCAGGCTCATTATTAACACATAACAAATCCACCAAGTGCTTAGGCATAAAGCTCCCTTAATTACTCTTCTGGTCTGTAATAATTGGGGCAAGATGTTTTGTACCAGACTATGGCTATGGCTCCCGGAAGAACAGAAATCACTACAGACAAAATGCCATATTACAAACCCTTCTTTACTCCCAATCAAAAGCAGAGATTTATCTCAGGATATCATTGCATTGAGGAAAAACAAATCTTCAATTCAAGCCAATAAGGTAGATAAGGGGTCCTTGGTATTCTCTGTAACACCATCACTGATTATTTTACCTAGTTTGGGTAATGAAATGTCTGCAAGAAAACAGGCAAGCTCAGAGAGCACCAAGGACCCCTCATTTCAACCCTGAGCTACAAATATTCTCCTTTAAAGATAGATAATACCTTCCTCTACACTGGAATCTCTCAAACCTCTAAACCAGTCATGTTCTCTTCTTACATCACCAGTCTATGCATGTCCATTCAGAAATAAATCCTATTGCAGTCACTATGGTTTAGTAGTCCCAAATCACTATGTTTAAAATTAGGGTTGTATAAAACATGAGTCCCGTGGAATGAGAGGGACACAAAATGAAAATAAAAACTGTAAAAGTTAGTCCCTTTACTAATATTAAGCTCAGCAGTTATATAGCTAGGCAAGCAGAACGAAAATCATGGTTTTAGCCAAGCATCATCTCACCAACCTTTCTGCCTTCAGGTCGGCTTGTTGTTCTCACTGGTTTTGCACAAGCTTCCTTTTTTTGCCCCAGTTCACAACAGCCCTGAGATTTATATTTGTCCGGATGTCTTTTGATTTACACCATTAGTGAGGTTGACAGGACTGCTTCATAAATGTCTCAGAAAGGCTTACAGTACCCATTTTGGGCCTGAATTAAGTTTAGGGCAAAAAAAAAAATCCCAACACGTGAGAGATTATAAGGATCAAGGTTACTTGATATGAAAATGGGAAGAAATCATCATAAATATCCTGCCAACAAAAGCAGAAGTGCAATTTTTTTTTATAAAAAACCACATGGGAAATTGTTCTTAATTTAGAAACTACCTGTCAGTCCTGAAAAAAAAGTGTCTCTCATGTGACACTTTTTGCATGCCATGTTCTTTAAAAGGCAGAAGTCTAAGGCAACAAAAACTTCAGATGCTGATGTTTGTATGTTGAAGGACGACCTTGGACCTTTTTCTATGAGGTGTCAAAGATGTGTGTCTCCTCCCCCACTTCTGAGACCACGTTAAGCCAGCCTTTTAAACTGCTAACTAAGCCAAACATAGAATCTAATTCACACATTCTGTTGAGCCAATTTAAACCCCATATTGGTTCAATGTTATATGTAAACCAGCCACTGTTTTTCCCTGGAGCAGTTCACTTCCCAACTGATGTGACATTCAGTAAGAGGATGAACATTGAAGAGCCCCCCAATTTTGAACACAGCTAGGTTAAGGCAACATCATCTGTAAATTTGTTTTACAAATATTTGTAAATCATTTTGTTCGCATTTGACTACTCTAGAGCAGTGGTCTCCAACCTTGGCAACTTTTAAGAACTGTGAACTTCAACTCCCAGAGTTCCTCAGCCAGCTTTGCTGAGGAACTCTGGGAGTTGAAGTCCACAAGTCTTAAAGTTGCCAAGGTTGGAGACCATTGCTCTAGAGTAGTCAAATGCGAACAAAATGTATAAAGACTAAAATGTAATTGCATAATTAATGGGTTTAAGTACTAAGCAAACTTAGGTAATTCAATAAATTACACCGCAAAGGTTAGTGTGCTATATAAACCACCATTGTGACATAATAATTAAAAATTCTAGATTAAAGAGTTCTGGGTTCAAATCCCTGCTTGGACACGAAGCTCCTGGATGGACTTTTGGCCTACCTTACATATTTGTTCCAAGAGAAAAATGCAATGGGAAGAATGCCTAGGGAGACGGCCCTGAATTCTTACAGAAAAGGCAGAAAGTAAATCTAAGGATATAAATTCCAGGTTAGCATAGATATGCCTAGCAGTAAACCTAGAAAAATTCCAGACAGGTCCAGCAGGCATTGGGGAAGATGTTTGTGTCTGTCAGAAGAAAAGGCTTGGCTTGCTGCTCCCTCTCATGGGGAATTTATAGCCTTCAGAATGCTTCTAGGCTCCCAGCATTCTCAGACCACACAGCCAATGGTGACAAAGGCTGTAAGCTGTAGTTCCCGAAGCCTGTAAGTTTCCCACCCAATTAAAATTTGATCTGTGCAAATCACCAGCTGAAGCTTTTTGAGATGATGATGGTGATCATCTACTAAGGCCCACTACTGTTAAAGAGACACTGTTGAAAAAGGAATTGTCTTCCTTCCATATTTTTTTTTTTAGTGCAAGGAAAAATTACAGTTGGGAAGTAAATGTATGCTATGTCATTTGAAAGCCTAGTGTATTTCTTTTTTGTCAGAATTTCACATCTTGGATTACTTGGAAGTTGGTTATTTTTACAGCAAAAGTCAGGAACAGTGGCTGTTCATTAATCAATGTCATGTTACCTCTGTATCCTAAAAGGAAAAAAATTAAAAATAGTTAAGTTTCCTAAGCTAGTCTTTAACACAGGACTGTCAAACTCCTGGCCCATGGGCTGGGTGTATCATGCACTGGCTGTGCCCACGCCTGGTTTAAGCGAAGGGGAAAAAAGTCCTGATAACGTCACATGACATCGCCATGAGGACGTGAGTTTGATACCCCTGCTTTAACATATCATTAACTCAAAAAGGCTGGAAGAAATAGAGCTTCTGGTAATTAACAATATTAAAAACAATCATGAGGAAAATGTCCTATAAATAAATAGTTTGCCAATTGCCAAAATGCTACAAGAGTTTCAAGTTCGCATATTTTTTGTGTGGTGTTGCTCAGTTGTGGAATTTGGATTTTATTTCTCATAAAAGGTTTCCCATGAATTTTATTTTCCCACTAGAGCAGACATTTTAACTGCTCATAGCATTCCTTCGCTGTTAGGATGATATTGGGCGGGTGATGAACAAATACATCAATAGCTTTCAGGCTCTCAGGAAGTCTGAACAAATGATTTTTAATGCAATTGTTAATTGATAATATATTTGTATTCTAATCGTATGGATCTTCATTCATACAACTACCTAATCATTTCCTTCCTTCCCCTACTGACCCATCCCTATTAATTTAAATTTTCCACACATCTGATGAAATCAGCTGTAATTCCGGAAACCGATACTAATGCAATGTTTTATTGTACGCTGAAAACGTACTAGCAGACTCTTTCTACTTCTCTAACAACAGATGGCGATAGAGGAGCAACTATTTCCAAAAGAGGGCCTTGCCATTCTTGTGGAATTCAGTTTATTATTTTGTATTTAACAGCTAAAGATTCTGTAAATGCACAAATTGAATCACATTGATGTAGTGATTAAAAAAAGGGGGCACAGTGAGTTATTGTTCTGCCTTAGGCAGGAAGCCAGCCAGGTGACCTTAAGGCACTCATTCTCCTTCAGCCCTAGAAACAAGGCAATCTTGCCTAGAAAACTGCAGGGACCAGTCCAGGCAGGTGTCAGGAGTCAACACTAACTTTAAGGCATATATTGTACCTGCAAAGAAAAAAAAGTAAATGAATGCAACAAAGATGTCTTGGATGCCCCCAAAATTGAAGATGAACTAAAGGCTACTAAATAGTAAATAGCAAGCAGCAACTGCCCAATCTTTTCTGAGCTCAGGAGCTAAGCAGGATTACCTGGTTAATGCATGGATGGGAGACCATATGACTATCGGCTAGACTGAGAAATTGTCAAAGAAAGCTAATCAGATCCATATTGTTCCAAGAAAGCTATTTGGAGACATCTTTTATTTAGTTTATGGCAGGAGGCATCTATGTACTACAGGGGTGGGTTGTTGCTGGTGTTACTGCGCATATGTGCAGTTGCCTTAAATAGGTCTGTGCATGCACAGAACATCAAAAAATACCCCAAAAAACCCCATGCTGTGGCGACCAGGGAACTGGTTCAGTGGCGTGGCCAGCCTGGGTCGCTGCCAGTTCTGTGACCCAGGCCAACAATCCACTACCGGTTCGCCTGAACCAGTAGCAACCCACCTCTGATGTACTTCCGGTATATCAACAGGAGTCAAACTTGGCATAGTAGTATATTTTTTCTTTAGAGTCAAGCCCAGATACGTTATTGCTTAATAAATGAAATCTCTGATAGAAATTTCATGCAGGCTGATTGAATTATATTGGTGTAAGGGAAGGGAAACTAGTTACTTTAGAGCTGATACACTTTTGTGTCTTATTTTATCTGGGCCCAATGCATGCTACTTAAGATTAGGCTGCCTTTAGTAGCCTGTGTGCAAAGATGGTGGCCTGCCATGTGTCTGTTGGAGATAAGCTCATGCCTACTGTTGTGTAGTGGGGTGCCCAGTGTCAGACTGTCACCTGGAGCCATTCTCTAAATGGCTTCATAACACTGGCCTGGCATATAATTAATCTTTTGCTGGGCAGAGAGTCAGTATGATATAGTAGTTAAGGTCAGGGGTGAGTTCCTATACAGGTCGGTATTGTTACTGCTTTCTTCGCTCATGCACGTGCCGGCCACATGTTGCTGGCGCATGTGCAGTTGAGTAAATATTGTTCTGCACATGAACAGAAACATGTCGGCAACGGGATAAGAGACATGGGAACTGGTTCAGGGGTGTGGCGAGCCTGGGTCTCTGCCGGTTCTGCAACCCTGAACTGGGAGCAACCCACCTCTGGTTAAGGTGCATCACCAGCAACTATGAGTTCTAGTCTTGCTTTGGACACCAACCAACTGGGTGACTTTGGGCCAGTTCCTCTTTCTGAGCCCTCGGAAGGAGGCAGTGGAAAAACATTTCTGGAAATTCTTGCCAAGAAAACTGTGGGGACGTCCATGCAATTGCCAGGAGTCAACACTGACTTGAAGGCCTGTGCATGCCCCCCTGCCCCCCCCACCTCCATAATCACTGGCCAGCAGTGGGTACTTCATAAGGGATAAGAGATTTTAAAGCCTAAAGTGATTGTGTAATAATTATGTATCTCTCTCTTCACTCATTCCCCCTAAAGGGAAAAAAAGATGGTAGAATTGGTGAATAAACATGGGGAGGAGTACGAATGTAGAAGCAGATACATTTCTGAATATTTTTACTCTTTCTGCCAGAATTCTTTCGATGGGACAGAGTAACTCTGGAATAAAACTTCAGCCTGGATGAGTCTAAGTATTCTGAAGTGCTACACTCTTGATTTAGTAACTGTTGCTTTAGTAATTCAAGCCAAAGTTTCCAAAAGCACATTCCCAAGCAGATATTCCCACCAGGTAAGTGGCCCAAAGGAGAAGTGTCTTCTGCAAGGGGCTAGCTAAGGCAAAGGCAGGAATTTTTAGGACCCAGGGGAATCCACAGCAAATAATATGCCTTCAATATGAGGAGTTCCTGCCCTCTCCGGGCAGGGAATCTCAAGTATCCTGGCAACGGAGCTCCCTCCTCTCTGACAGCTGCTTTTCTAGAACTCTGTTGCCATCTCCGTGCCGTTCACCCTCCCAGGGCCATGGGCAAGCTTTAAGGCTACACCATGAATGACCAGTACCACCGTGCATCCAGAGACGGCTATCTGGACCTGCTGAAAGAAGCCACCAAGAAGGACTTAAATTCCCCTGATGAAGATGGCATGACCCCAACCCTGTGGGCTGCCTACCATGGCAACCTGGATGCCTTAAGGCTGATAGTTAGCAGAGGGTAAGTCTGATGTTTTGCACCATTGTGTTTTTGTTTTCATCCAGGCCTGGATGAAACCTTTCATCCCAGGAAGGAAAGGTTCTTTCTTTCTTTCTGGGTATCAAATCCACCGAACCTTGCAGGCCACTGAAGTGACGACAGCTTTCATTTGTACCTGGTGGCAGGTGAGATGCCCTGAGTTCACTGTTGTTCAGGAAGGGCAGGATTTCAGGCTGTGCCCATCAGTAATGGTTTCCTCTTATCTTCGCTACCGGTTTGGAACTGGAAGTGCACATGTGTGTGCACTTACTTTGCTCCCGTGCAGCTCGTGTGCAGCTCGTGGGCGGAGCCTCCCTTTGCCACTTGTACTGGTTCGCTTGAATCGGGGCAAACCAGCAGAATAGCACCTCTGGTTCTCATCTTATGAAGTTCTAGATGTATTGATGGTATGTGTCTTGAGAAAGCAGAAAAGCTCTGACTTAGATCAGTTCCTTCAATATTTCTCCTCCTCACCCCATCCAAACTTTCAACAGCTGAATGTTTTGCTTGCATTGATCTAGAATGGTCTCCATCACACTCAGATTGTTTGCAATGAACTCCAGTACTCCCTTGGGTTTTACTGAAAATTTGGATGGGGTGAGCTTGTCACTGCTCATGGATTGGCTGAAGAGATGCATATCTTAACTAGGGGAAGAAAGTGTTTTGTTCTGAGCCTTCATTTTCATTACAATCTGAAGAAATATTTCAAAGGCTGAAAGTCAAGGTTGGAAGGGATTTTAAACAGGATCTATTCCAATCCCTTGCTCAATGCAGGCTCCGTTTAACATCTTAATCATCTCCTTTCCAACAACCATTGAAGGAAGTGGGCTGATTAGGATTGTCTTGTGACTTGTGATCCAAGCCAGTTTGGATATACAGTGCATATCTGAAAGTATTCAGATCCTCTTCACTTTTGTCAATGCTGTTATGCTGCAGCCTGACTTTACAGTTGTTGAAATTCAGTACCCCATAATGATAAAGTGAAAACAGAATTTTAGAAATGTCTGCAAAACACCCGCACAGCATGATGCTGCCACCGCCATGCTTCGCTGTGGGGATGGTATTGGGCAGGTGATGAGCGATGCCTGGTTTCCTCCAGACATAACATTTAGAATTGAGGCCAAACAGTTAAATCTTGGTTCATCAGAGAATCTTATTCCATACCATCTGAGAGTCCTTCAGGTATTTTTGCAAACTCCAAATAGGTTTTCATGTGTTTTGCACTGAAGAATCATGCCCAATCAATTTAATTTACTACAGGTGGACTCCAATCAAGCTGTAGAAACATGTCAACAACAATCAAGAGAAATGGGAGGCACCAGATCTAAATTTCAAGTGTTGTTGCAAAGGGTCTGAATACTTATGCTAATGTGATATTTCAGTTTTTTTTCTTTTTAATAAATTTAGACATTTCTAAAAAATTTTTTTTCACATTGTCATTATGGGGTATACTGAGGGTAGATTAATGAGAAAACAAATGAATTTCAACAACTATAGGATCAGGCTGTAGCATAACAAAATCGACAAAAGTGAAGATCTGAATACCTTCTGAATGCATTGTATACATTTATTTTCTTTGATACAATCAGTATTTTGTATTAACTATTGAAAGAGTAAAGAAGGGAGGAGAAAAATTACCTGGAAGGCAACAGAATTATTGGAGGCACGTTTTAGGTTGTTCTTGAGGTAGGACCCAAACGCTGAGCTTTACAAGAGGTAAAAGAGCTGGGTTACTTATTATGGTATGGGTAGTTCTCGAGTTATGGCCACTTTTTTCAGCAACTGAATAAGGGGGATTTATGACCAGTCTGTGAAGTTATAGCCTTTGCAGCATCCCCATGATCATATGATTGTAATCTGGATGCTTGGGACTTGGCTTGCAATTACAAATCAGAGCAAGCCATAGTCACAGGATGACCCTTTGGAACCTTCCTTGCTGGCTTCCCACAAGCAAAATGAGTGAGGAAGCTGGCACGGAAAGTCACATGTAGCTTCTGTAAATTGCTCCCACTGCATTTTCCCGAAGGAGTCCCAGTACAGAATAGAAGATTCCCAGGAATCCTATACTCTGCAGCACCCCTCTGATCACCTGCCCTCCATCGTGCATCCCTGCCCACCGCACCCCATCCAGACTCTTTATCTGGGATTCCCACTTCTTCTCACTTAATGACCCAGTTTGGATAGGCGGTGCACCTGGGGATTGGATGAATATCTCCCCCAGCGGCCGCCATTTTTGGCCCCGACCTTCTTCACCGTCTTCTCTTCTGGTTTACCTTCCGAATAATACCATCGCTGTAATGATTATAGAGACCTTCTGGCGTGTTGGCAGCTTTGCAGCTCGTTGTGTCGCACGCCTTCGACGGAAGGAAACGACGGGAAGCAGTGGGGACACAGGCGTGAATTTAGCATCTCTTCTAACTGGCGCCTACACCCCCCCTGAAACCGCTCCAGCCATTTCAGACTCTGGGCCCTCTGGCCCCTTTTGCACTTTTCCGGACCCACAGGAGGGAAGAGGGATTGAGGAACTCTCCCTCCTGCACCATCATTAGTTTCCGGCTTTCCGAACTGCGCGAATCCGCTTGGGTGGAATTTAAGATCTGCATAATTTCTGCTGGTGGAGTATGTGTGGTGTGAATGAAGATGAATGAACCCACTTTTAATTTAACCAATTTTTATATTATTGTACTACTGTATTTTGTATATTTTTAAATGATTACTGTGGGGTATGTATGAGAGAGTGTTTGTGTGGCATACATAAGAGGACTCAGAGCGCAGCCTGGTGCCCCCTCCACTGAGTGCATAGGCAGAAGTGGAAGGGGGCCCAGACCTACCTCTCGTCCTAGATAGATATGGCCTGCCAGGAAAAATGGGGGCCATGGGAGAAGGGGAGGGGTCTACAGGGATGGGGGCGGGTCGGAGCATCTCGGTCACATCCGGGAGGGGCAGGTATGACGGGAGCTACAGGGCTAGCCATTACCAGGGAAGGAGGGCTCGCTACGTCACAGCGATCCTTTGTTCCGGCCCTGTAAGCTCAACTCAAGGACCTGGTGGCAAGAGAAGCCAGGGCCTTGGTCTCAGGTTGCTGCTGCTAAATGCCAGGTCTGTGACCCATAAAGCTCCCCTCATCCGGGACTTAATACTTGACGAGAGGGCAGACCTGGCATGTATTACTGAAACCTGGCTGGGCCAGGAGAGAGGAGTCCCCCTCTCAGAAATATGCCCAGAAGGTTTCCAGGTGCTCCACCAACCACGACACCAAAGAAGGGGTGGGGGAGTGGCAGTTATTATCTGTGGATCATTAGTTCCTCGCAGGATCCCCGTTCCAGAGACTGTGGGGTGTGAGTCTCTTCTCTTGAAGTTGGACCTAGGGGTTCAAGTGGGCTTGTTTTTGATGTACCTACCTCCCAGCTGCATCACAACAGCCCTGCCTGCGCTCCTAGAGTCAGTAGCCGGAGTGGCAGTTGAGTTCCCCAGACTCATAGTACTGGGGGACTTCAACCTGCCATCTCTAGGTGAACGCTCTGATGGGGCTCAGGAGTTCATGGCTTCCATGACAATCATGGACTTGACCCAGGTAATTCAGGGTCCGACTCAAAGAGCGGGACACACACTCGACTTTGTGTTTCTCTCGGGGCAGTGGAGACATGATCTTGAACTAAGGGGAATAGAGATCTCGCCCTTGTCATGGTCAGATCACTTCCTGCTGAGGCTTGACTTTTGGAAGCTACTCCCCCACTGCAGGGAGGTGGAACCGATTAAATGGTTCCGCCCCAGGCGCCTGATGGACCCGCTGGGATTTCAGAAGGATCTTGGAGAGATATCTGACTCCCTTGTCCAGAATCCGATAGAGTCCTTGGTTGCCGCCTGGAATACAGCGGCGACTGAGGCGCTGGATCGGATTGCGCCTTTGCGGCCTCTCCGCGGCAGTGGATCCAGGAGGGCACTTTGGTTCACCGAGGAACTCCGGGAGATGAAGCGCCAAAAGAGACACCTAGAGCGACATTGGAGGGCTAGCAACTCTGAATCCAACCGAACACTATTAAGATCCTTTATTAGAACTTATTTAGTGGCGATACGGGCGGCAAAATGTGCACATTTTCCCACTATTATTGCGTCCACAGAATCCCGCCCAGCCACCCTGTTTAGGATAACCTGCTCCCCCCTGAAAGGGGAGGACACGGGGGAACTCTTACAGGAACGGGATGAGGAATTTGCTCAGTTTCTGTCGGACAAAGTCACTCAGATTTGGACAGACCTTGACTCCATTTGGACAGTACCAGCAGAGATGCCGAGGGAGGGTCTTGCTCAGATTTCCTGGAATGAGTTCCAGCTTGTCACTCCTGAGGAAGTGGACAAGGCCATGGGAGCGATGAGTGCCTCCACCTGTTTGCTGGATCCGTGTCCCTCCTGGCTGGTCTCGACCAGCAGGGAGGTAACATGAGGCTGGCTCCAGAGGATTACAAACTCGTCTTTGCAGGAGGGATCTTTCCCGCAACCTCTGAAGGAAGTGGTGGTAAGACCCCTCCTCAAGAAGCCTTCTCTGGACCCTGCTATCCTTAAAAACTATCGTCCGGTCTCCAACCTCCCTTTTTTAGGGAAGGTTGTTGAGAAGGTGATGGCCCTTCAACTCCGATGGACCTTGGATGAAGAGGATTATCTAGACCCCTTTCAGTCTGGTTTCAGGCCTGGATACTGCACCAAAACCGCCTTGGTCGCACTGACCGATGATCTCTGGCGGGCCAGGGATAGAGGACATTCCTCTATCCTAGTGCTCCTTGACCTCTCAGTGGCCTTCGATACCATCGACCATGGTATCCTTCTGCGACGGCTGGAAGAGTGGGAGGCATTGTTCTACGGTGGTTCTCCTCTTACCTCTCCGACAGGTCGCAGTCGGTGTTGGTTGGAGGGCAAAGGTCGACCCCTAGGCCCCTTAAATATGGGGTGCCGCAGGGCTCGGTCTTGTCCCCCCTCCTATTCAATATCTACATGAAGCCACTGGGTGAGATCATTCGTCGGCACGGGATTAAATACCATCAATATGCGGATGATACACAGTTGTATCTCTCCACCCCGTGCCAGCTCAGCGTAGCAGTGGAAGTGATGTGCCAGTGCCTGGAAGCTGCCAGAGTCTGGATGGGAGTGAACAAACTCGCACTCAATCCTGACAAGACCGAGTGGCTGTGGATGTTGCCCCCCAAGGACAGCCCAGATAGTCCATCCCTAAGCCTGGGGGGTGAAAATTTATACCCCTCAGAGAGGGTCCGCAACTTGGGGGTCCTCCTGGATCCGCAGCTGACATTAAAACATCACCTGTCAGCTGTGACCAGGGGGGCCTTTGCCCAGGTTCGCCTGGTGCACCAGTTGCGGCCCTATTTGGATCGGGAGGCACTTCAAACGGTCACTCACGCCCTCGTCACCTCAAGACTTGACTACTGTAATGCGCTCTACATGGGGCTGCCCCTGAAAAGTATTTGGAGACTACAACTAGTCCAGAATGCAGCCATGCGAGCGATACTGGGTGTACCAAGATACACCCACATTACACCTATCCTCTGCGAGCTGCACTGGCTCCCTATCGGTCTCCGAGCACGATTCAAGGTGCTGGTCATTACCTTTAAAGCCCTACATGGCCTAGGACCCGGATATCTGCGAGACCGTCTTCTGCCGCATACCTCCCAATGGCCGATAAGATCGCACAGGGTGGGCCTTCTCCAGGTGCTGTCAGCCAGACAATGTCGGCTGGCGGTTCCCTGGGGGAGGGCCTTCTCTTTAGCCGCTCCGACCCTATGGAATGAACTACCCCCAGAGATCCGGACCCTACCCACTCTCATGGCATTCCGAAACGCTATTAAAACCTGGCTATTCCGGCAGGCCTGGGGCTGTTGACCTCATGACTGAGGTCCAGCCCCGATTAGACTGGGTGCATGATGTGGTTTTTTAATCTGTTTTCCTCCGTTTTTTAACTCTTCACTTTTTAAAATTTATTTTCTGTAAGCTGCCCGGAGTCCTTCGGGATTGGGCGGCCTATAAATTTATTAAATCAATCAATCAATCAAATCAATTGATCACATGTCTTGGGGCTATAACAGCAACCAGGACTGCCAGAATTGCTGTTGCTAAGTGATGCAGTCACGTGATGTTGCATTTTATGACTGCTCTGCTTAGCAATGGCAATCCCGGTTCTAAATGCCATTGTAACCCGATGATCACCTGTAATACTTCTGTGTGATATTTCCCATTTTGTAGTTGAACTAGTGGTAACAAATCAGGGCTTTCCTAAGGCAAATCAGCAAGTAGTGGCATCTTTTTGAGCTACTTTCATGTCTAAAATATATTGCAGTGGCATCACTGGCCCCCAGATTTGGGGGACAAAATAAGATCTTCACAAGGCCTTTTAAATTCATAATTTTACACATAAAATAATAAATGGAAACAATAAGGATCCTCACACTGAGGTTTTTTAAAAATATTATTTTCGTGACTGCTATTATAACACATGTGCTTATAAGAAATTGATGTTTCTCCATACTTTCTGCCAAGTATGAAAACTATCTCCTATGTCCTTTGTTTTCCCATTTATACTTTTTCTTGCGTTCTTGTACTTTTGAATTTTGCTGGATTCAGAACCCCTGGTTTTTAAATATGCATGTACTGGACCAATTCAAATAACAGAATTCTCTTTAAGTGTGACTACTGAGTAAACTAGTATTTTTCCTTTCTTGTTGGAATTCATGCCTCCTGCTTTAAAAACACATCCAAAAACCATAAGAGGAGGTGTAAACTCAGAAATCCATATAATTCTGCTCTGATGTAAAAGGCATAGAAGTTGGTTTCTGCAGAAAGATGCTCTTAGTACATACAAGCTGGAGTAAATATTCCCAGCAAAGAATCTTGCTCATGGCCTGGCTAGTGTTTAATGAACTGAAAAAAAACACCCGCTTGCTGTCTGTTGAAGAATACAAGTACTAAAAATGCTCCTGCCCTTTTGGCAAAGAATCTTATTAGGAAATGATAGATAGTCCTGATGTTTTAAAATAAGCTTCTATCATTGACTGTGTTTTATTGGGGGAGAAGAAATATTTACAGGAACTTAATTGAAATAAACAAAGAATTTGCAAGAGAGAGGGAGAAAGATTTACTATCTTAAGAAAAGCCAAAGCATTGAAGTTCAACATCAATCCATGTTCCCTTTTCTAATTAACAACAGTTTCATTTTCTTCTGTGTGGTCAAAGATGAAATTAGAAGAAAATATGACCTGTGATTCAGAGAGCTGTGGGCTCAATTATTCAGAGTGCTTTTGTCCTTTGCAAGATTTCTGGGGATTTTTCTGAGTCAAAATAAGCAATGGATGTAGCAGTGGTACGGAGCTAATGAGACACCACATGGATCTATCAATCTGGTTTCTTCTCCAAGGTCAGGTCAGCACTTGTACCTAACTACAGCACAAAGGTATTTGGCAACATCATTTTTCTACCATAGCTTCCATGACCTTGCCTCTGTTTCATCCCCAGCCAAAAAGCAAGATGGACTTAAGTCATCTTTAACTTTAGCATTATTGAAATAATATATTATCCAAGGGCAGCCACCAGATGTGCAAAATATGCCGGGTTCTGCCGCCCTTCACCAGTGAGTTGAAGCAAAGAGGTAGAGAGGATAGGGATTGGCAACAAGGGCAACACATTTCATGCTGGGAGACACCCTTTCAAGTATGGGTGAACTGTGCATTAGGGCCTCAGCAGGTATCTCTCTTGTTCTGTACTTTAATCATGGTGGTTGATGTTCACAGGTAAGAAACATAACTGTTGGCCATAATGGCCTTAACTCGAGGACTACCCATACCATAATAAGTAACCCAGATCTTTTACCTCTTGTGAACTGTGAACATAACTGTACGTTCACAGGTATGTCCTACAGGTAAGAAATAAAAATTGAATGATTCCTTCCCTACATTACATAACAGATGGATGGTCTGTGTATGGAAAATCCACCATTATTTTTCATCCAGCACAGGCACTAGAGGGAGGCAGCATTCTGCCTAGTTCATTAGTGTTACAAAAAGCATCTCTCCTCCTCCTGTCCGTGCTCTAATGAGGGGCAAAAGTAGAATTAATGGGATGGCTGGAAAAAGAGAGGCGAGTCAGCCTTTTGCTGGCCAAGATCTCTGTTCTTCACTGCAGCCTTTGACAGCCTATTCCAGTGATGGGCAACCTTTTTGGCGTGGTGTGTCAAAAATCGGCAAAAAATCGAGCATAACTCGCGTTGTGTGTCACTTCGACAAAAACATAATTTTGCGCAATTTATAGTTTAAACTACAAAAATGTATAATTGCAATATATAATTGTATTTAATAAACCAAAAACAAATTATTTAACATACCTGCTTAGTAACTTCTTTGTTCATCAGTCGATTTCGTATGTTGCCCTTGATATTATTGAACTTGTTTGGGGTGCCGAGAACCAGGGCTGTGGAGTCGGCTGCTTCCAGCTCCACGTCCTCATCAACATGCCGCTCCAGCCCGCCCCTGCTATGAATATTCCTAGTGACGCGAGGGCGAAGAATATGAATATTCATAGCGGGGGAGGGCCGGAACGGCATGTTGATGAGGACGTGGAGCTGGAAGCAGCAGACTCCACAGCCCTGCCGTGAACTGAGATAAGTGTGGTGTGGTCGTAACCGACAGTCCCAGGAGTAGACTCTCTGTGCCGGCCTGACTGGAGAGAGGCGCGCACTGTTCCCGCGCTCCTCTCCTGCGGGTCCTCCCTCGCCGCGCTGATGACGTGTGTGCGCACGGCACGCACGCCTTACCAGCAGCCCCTGCGCTCAGAAAGGGGTGGCGGCGATACAGTAAGTGAGTGTGGGCGGGGGAGATCACACGTCCCGCCCCCCCGTTCCTCCAGCACAGATTCTTTCATCCTCGGCAGCTGTGCAGGAGCCGAGGATGAATCGCATGAAATCCTGTGCGTGTCACCCCAAATGGCTATGCGTGTCAGCACTGACACGCGTGTCATAGGTTCGCCATCACTGGCCTATTCAGTGGGGCGTCTGTGATGGCTGATACCAAAGCTGATGATTAGCAGAGGTCAGCCAGGAAGGGCTTCAGGAGATGAGATAGAGAAAAGACTGTTTTGTTGGCAACCTCATTCTCTCTCAGATAGAGAGGTCTTCGGCTCCTCTTGAGTTATTCCTGAATGAAAGTAGGAACATTCAGTACTTCAGATATAATCTGTCAGATCTGGCATAGGACACAATTTGGAAAGAATATGTATTGGATTTGAATCTCATTTGCTCTCTTTGTAGGAGGAGGCAAAAACCCACGATAAAATATGTGGTTTATATTGCAGGCAAAGGAAAATTTAACACTGATGGAAGAAACAATTCAAAGGACAAAAGTGATACTGATGTATAGATAATACGGTATAGACAATCTAGATGTAGGACACACCCTGATACTGGTAGGAGCGGGTGTTAATAGATTTGGAGTACAACTTCCTCTGTGTAAGAAGGAAAAGGGGCAACAATGACACCGGAGAATCACAGAAGAATGTGGTTTTTTTTTTTTTTTTTTAGACTGTGTGGCAATTAAGAAATAAGTTGGAGGGAATACTTTGGGGTTGGTGAGGATATGAACATAACACTGCTTTGCAACTCCTTGAAGCAGCTGCATCTTTTCTCAGGATGACATGACTATCTTTTGTTGCTGCATGGGAAACAAGATGGCTGTCATATTATCTTATACATCAGTATCACTTTTGTCCTTTCAATCATTTCTTCCCGTTGGTGTTTAATTTCCCTTTGCATACAATATAAACGTGCCACGGATTTCCTCATAGGTTTATGCATCCTCCTACAAAGAGAGCGAATGAGATTCAAATCCAGTACATATTCTTTCCCAACTGTAACAAATGCCATCTTTGCACCAATATACGCTCCAAAGTACCTTTTGTGATTGAATGTGAAGAACTGTGTAACTCCTTTTTAAAAAAAAAAAGAAAATGGAGAATTGTGTGATCTGTTTACATGTTGCTATGTAGATAACATGTATAGCAGTAACCATGGCCTAATTTATTGGATTGTATCATATTATCTGTGGTAAGAAATGACCTTAACATAGTAGCATACACTGTGTGCTATAATACTCTTATTATTCTATTAAACAGATGTTCTCATTGACTGGAATATACAGTAAACCAGTGTAGTACAAGACTTCCTTACAACAGTATTTTCCCATTGTTTCCCCATACTTACTGATTCCTGCTTTGGTTTGTTTTGCAATGTAATAATTGCACATAATTATATTTTCCTTAACCTGATGTACTAGTTGAGTCTATTAGAGCTTCTCCAGAAATGAGGATCTGAAATAAGTGGGAAGGTGATCTGAAGGTTCTTCCTCTACCACTCCCTTAACCTTATGGGACTAATTTGCTCTCTGTTTTCCATATTCCCCTTGCCCACGCAAACGGGGTGATGCTTAAATGCTGCATATCATCATACCAGACAGCAATGGAGGTTGTGTAAGGGGATGATACCAACCTTGTACTAGGTCAGAATGGAAGATATTGTGATCTGCCCTGTCCCATTTATTGTGTGTTGCCTTACATTTGAAAATTCTTCGGATGGGAAGAAACCAATAAGTTCTCTCCTTCATCACTCCAAGCCTCAGCTTCTAATTCCAAAGCAAATATTAATTACTTTTCCCTGGAGTTCACTCACTGAAGAGTAATTTCTCCCAAATATTGAGGGGTGGGTTGGAATTACCACGCTGTCTCAAGGAATTGCTTGGCAACATTTTAAAGAAGCAGAGAAAATCTTTTTTTCCCAGATAAGTGAAGTAGTCTTCCTGCTTAGGCATTAAATGTTGAGGTTTTATTAGAGGGGCAAATACTTTCAATTTCACTATTTACATATGTTGCCATTTGGGTTTTCTGACATAAATGCTACAGTTGTTTGGATAACCCTGAGTGGATTATGAAGCACAAGGTGGGGACATCAATGCACTATAGCTCCTGGTACTGTAACTCTGATCTGAAATAGTATAGGGCTGTGATGGCGAACCTATAGCATGCGTGCTGGAAGTGGCACACAGAGCCATCTCTCCCGGCATGTGAGCAGTTGCCCGTTGCCCTTCCGGGTTCTGGTGCGCTGGCCAGCTGGCCTTCATGCGAGCGGGAGCACCTGAAACTGGAAGAGCAGCTGCCCAGTATGCATGCCCACGTTGGGAAGATGATCTTCTGGTTTCCGGCATGCGCATGGGCAATGGCCACCTGGTCTTCTGGTTTCCAGTGTGCATGCATGCGTGAAGACCAGCTGGCTAGAGCATCTTCCAGCACGTGCATATGCGCCGGGTAGCTGCTCACCCGGTTTCCAGCATGCACGTGTGTGCTTCCATTTCGGTACTCAGTGCCAAAAAGGTTTGCCAACATTGGTTTGGGTCCTCCTACTTGAGCAGGAGGTTAGACTAGAAGATCTTCAAGGTCACTTCCAACTCTTATTCTGATTCTGATCAATAGGGCCAATAGCAAGAAATACGGGTGGGGGGAGGGGGGGAGAAGATTTATACCCCTAAAATAAAAGTAAGGGTTCCATAGGTATATCACATCTGTAATATGGAATGGCATTGCACCTGTAATTTTTTTTTAGTACATGATTTTTGACTGCATGATTTATTAGAGTTAAATAATAAGTAATGCAGAGCAGAATATGATCTCAAGAAAGGAGCTCTCCAGATGCAATATGTTTTGCAAAAGAGGCACCAGCAGCCAACCACTGTATCTCTGTGTCATTCTCTTTCAGCAGCTGGAGTCCAAAAGGATTGGGTGGGGGTTGGGCTGTTTTCCCATTTTCTCCTCCTTCCCCCTAGACTTCAGAGCAGCTTCAGAGATAAGGTTACTGTGAAGTCTAGACTAGTCCTACCTGAACTCCTCTGGTTACTTTCTGGTCAATTTGTCAATCTACTGTATAAAAATGCTCAGCTTGAATTTCTCTGTTGATTTAGGCCAGGAGCATCCAGCTATTTATATGGCACAGTATAATTATATACCCTAAATCCTTAGCTCCCTGGATTTAAATAAGCCTCTCTTCACCTATTCCATAAACATAAATACTAGTATATAGCAACCTATGGGCAGGTTTTTAGCTATCGGGAAAAGCATCTAACTGCGGAAGAACAGGGCCATGCCATCATGCCAGATTTAATGGGAATTTCTACTTAGGAAAAATGATGTCTTTAGGCTGGCAGCTGTTCCTTAGTGCATCAGATTTTTTTTTTAAACAGTGAGTTGGCAAAATGCATGCAGCAGATACAGAAGTCAGTAGATGTGACAATTGGTTAGCAATTTGTATTCTCCCCCACTAAAGTCCTGCCACAGCAGGGATTTTCCTAACTCCAGGAACTGTTATAATTCAAGGTATGGGCCACTGACTGAATGGTAGTTTCCCCATTTCCTCCTGGTTGGCCTGTGGGAACATGAATTGGCTCTGGGTATTCCCAGCTTATTCTTAGCATTTCAAGACTGGCAAATTTAAGAATTAATTAGAATTAAGAGGTACCTAAACAAAATCAGCATCCAAACACCATCACTCGAGGCACATGACACAAATATGTACAGTATGTGCTTCTTTTTCTTTTATTTGCATTTCTTGCCTGACTCTAAGGTACCTCATAGGATATTTGACACAGGCCTAGAGGTCAGTGCTTATGGTCAAGTAAACAACTGCCCTGTACTTCACTGACTATGGTAAACTCATTTTGTTCCTCTGCACAGATGACCTCACTTAGTGAGCTAACAATTAGAACATAAAGCCTCGTGTACCCTGTATCCAAAGTTTAGTAGCGCTGGCATTTTCAGTTTCACGGTCTCTTTAACCACATACTATCAATAATTTATTCCTTGCCTGCAATTCATCAAATATTGATATTTTCCCTCAATTTCCCACTACTGATAGGTCAGTATCAAAGCAAGAGAGCGAGGGTGGGCTAAGCAAGTAGCCCAAATGAACTTGTTGCAGGTGCTGAGTGCTCAGCAGAGAAAGAAACTCTGCTCCCACAACTTCACTTCTTTTGGGTCTTTGCTTTGCCCACATTATCAGTGGCTGAGAAATGTCATGGATGTGTTTCAAATGTCAAGATTTGTGTCAAAATTTTAGCCCTTGTTAATGTTGGGAAGCTGCCCAAATATCCACACTAAGAAAGAATATTATGCCTCCTGCCTTGTCTATACATTTCAAAGGGGCTAAGAAGCATTGCAAAAGCCTGAATCTGACTCTACTATTACCATGTTTTTTCTCCAAAAGCATCTAAGTTCTTTTTCTCTTTCCGATTTTACCTGCAGAGCAATCTTTTCAGGTAGGCTGTATACAAAAGTTGTTTAATTTAAGGTTGAAGGAGACCTTGGAGCTAAACTCTCACATCTTAGTGAAAAAGCATAAGATAGGGAATTGGAAATGGCTCAAGTATGTTCCTTAAGCTTCAGAATGAGCGGAATATAAAATAAAATAAATGAACTAAATGTGAAAGTTGCCAAGTGTTATTTTTGCAAGGCAGAATATATATCTGTGAGGCTTGATAGGTGTGCTATATGTGCTCAATTGTCTATTTAAATGTGAAATGCATAAGGTATTTCTCTTTTCTCACACTGTACATACTTCTCATCTTATAAAGCTATGTTACAAATGTTACTGTTGGTCATCACTTAAACAAGCAAGGCTTTCTTCCTTCAAAGACTGCTTGAAAAATACTCTTAGCAGTTTAACAGCATAAATATGAATAACAAAAATGTAAATTATTTGCATTTGTTAGCTTTCCTCAACATGCTCTTCAAGAAGGAATAATCAGAGGATTATAAGATATGGGGATGTTTTTATCACTGGATAGAAAATGAATGTAGACAAAAAGAAACAGAAAATTGAATAATTGGGGGGGGGGAAGTAGAATTATAGGGGAAGAGTTGAATTAAAAGGCAATTGAAATGTAAATGTAAAGGCAAGATAAAAATAGATTAAAAATGTGTAACTGTTAAATATGATGATACAAAGACTGTACTCAGATGACACACTGTAAGATTAATGATGTAAGAGTGGTTATGGGAAAAAAAACTTTAAAAAAAATCATGCTCTTGTGATGGGACAAAAATTTAGAATTCCCAGCTAGGATGGGATATTCTGAGACCTGATCTCCAAATGCACTCAGAAGGAACAAAGTAGGGAAAGGCTAGTCTATGCCAGCCTTCTCCAAACTGGGTGTTCTCCAGAGCTATGGACTTTAACTCCCAGAATTCTCCAACCATCTTGTTGAGAATGGGAATTCAAGTCCATACAACTGGAAAGTAACCAACCTACGGAAAAATGATTTATGTATTTTTAGACGTCTGAAAGAATATCTACAAATGAGATTACAGACCTCTTTGAGAACTTACTATCTGTTTTTCACACCATTTTAGGGGTGATCCAGACAAATGTGATATCTGGGGGAACACACCTCTTCACCTGGCAGCAGCCAATGGCCACCTGAATTGCCTCTCCTTCCTAGTGTCTTTTGGGGCCAATATCTGGTGTCTGGACAATGACTACCACACACCACTGGACATGGCAGCCATGAAGGGTCACATGGAGTGTGTGCGTTACTTGGACTCCATTGCTGCTAAGCAAAGCAGCCTCAACCCTAAGCTGGTGAGCAAGTTGAAGGACAAAGCCTTTAAAGATGCAGAGAAACGTATTAAGGACTGTGTAAAGATGCAGAAAAAGCACCACGAAAGGATGGAGAAGCGATACAAGAAAGAGATGTCTGACCGCTCAGACACAATGAGTTTCTCCAGTTACTCCAGTAGCACATTGAGCAGGAGGCTTCAACACATGTCTATGATGAATTCCTTGCCTTACTCACAGGCCACCTTACAGGGCACAGCCAAGGGCAAGACAAAAATCCAGAAGAAACTAGAGAAGAAGAAACAGGTGGATGGGACATTCAAAATTTATGAGGATGGGAGGAAAAGTGTGAGGTCCTTGTGTGGCTTACAGTTGGGCAACGATGTCATGTTTGTGAAACAAGGCACCTATGTTAGCCCAAAGGAATGGACCCGGCGAAATGTTAGGGATATGTTCCTGTGTGACGAAGATACTGTCTCCCGTGCCATAAGTGATCCAGGTTTGCACCTGGACTCCACCCATTCTGAGGTCAGTACTGATTCTGGCCATGACTCTCTATTCAATCGGCCTGGACTTGGTACCATGGTATTCCGGAGGAACTATGTCAGTAGTGGACTATTTGGGATTGGTCAAAGTGATCCCAGTATTTTGGGGGAAGACAATACAGACAGGATGAGTGTTAAGCTTCACAGCCACCTTCAACGCTCACCAAGTCTCAACGACAGTATTGGCAGTGCCAACAGTCTTCAGGAGAGGAATCTGGAGGACTTGCCCTGGGATGAAGTGGAACTGGGTCTGGATGATGACATTGAACCTGACACTAGCCCTCTGGAGACTTTCCTAGCTTCTCTGAATATGTTTGAGTTTATTTCTATCCTCAAGAAGGAGAAGATAGATCTGGAAGCTCTGATGTTGTGTTCAGACAATGATCTGAAAAGTATCAACATTCCCCTGGGGCCCAGGAAAAAGATTCTGGATGCAGTTCAAAGAAGGAAACAGACTTTGGACAACCCTGATGTCATAGAAGACACGGATCTGTAAGCAATAGAACTACTCAACTTCATACCTTGGGTGTCCTCAGGTCTTCAACATACGATGAACATAACTTAGAAGGGTACTTGTTACATGTACCTCATCTAAGAATGGAATGTTTTAGTAGATTGTGGTGTTAGAACAGTGGTGGGATTCAGCCAGTTCATACCATTTTGGGAGAACCAGTTGTTAACTTTCTGAGCAGTTTGGTGAACTAGTTGTTGGAAGAAATCATTAGGGCAGTTAACCGGTTGTTAAATTATTTGAATCCCACCACTGTGTTAGAAGAAACTTTGCCTAAAACCTGATGGGAACTTGCCAACCTAATTGATAGAATTTGAATGATAAAAAGGAGTCTGTATAAATGTTTCAGTAGCTATGAGATGAATAAATAAGAATAGAGGTGCTAACTATATTAATGTAACAAAATATTCTGCAGTTTTCTCATTTCTGAATTCTTATTATCCCTAATCAGTATTATCCTATTTCCCCCAATAAACCTATTGGAAATATATTGGTTACCCTTCTAAATGGACAATCCTTTTCCGTTGAAGGGGGGCACTGGCTTTTATGGAACTTTTTAGGTGATTCACAAATGACCAATCTTGGCAGGGAGACCCACAACACTCTTGCATTCACATAATGGGGAGTGATCTTGAATAACATAACTGAGAACAGATCAGTGGGAAACAGCCCTGTCAGGAAGACCAAGGCACGGCAGGGGATACAGGATGGGATAAGAACCTGCCTGTAGCAAGCGGCACTTTAACAGACCTGTTCCAGTATGAAGTAGCAATAGTCAGAGCAGCAGGCAGTCCTGTTGATGTCCAGTTTCATTTGGACCTCAGAGCCAGCACTTATACTGGAGAGAAGTAGCCATCAGTAAGCACATGTCTGTCTGGGACAGAGGTGGGTTCCTCCCGGTTTGGACTGGTTCAATCTAATTGATAGAATTTGGCCAAATAGGTAGTAACTTGGCTGGACACGTGACTATACCGGTTCTATCCTTGGCGGCGGCATCTTGATTTTCTGTTCTGCACATGCGCAGAACAATCTTCATTGAAAAAAATGCCCTGATCGGCTCAAATAGTGGCAAGGAGAGCGGGTGGGCGGGTGAGCCCCTCCAGAGTACCGTACTGGAACAGTACCTGGTGCTCCCAGCAGGCACCGGTATGCTCGTACAGGGTGTACTGGTCGTATCCCACCACTGCCCTGTATGATCTATGATCTCTCTCATTTCTCTCTCACTTAAATTTATACAGCTGATTCACTATCACTTATTTACTCCGGCATCCTCTTTACCAAACCCGTCCAAAGTTTTAAACTTATGTAAGGAGATCTAAGCAGTTTGGAAATCTAGAGGAATTGCCAACAGGAATGTTTCCAATCTCTACCGAGTAAATCCAATACTGGATATTGGCAATCCAGGAGCTATCCAATAAACTTACTATTGGCACGATCTCTCTCCTCTTTAAAGCAAATGCCTTTCATAAAAGAATTCTTATTTCATTCTCAGGTTATGTTTCCAAATCACTATTTTGCTATAGCATAGCATCTCTATTCAGGGGTGGGCTTCAAAAATTTTAGCAAGGGGTTCTCTCCCCGGTTGCTGGGTGGGTGTAGCCATGGTGGGTGTGGCCTAGTCAGCCTCCTGCATCACAGCAGGGGTTGTTTTTGCCCTGCCCTGGCTCCGGAGGCTTTCCTTGAGCCTCCAGGAGGGCGTAAACAGCATCCCCAAGCTCCGGAGGCCCTCTGGAGGCCGGAAACGGGCTAAACTTATGGTAGGCCTGTTTTTCATCCTCCCAGGGCCCCCACACGTGCCCTGCACTTACCTGCATCCAAAATGGGCCACATGGAGACTCCTGGGAGGAGTGGGACAGATGGGCGGGGTCAAACAGGAGTGGGATTTGGGGGTTCTACGAACTGCACAGAATCGTAGCTAGAGATTCTCCCAAACTCCTGCGAACTCCCAGCAGCCCACCCCTGTCTCTATTGTTATAAGGCATTACCAAAAAGCAGGGCTGCCAAGTTACCAGGGCAGCTCTGAAATACAGTGGATGGAATTAACTGTTGATTTTAGAATGGTTTCCTCTCCCCGTCATTTTATGCTCAATCATTAGTGATTAGTTTCTGTTCGTTAATGCAATAGTAATATCACTGTTCATTAACAAAATCTGTTTTCTCCGTTACAGATAGCCATGAACACAGGTGAAAACCACTTCTAAGTTGCCAGAAATTATCTCCTAGAGATCCAATCAGTAGGAAACACGGATGCCACAACAAAACGCCTCAATTATTTCTCAGCTTCCTATTTCTGCTTTACTGTCTGCAGAAGCATGTCTGGTGCTAAACAGCTTTTTTTTTTTAAGTGTGGGAGGGGAAGAACACCATTTGCATTATACTAAAATATATAATCTACTGGGAGAGCTAATGTACAAAATAAAGATGATCTAATAAAGATGATTTCTTATTGCGTAAGTTCTAAGCGCTTAGTAAAATAGTAGAAATTTAGCAGGGTAGAAATTTGGAATGTTTTTGTGGAGTTAAGAGTCACAGGTCTGTGAAAAATAAACAATGAGAAGAGCAACAATTTATAGGAATGACAACAATTAATGCACACTGCATTAATTACAGTGCATAATCTTCTACATGATGGATTCCCCCAAAAGGTGGGATTCAACGTGGTTCCAACAACTGCCCCATCATGTGATCTCATTTAAGCCTGTTTTACAGCTGTGTGTGGCATCCTATGATCATGTGACTGCAATTTACAACAAAAACATGATTCATGATTCCCCCCTCCTTAAAATTACCATTTACATCTGGTTTTTGGCAAAAATGTCCCATAACAAGCAATGGTTTTTTTAAATGACCACTCCCCCCCAAAAAGCCAACATCAGAAAATCAGGTCAATCACATGATAATCCCCTTTACTGAATTACAACCATCATGATTCGCTGTTTTATATTCAGCAAGATCCTTAGTCTGCCTGCCCCTTTCTCAATAAAAGATCAGCCAAGAAAAACAATAATGCCTTTCATGTTAAAGTGCCATGCAAAAAGAAACATTTTGATTTGCTTTAAACAGAAAGCAAGTCAGTCTCAGTCTCATATTTTATTCCCTGAGAGGACGCCCTAAATTGGTGCCATCTTGTCCTCTCTCTTAGACGTGGGCATTGTCTTCCCAGAGTGATGGCACTTGGAGAAGGACATCTCTGAAGCTCTTCCAGCGTAACCAGTACAATACAGAAAGAATTACTCCTCCGTTTATAGCCATTTGCCAAGTTCAAAGATTGCCAAAACCAATTCTTATTAATTACTTCTCACACCCTGGAATCTTTGATATCAATATAGATTATTGGCAAAGATGGTACTGATTCATGCCAACTATCTAAAATTATAAACCGACTATCTAAATTTATAAATTAACTACCGGTATCTAAAATCATAAACTGGTTATTAATACATTTCTCCTAAGGGAGAATTTCTCCCAGGACTATCTGCTATGCTGGCCCTATTTTGAGTGAGACCTTCAATAGATCTTGTACAAGTTGTGTGTTCTGTTATATAAGGCATGGTTGTCTAATCTTTTGGCTTGCCCGGAATGCATATAAATAACTAACTTCCTTTAAAAAAAATATTTTTATTATCTTCTGGGGTTGCATTCGGCCTGTGGATCACAAGTTGGACATGCCTGATGTAAAATCTACCTAAACCCCCACCCTTCTTAAGTCTTATGCAAGATGTCATTCTGGAAGACATGATGATGACGTAGGTGTGCTACATTAATAGCAAACAGACGGGAGCCCTGCCCATTTGCCAAAGTCATTTCTTTCAACCAACTACACACCCAAGCAGGCAGGAGTTTCTTCTGTGTTTATGAACAGTAGTTTTGGGAACACGCTACAGTACAGATATACAGCATGAGAATATGTGCCACCCTCCTTCAGGGAAGGAGAGGGTGGCATATTGCCCAGATATAATCCCTCTTAACTAATCCGTTTAACCTCACCCATTAATGCAGAAACAATGGGTGACCATTCATCCGTGTGTGTCTTTGCAAACAATTATAGTTTAGCTATCAGCATATGTGTAGGAAATACATAATAGGTAGCTAATAATACTTGTCACATTCAGAGTTTGTAATTTTACTTTACTATGCACACTTCACCAAATGTATCAAATAGTGTGTGTGTGTGTGTGTGTGTGTGTGTGTGTTTGTGAACTGATTCAGTTTCTTCATTGCTGGTTTTTATCTTAATATTTATTTATTTATTTAGATTGTCACTCATGTACAAGATAACAGGAATAAGAATAAACACGAATAAGAACACAGGAAATGGGTAGAGATAAATGGGGACAGTAGGACAGGGACGTTAGGCACACTGGTGCAGTTATGCACGCCCCTACTGACCTCTTAGGAATGGGGTGAGGTCAGAAAAATGCTAAAGTACAGTCCTGCTCTACACCTTTTCCAGGCTCTCCACAGGATATTTGACAGTGGATTAATTTAAGTGTTACGGAATGTACATTTCCCTTGGCTATTTCCATAATATTGTCATGTTCAGTGCAGTTTAAAACTTTGCTATGGCATATGAAATTTGAATATGGTTATTCCATGACTCAGTGAACATTTGCAAAGCATTTTTTCTTCCTTTTCTAAAACCAGTCTGTATTGTATGTCAAATAGGTTCTTTTATCAAATGTTATATGCGGTTCAACCAAATTTTGTTGACATATAAATCAGGGTTATAGAGCCATATTTGGATAGTCATTCTACTTTTTGAATGGGATGAACCCTGATCTTTCTCAATCTTTTAGCAATTTATTGGTGTCCCATGTTTTTTGACACAGCTTTATAATTGTTGTTCTGATGGTCCAGAGAATTTTCCTTTGGGTAGTTGTTACCTCCTTTTCTAATATATCTAGTATCGATATATCTAATATATCTATAATATATCTTCATATTACTATTTGTTACATGGTTTTTTAAAAAAAGAGTATACAATTCCTCCTGCCATCTGTGTTTGCTTCTGATCATTCCTTTCCCATCTCTGCTGCTATTGGTCTTTTGCATGCAGTGAATCGTTTATGGATTTTCCTGATGAAGACAAAAAGGTATCTGGAGTGCTTGTTTCAGTTTTTTCCCTCCATTTCTTTGCCATGCTCGTTCTAGAATTTTGTCCTTTTTAAATTTATGTTCAAATTCTGCATTTAGCCAGCTTGTTTAAGGTGACCAGACGTCCCGATTTCAGCGGGACAGTCACGATTTATAACAATTTGTCCTGTGTCCCGGGGCGTTTTAAAAAAGTCCCGATTTTCTGGCTTCATGTTGAAAGCCCAGTGGATTTGCTTAAGAAATCCTAACCGGGGCAAGACAAAAGACACTCTGTCTAACCCTTCTCTCTGTGTGTCAGTACTTTCATTGAAGGTATTAAAACGTTAAAGCAACAAAATGGACCCCCCGCACCCCTTTTACCTCATTTTATAAGAAAAAATGACCAAGTACCATAGAGCTGCAGGAAATACTTGGCTAGAGAAGCCGCAAGTGTTACTTCCTGGATTTTCCAGAGGGGAGGGGCACGGAGGTTGGTGGTCGGCTCTGTGGAAAAAAATGGTGGCAAAGTTTCTTTGAAAAATATTTCCCTGACTAATTTCACAATTTTAATTTGCTCAGTTCTTTGTATTAACATCTATATCATTCTGGATTGACTTGGAGTGCTCACTTGTGCCTGCTGGTAAGTGAGCTGGGTTTTTTTCTTTTATTTTTTAATGTATTTTAAAATAATATTTTATTTATTGTGCATAGGATTTTTTAAAAGTTTTATTCTGTGTGGATTCTTTTTTTAAATTGTCTTAGACTATTTAAAAAAAAGATTCTATCCAAAATAAATTGAAGTGAAACCATTTTTTAAAATTCTATGCACAATAATTTGAAATGTTTTACTTCAATTTATTCTGTGTGGATTCTTTTTTTAAATTGTCTTAGACTATTTAAAAAAAGATTCTATCCAAAATACAAAATACCAGCTGCAGTTATTCACTTAAGAACTGTGGCAAGAAAGGTGGTATAGTGACCAAAGTTACAATGGCATTGAAAAAAGTGACTGATGACCATTTTCACATTTAGCGACCGTTTTCACACTTAGCGACCATTGCAGTATCCTCATGGTCACGCGATCAAAATTTTGATGTTTGGCAACAGATTCATATTTATGATGGTTTCAGTGTCCTGGGGTCATTTTAATTGCCTTTTGACAAAGTCAAATGGGGAAACCAGATTCACTTACGTTACTAAATTATCAGCTGCAGTTATTCACTTAAGAACTGTGTCAAGAAAGGTGGTATAGTGACCAAAGTTACAATGGCATTGAAAAAAGTGACTGATGACCATTTTTCACACTTAGTGACCATTTTCACACTTAGTGACTGTTGCAGCATCCTCATGGTCATGCGATCAAAATTTTGATGTTTGGCAACAGATTCGTATTTATGATGGTTTCAGTGTCCTGGGGTCATTTTAATTGCCTTTTGACAAAGGCAATTTGGGAAACCAGATTCACTTATGTTACTAACTTATCAACTGCAGTTATTCACTTAAGAACTGTGGCAAGAAAGGTGGTATAATGGGCTTAGTGACCAAAGTTACAATGGCATTGAAAAAAGTGACTGATGACCATTTTTCACACTTAGCGACCATTTTCACACTTAGTGACCATTGCAGCATCCTCATGGTCACGTGATCAAAATGTTGATGTTTGGCAAGAGTTACAATTTATATTTGTAAATTGTAGTTATGTTGAAATAAAAAACAATACAATACTATGTTTGCGTTATATGAAAATTTTTGTTGCTCGGTATAAAATTTTTAATCAAGCCCCCCTCCCCCCCGCTCCGGTCAAAGGTGTCCCTCTTTACCAATCTGAAAATCTGGTCACCTTAGGCTTGTTCATCTCTGTCACCAAGGCTTTACCCTTCATTTTCTGCTCAAGAGTTTAAGGTGGCGCAGTGGTTAAATGCAGCACTGCAGGCTACTGCTAGATCAGCAGGTCAGCGGTTCAAATCTCACCGGCTCAGGGTTGACTCAGCCTTCCATCCTTCCGAGGTGGGTAAAATGAGGACCCAGATTGTTGGGGGCAATATGCTGACTCTCTGTAAACCGCTTAGAGAGGCCTGAAAGGCCTATGAAGCGGTATATAAGTCTACTGCTATTGCTATTGCTATTGCTAAATTACAGGCCTAAGTTGCCAAGTTTGGGGCTCCCTGGTTTAGATGGTTCTTCTGATAGCCATTTGCTTATTTGTATGTATATTTATTTATTTTTGCACATGCCGTAACTCTGGTCTCTTTTGCTGATCATGCTTTTCATTTCTTTCCATAATTCATCCAAATATTTTCTTGGGAAATTAAATAAGTTGAATGTGTTCTTCACTAGGATTCAGGGGTGGGTTTCTCACCCCGTTCCAACCGGTTCAGTTGGAACGGGGCCGGCGGCATCTTCGTGCATGCGTGCGGTGCACGCATGCATACTAGCATCTGCGCGACGCTCCAGCTGCTCCTGGAGGATCGCGCAGGCGCTGTATGCGTCCTGCGCATGCGTGGAAGCGCAGAACTTGTCAAAACCGGGTAAGGACTGCGGGCGGGCGGGCGCGCCCTTCGCCGTTCCCGGAAGTTACTTACTTCCGGGTTCGCCGACCAACCGGTTCGCAGGGACCGCCGCGAACCGGTTGAAACCAACCCCTGCTAGGATTGCATGTGGAGGTGAAATGTTGTCAATATTTTATTTCCTTGGAGCAATGTTCTTTTTTGATGTTGCAGAAATTGAATCTAAATCAGATTTTGACTAATTTGATTGTTGTACAGTCCATTTGGAGATGTCATGTCTACAAATGGCTTTTAGGACAAATAAATTCTGCATTGGTGATCCTGGTTTTCTTGACAGAACTGCAACAAGCTTTCTTCTAAATCAAATCTATCAAGTATTTCTGCTTCTTCTTTGTCTCCAGTTTTGCCTTTGAAACCTTCCATAATGGCTTTTAAATTTTTTGGGGGTGGTTGTTGTACCCTTCTTAAATGGCGATCTCAAAGAGCTTCATTCCTCCTTCAGATGGATCTGTGGTTGGTGCATATATTAGGAGAATTGTGACATTCAGAGGTTGAATTTGGATCTGAATGGCCATTATTCTGTCATAATGGCAGCTTTCACCCGATTTGCTGGTTTTCTTGTCTGTAATCAGTGCTAGTCCATTCTTTTTGATGTTGTCCTAACCATATTGTCAACTCATCTGACTGAAAGTAGCCACCTCCAGTCTAGTTCATCTATGTTGTCCTATTTTTGTCCTTCTCCTTTCCTTCTAGATGGTTTGTTCTTATCTTTCACATGCCAATCTTGTTCATTTGCTTCCATTCCTTTTCTCGCAGATTTCCTCAATTTTTAGGATCTCTAAGGGATTTCTTTCCTTCCGACACCTTAATTTCTTAGACTACCTACAGCAGGTCATTGCTCTCCCTTAATAGCATGTTTAATATTTTCTTTCCTGAGTATCCCACTTTCTGGTACTGTCTTTGACCTTTTCTTTGCAAACTTTTCCACTAGAGCTTTGTGACTGAGTACTGAGTAAGTTGCCAACTCTTTTCCATTCCTCCCCATTTATCCTGGCTTAGGACTGGTCTATAGATGAGTTACCAGCTATACAGTTGGGTTTTGTTATACTCTCTATGCAGTCATGTTGTGGTAATATTGGGTTCTATGCCAAAGCTATTCCATGTTGGCAACCCAGGACTTGTTCTTGCAAATGTTTTCAGGTTTGGACATTGCTGCTGACCTGTACCATTCTAAAAACTTCCCAAATGGTAGCAAGGCCAATAATTGATTACAAAGCAGGTACAGTCATGAAGTGACATTTGCGGGTACATGGATTAACCTTGTGATTATACCTGCAGTAGTACGGTCTAGCCACTGCAGGTATAATCAAAAGGTTAGTCCATGTGGCCACAAATGACATCTCATGACTGTACCTGCTTTGTAATCAATTATTTCCACTAAATCATGGCTAAGATAATTACTCTTCCCCAGCATAATATTAAAGTGAAAATTATGGATTTTTTTTAAAGGCATAAGATGGCAACTGCTGAAATTTTGGATGCAGCTAACCATCCTCCATTAATTTCAAATGGCATTGTCAGCTTAGAGAAGAAAAAAAAAGACAATATTCAAAAATGCAAAACACAAGAATGCTCCTGAACAATCCTATTGGTGTATTAAAAGAAATGGGATTTACAGTCTTTACATGACAATGGGGATAAATGCCACAGTAGACATGATGGGAGGAAATGCACTAAAAACCTAGTGCAGACTACACTCTACTAGATACCATCTCGAAAACGGGTGTCAAACTCGAGGCCTGATTTGGCCCATGGGGTGCTTGGATCTGGCCCATGGTGCCTCCCTGGAAATAGCGAAGAATCGGCCTGCGGTGCTTCTGCCAGCAACAATCGATCTTGTGGCCCTCCTGAACTCCCTTTCAGCCAGCAGAGGGTTGCAGGAGGCTGTTGCAGCTGAAAACAGAGCTCAGGAGCCCATTTTTGCTGGCAGAGTGCTCAGGCCATGACAGGTGCCCCTGACATGAATGACATTGAGCTGGCCATGTCCATCCTGGCTCCCCTGAGGTCAAACAGAATCCTGATGCGGCCCTCAATGAAATCGAGTGAACTAGAAGGATGGGGACTACAATTCCCACAGTCCCACGTATCACTGTAAAGGCTACGCATCTTAAAAATGAGAGGTTGGGGAAGCTTTTTTGAGAAGAGAGAGAAAAGCCCACTTCTATATAGGAGCAAGTCTTCAACACTGCAGTAGTTCTGATCTCAGTTAATACCTTAGAGGAAAAAAGTGACTAAGAGTTTTTGATACTCTTGCAGAGTAACTTTACAGCATAAACTTCCAGGCTCACAGACTCAGCATAAACAACTGCATGAACCCTGATTCTCAGTTGGTAAATGCAGCAATTTAGAGAAGAACGTGGCAGCATAGGCACCAAACAACCATAAAATGCAATATGCATGTAAAGTAATCAGGCGTATTAAAACCCACAGAAGCGTTTTTCGTTTTTCTATCCTATGGCTTGTGGGATGATTGCATTCACCTTCTGTTATGTCATAACATGGTTTATTATTTTTGCTTAATAGATCTAAATACTGACACCAATTTCAGTAAATCATGGTTTATGGCTCAACAGCTCTCTGCATCTCCCCTCAATACTGGGTGGGGAATACCATAAATTTCATTGGACTTTAAGCCTCGCTCAGGGACTAGGATTAGTGATTCAATTGCTCCCTCTGCTGGTCAAGTAATGACTAATAAGAGACCACATCCCTATTAGGACTGCATCCATTTAAGTACAGGTAATCCTCACTTATGACAGTTCGTTTAGTGACTGTGCAAAGTTACAACAGCATTGAAATATGTGACTTATGAGCGTTTTTCACAGTTACAACCTTTGTAGCATCCCCATGATCACGTGATCCAAATTCATAATTATGACTGTTGCAGTGTCCCAAGATCATGGGATCTCCCTTTTGCGACCCTCTGACAAGCAAAGTCAATAGGGAAGCCAGATTCACATAATAACGGAGTGACTAACTTACCAACTGCAGTGATTCACTTAACAAATGTGGCAAGAAAGGTGGTAAAATGGGGCAAAGCTCATTTAACAAATGTCTGACTTAACAATAGAAATTTTGGGCTTGATTGTGGTCGTAAGTCGAGGATTACCTGTCCTTCAGCAATATGCAAAAAAATTCCTGACCAGAATCCCACCCCCATTTCCTCTCTTCCCTCTCCTTTCTCTGCAATTTGTCTCCTTTGTGCCACATTGAAAGTGAATCCCCCACAACTGTACTCAAAGGTATTTCTATTCAAATATTTTTGAACCCCTAGTTATTTCAGAAGAATTGCCCACAAGACTGGAACCTGGTCATCCCCATAGATATATCAAGAAAGTATCTATCTCCCTGTGCCACATTAAGCAACTTACTACCGTGTTTTCCCGAAAATAAGTCAGGGTCTTATTTTCTTTTGACCCCTGAAATAAGCGCTTGGCCTTATTTTTGGAGAGGTCTTATTATTTTTGAGGTGCAGGAGGCGGCGAGTGTGGTCACCTCATGGCTGCTGCTGTGTTGCAATGTGTTTGGGAAGGGCTTACTTTCGGGGGAGGGCTTATTTTCAGTGCATGTGCTTAAAAGCCCGATTGGGCTTATTATCTAGGGAGGACTTATTTTCAGGGAAACAGTATTCTATAGTTACATTTGGATGAATTAAAGTATGATATTGGTGATGACTAAAAAAAAAGATACGAGATTTCCCCCAAATCCTGATCATTTTCAGAAAGGGGAAGCTAAGGTTATTTCTGTAAATCAGTTGGTACCTTCCATGAATGCTGGGGCTACAATGTTCATGTTTCCCAGCCAGCACAGTGAGAAAGAATTATGGTTTAGGATTTGTGAGATTATTGCCTCTGAAGGGCACATGACTGATGGAAGCCTCCTGTTGAGCTTCTTTGTGCCATCCCATAATTGATTCTGTGACACGACTGACGTCTGTGCCTTCCTCCCAAACACAATGAGCTGAAACCAAAACTGAGCAGTTACTTCCACCCAGCAGGATCGTCTTCAAATTAAGGAAGTATTTGAAATCTCATCTGACAGGGTTAAGATAATAAACAGCATAAAGACATGGTGTAATACAAAAGGAAGCTGCGCCCATTGAAGAACGCAGCATTTAGAAAGCTTTGGAGGTGTATGCATGCACCGTGAGTCAATTCTAGCCACCCGAGGAAAGCAGACGTTCATGCATAATTCAAAATATGTGCAACTCTGCTGCTTGGGACCTTATGGGCCATCTGTAATAGCAAGAAGAGCAAAGTTTATCAACCATGTCTTCCAGACCATTCCTGCCAGGAAGAGTCTAGCAAAGTTGGCATGCTAATATCTTATGCTTGAGGTCTTCTCTTGGCCATCTGACTGTCTGTCCACCGTGTTTTCCTGAAAATAAGACAGGATCTTATTTTCTTTTGACACCTGAAATAAGCGCTTAGCCTTATTTTCAGGGAGGTCTTATTATTTTTGAGGTGCAGGAGGAAGCGAGTGTGGTCACCTCATCGCTGCTGCTGTGTTGCAATATTTTCAGGGAGGGCTTATTTTCAGGGGAGGGCTTATTTTAGCACATGCACTCAAAAACCCGATTGGGCTTATCATCTGGGGAGGTCTTATTTTTGGGGAAACAAGGTACCTACCTGACATTCACCAAAAACAGAGTTGTGCATTTGTGTGATGGGGCACATGATTCTGAATCAAGCGATACAGGTAGTCCTCAGCTTAACAACCATTCCTTTAATGACCGAAGTTACAATGACACTGGATAAAAGTGATCCATAACCGGTCTTTGCACTTATGACTGCCACAACATCCCCACAGTCATGTGATCAAAATTCAGGCACTTGGTCACTGGCATGTATTTATAACCTGTCATAGTGTCCTGATATCTTGTGATTGCTATTTGCAGCTTCCCAGCTGGCTTCCGACAAGCAAAGTCAATGGGGGAAGCTGAATTCTCTTAACAACCATGGGATTCACTTAACAAGTGCAGTGATTTGTTGAAGAACCATGGCAAAAAAGGTCATAAAATCTGATGTGGCTTGCTCAACAATCACCTTGCTTAGCAAAGGAAGTATAGACCTGGTATAGATTCCCTTCTCCATAACTGAAGTACAACTAAGGGCAATGTTCATCTGATTTGGTTCAAACCTTCCACAATTAACAGATACAGTTGCCTCAATATAGGACAAACAGGGCTGTTGCTTCCCACTTCTCCTTGTACAGCTTGCTCAGGTTTATGAAGAAGAGGACATATTTGAAATAGTAAGTAAAAAGAGAAGCTATTAGTTCATATAGTTCCAGTGAACAAAATTCAAAGCTTGTGGCGGGTCTTGTCCATGAACATTACACATTTGTTGGACACCCCCTAGAGTCCACTCCCCAATTCTTTCCCATCACTATCAACCTTATGATCTATGGCTGTGATCTGCAGGTATCCTCTCAGTCAATCTGTCTGCAGCTGGAGCTAACCAATATCTGAGGACCAAGAACATAAAACTTGCTAACTATTGCTCTTTTGTACTGTTCCTGCTCCAGGGCATACTAAACCAAGTGTTCCCCCAACTCCTCTCAAAAATAAAAGCCCCAAATTTGTTAACAACAAACACATGCAGAACAAATCCTGTCATTTTTGCAGATTAGAGTGATGGCTTTTTTCTAGTGATGGCCGGCGGGAGGCATGCACACATGGACGGCAGAGCTGAACTGGGTTGATGGCATGCCCACAGAGAGGGTGATGTGTGTCACCTCTGGCACGCGTGCCATAGGTTCTCCATCACGGGGTTACCTTATATCTGGCTGCTATATATATTTTTATTTTAGTTTTTACATTGTGTGTTTTATGTGTTTTATTGTAAGTCAGCTAGAGATGTAAAAATGATATGGGCTGCTGTATGAATCAAATAAATGAACAAATAAAACAAATACCTCTGTTGACCTCTGTTGGTTAGAATTGCAAATTGATCTGCTTGATGGGGCAAAAAAAAACATGGTTGTTTTCAGAAATGAGGAAAATGGAGGCTCTCTTCCCTTCCCCCCCTCCTCCATTTTATTATTTTGCTTTGATATATTTCTGTATCATCTTTGGACACATCTCCAGTGCTATGAGCCAGATTGTCCACATGTGTGGTAGACCACAATGCTAGAAATGTGGAAATGTTCTTCTTTTGAACCATCTACCGACAAACCGGTTCAGCTCCTTCATGCAGGGGAACTAATTTTCGCAGCTGAGGAGCTTTGAAGCAGCAGAACAACATCTTTCCGTGGCAGCTCATGTTCAGAACATTTGCAATCATTTTTCCAGGCAGTCTTGACTTCCCTCTTGAATTTCTTATTTTAGAAGATAATTTCTTGGCCTGACTTGATCAGATGAACTAATGAAAGCCCTGCTGCCTGGTAATCCATCTGATGTATGGATGAAACTGTTCCTACAATCAGCAAACCAAGATCACCTGGGAAATCTACCCTGAGTTATAGTTAGTAAAATTTATGATACCATTGCTCTTTTGTGGTTTTCTGCCTTTATCTTTCTTTTCTTTAGGGTTAATTCAAAGAAGGCCCATGTCCTGCAATTTCCCTGATGACATTATTCATAGAATTTTGCTGAGAGGCCAGGTATCGTTAAGATGTAAATATATCTTTTCTGCCCACCACTACCCTCATATGAAGCAGAATACACCCAAAAAATTAAAGACTTTTGATTGTAGTGTTAAGCTCTATCTTTCTGAAGAATTTGGAGGTCATACAGTAAAATCGGGTGTTATTTTTGAGGCCAAAGAAGAAGGCAGAAGGAGAACATCATGTAATGGCGTGCATTACAGAGACCTGATTGGGCCAAGAGGGGGGCTGTTCCCCTTAGTGAATTATGCCCACCAGGCTTCCGGGCGTTTCACCAGCCGAGAGCCCAGGGCAGGGGTGGTGGTGGCAGTGGTTATTAGGGAAAGTCTCAGACCTCAGGAGGTCACTGTGCCTCAGATAGGCGGGTGTGAGTCCCTTTTTGTGAAATGGGGCCTTGGAGTTCAGGTGGGCCTTTTTGTTACGTACCTGTCTCCCTGCTACATTTCATCGGCCCTGCCGGAGCTGCTGAATGCGTTAGCTGGATTGGCGGTTGATTTCCCCAGGCTTATGATCCTGGGGGATTTCAATCTGCCTTCCATTGGCGAGACATCTGAGTCAGCTCGGGAGTTCATGGCTTCCATGACGGCTATGGACCTAACTCAATTAATTCAAGATCCCACTCATAATCGGGGACACATGCTCGACCTCATTTTTGTCTCTGGGCAGTGGATGAATGATCTAGATTTAGGGGACATTTCTATCCAACCCTTGTCATGGTCGGATCATTTCCTCATCAGGCTTGACTTCCATACTGCTACCCCTCACCGCAGGGAGGCGGAACCGACTAGATGGTTCCGCCCCAGGTGCCTGATGGACCCTGAAAGGTTCCTGATGGAGCTTGGGACTTTTCCTGAATCCCTTGCTCACAACTCAACCGAAGCCCTAGTGGAAGCCTGGGATAGGGCGGCCACTGGGGCTTTGGATCATGTTGTGCCTTTGCGGCCTCTGACCCGGTGTCGTCCTGGGTAGCTCCCTGGTTTACCGAGGAGCTCCGGGAGATGAAACGCCAGAAAAGACACCTAGAGGGTGGTTGGAGGGCCAGGCGGTCCGAATCTGATCGAACACGAGTAAGGATTCATATTAAATCCTACTTAGTGGTGATAAAAGCGGCAAAATGGCAACATTTTTCTGCTCTTATCGTGTCCGCAGATAACTGCCCAGCCGCCCTGTTTAGAGTGACCCAGTCCTTACTTAACCAAGGAGCTGGGAAAGACCCTTTGCAGGGTAGGGCTGAAGAATTTGTTCAGTATCTGCAGGATAAAATAGCTCAGATCCGGACAGGCTTAGACTCTGACCGGGTAGATTCAGGCGAGTCGACGGGGATGAATCTTGTGGAGACCATCTGGGATGAGTTTGATCCTGTGACCCCCGAGGGCATGGACAGGATTATGGGGAGACTCAGTGCTGCCACTTGTGTGCTGGACCCGTGTCCCTCTTGGTTAGTCTCGGCTTCCTGGGAGGTGACTCGAGGCTGGCTCCAGGCAATTACCAACACTTCATTGAGAGAGGAGGCAGTGGTGAGGCCCCTCCTTAAGAAGCCTTCCCTGGACCCAGCTTCTTTAGCCAACTATCGTCCGGTCTCCAACCTTCGCTTTGTAGTGAAGGTTGTTGAGACTGCGGTAGCACGTCAGCTTCCCCAGTCCCTGGATGAAGCTGTCTACCTGGATCCATTTCAGTCAGGTTTCAGGCCCAGATACAGCACGGAGACGGCATTGGTCGCGTTGGTCGATGATCTCTGGTGGGCCCAGGATAGGGGCTGTTCCTCTGTCCTGGTCCTATTAGCTTGGGACTCAGCGGCTTTCGATACCATCGACCATGGTATCCTACTGCGACGACTCGAGGGGTTGGGAGTGGGGGGGCACCGTTTTACGGTGGTTCTCCTCCTACCTGTCAGATCGATCGCAGTTTGTGTTGACTGGAAGACAGGGATTGACCCCGAGGCGCGTCACTTGTGGCATGCCCCAGGGGTCGGTTCTCTCACCCCTCCTGTTCAACATATATATGAAACCACTGGGTGAGATCATCCGTGGTTTTGGGGTACGGTATCATCAATATGCTGATGATAAACAACTTTTCATCTCTACCCCAAACCACCCAAACGATGTCCTTGACATGAGGTCCCGGTGCCTGGAGGCTGTGTGGATCTGGATGGGGAGGAACAGGCTCAAGCTCAATCCCTCCAAGACGGAGTGGCTGTGGTTTCTGTCATCCCGATTTGTGCATCTTGTTCCATCTTTGATGATAGAGGGAGAAATTTTAGCCCCCTCAGAGAGGGCCCACAATCTGGGCGTCCTCCTAGATACGCGACTTAGTTTAGAAGAACACCTGATGGCCATGACCAGGGGGGCCTTTTACCAGGTACATCAGTTGCGCCCCTTTCTGGATCGGGATGCTCTGTGCATAGTCACTCATGCCCTCGTCCTTTCTCGCCTGGACTACTGTAACGCTCTCTACATGCTTGAAGAGCACCCGGAAGCTTCAACTGGTCCAGAATGCGGCTGCGTGGGTTGTCATGGGGGCAACCAGGCACTCCCATGTTACACCCCTTTTAGGCGGCCTGCACTGGTTGCTGGTTGTCTTCTGGGTGCGATTCAAAGTACTAATTATGACCTTTAAAGTGCTCCATGGCTTAGGCCCAGGGTACCTGCGAGACCATCTACTGCCACCGGTAGCCTCCCATTGTCTAGTGTGATCCCACAGAGTTGGCCTCCTCAGGGTGCTGTTGGCCAGACAGTGTCGGCTACTGACCCCCAGGGGGGAAAGCCTTCTCTGTGGGAGCGCTTTCCCTCTGGAATGAGCTGCCCCCGGTGCTTCATATAATCCCCGACCTCCGGTCCTTCCGACGCGCCCTAAAAAGTTGGCTTTTCCAGCAAGCCAGCCTGGCCTGAACAAAACAAATCAAATTATTGATTACTGTTAATTTTAATTTTAATTCTTTTTTTAAAAATGTGTCATTGTCAATTTTAATTGGGTTTGGGATATCCTGTTTAATTTCTTCTTAACTTTTGTATTATATGTTTCTTTTAATGTTGTATGCCGCCCTGAGTCCTTGGGAGAAGGGTGGCATATAAATCGAATAAACCTAAACCTAACCATCATAGCTTCAAAACCTAAGGGACTGGTTTGGAGAAAAAGCAGCACTTTTTCATGTGGCTGTTGACAAAAAATAGGATTGCCAACATGATCGCCAACGTCTGATGACGGATATGGCACAAGAAGAAGAAAGGGAATCAAGAACACTTAAATTCTTGAATGTGCGATACATTAGCTTACAGTTTATTTTAGAAGTAGGTACCAAAACTGATTAAAGCAATTAATCAATCAACCAAAAATAAGTGTAAGGATGGTAGGTAAGATTCCAAGGACAAAAATTGCTGGTTTTTCCTCATGGAGGCCTTCCTTAAGACTCTCAGAGAGAAGCTGTTGGCATCTGCCGTTATTGGTGGAAAGAGATTTGTTAGAACTGGTGCACCTTTTGATCCAACTTCTGCATAGTTCAGAGTCCCCATGTTCTATATTTCTTTGACTAGACTGTTAAATGTTAACACCCCCCTCCCCAGCTTGTTGAAAGCAACAATTTCTCTTGTCTCAACAGAGTTGGATCAGCTGAATATACTAATTGCATTCCTAGACGTCATAACAAGATCAGATTTCTTTTGGAAAAGCGGTTGTGAAACCATTGCCGGGTTTCACCCCTTCAAATGTCTGTCAATATTCAGCCCTCAGGGCAGAAACTACTGCAGGTGATGGAAAGCTTCTTTTCCTCAGTTCCCCTTCTATGGGGAAATGGTTCTTTTGTCTTGCATGCCTGCTTCTCTTTCATCCTGATCACTTTTAAAAAAAAACTTTAAACAAAAAGTTGTCTTGTGGCCTTAACTAATACGTTTATTCAGCAGACTGATTTATTTTCCTGGGAAAGGGAAAAGGGGGCACCTAAGGCTGCAGTTGGGTGTCCTTTATCATCCCTGTATTCACCTCCCCTTCTCTGATGTCCTTTGACAGCTGAGGCACTGCTTTGAGACAAGACTTTTATCATGAAAATGTCTTGCTTTGTTCATTGATTGCATAGGGACTTAAGCGATTGTGTTCTATTTGCAATTCACCCTCTGCTTCAGGGCCCTTTTCCTTATCAAAGAAAAACCATTAAGAAGTAAAGGATTGTGTCATGGTTCCAAGTAATACCCCTAACTGTTTCCCACAGTAGAAAATGTGGCAGGCCTGAAGGCCCAAATGTAAAAGATGGCTTCCAGGTCTGACAGATGGAATCAGACCACAAGCCTCTGTCATTGATAGTCCTAGGAGCCTTTCATCTGTAAGTCAACTTGAGTTCACCCAAAAACTAGTTTTGATTGTCTTCGGAGGTTAGTTGATACGTAGATGCTTCCTTCTGTAACCCTGTACATAACTCCAGGGCATGGACATAACAGAAGGTAAATGATAAAAAGCATGATATCAGGAACATGATTCTTAGCTGACTGCCAGGTTTCTCAACATTGCCATTTTTTTTTCTTCAGACAGGCTAATTGATACCTAGATTTCGAAAAGAATATGCCATTTGATTTCAACTTTCTTCACTCCACTGAAGATTTCTTTAACAGTTGCACAACTGCAAGAAAGTATTCCATTCAAGGACTTTTGAATGTATATAAAAAAGTGACATTCTATCTTAGTTCGGTGTGTACAGCTGTTGAATAAGATGGGGGAAACCCCATCAGGACGTCATTTAAATACGGATTCGTTTTTCAGAGGAAGGATTTGCAAAATACAGGAACAAACATTTGAATGGTGGCTTTTCCATCATTTGTTTGTGCCCATTATTTTTGCTTTGATCATTTCTTTCCTTTACCTCTCTTAAATCAGAACATTATGCAACATGATAAATATCCAGGGGTACCCAACTAGAGCAATTAATTGTTTCCCCTCGTGTCAACGTCAGATATTTGCCTAAGTACTATGAAGAAGCCGAATTTTTATTCCATTGGCAATGCAATTTGCTCCATGAAAATAAGCCTTCTACTGTCATTTCCTATTTAATTTTTCTGATTGCTTTTGATTTTAATAAGCAAAAGCAGTCTTTTTTGTTGTAATTTGTTTCTCTGGTATAAACGGTATAAATACCACATTATTTGTATTTTAGTATTATGAATCTTTATACCTGCCATAACTGTTGAAAAACTATACGGAATGTGTTGGTCTTGGAGCTAGGATTTCCATATTAAATTAATGCCCTATATAAAATTGATATGCTAGCTAAAACCAAGTCTTGCTAGCTTCTTTAAATAATAACATATATAAAATGGCTAAATCCCCTACTATGTCAAACATGTTGGGAAGAAACCCTATCATTAAAAAATTTTTTTTCCTACATCCAGAAAATGAGTAATTCTGGCAACTCAAGACGCTTATACAGGTAGTCCTTGACTTTTGACCACAACTGAGCCCTAAATTCTTGTTGCTAAGCGAGACAGTTGTTAAGTGAGTTTTGTTCCACTTTACAACATTTCTTAACCTTTCTTGTTAAGTGAATCCCTGTAGTTAGTAACATGCATGTTAAGTGTATGTGGCATCCCCAATAACTTTACTTGTCAGAAGATGATCATATGACCTCAAGGATACTACAACTGTCATGAATGTGAGTCAGTTGCCAAGAGCCTGAATTATGATCAGATAACCATGGGGATGCTGCAGTGGTTATAAGTATGAAAAATAGTCATAAATCACTTTTTTTCCAGTGCTGTTGTAACTTCAAACAGTCACAAAATCAACTGTTGTAAGTTGAGGACTAGCTATACTTTTCTGAAATTGAGCAATTTCAGCTTACCATGGAAACCTCGCCAGTTTCAATAAAAGATTTTTTCCTTTCTCCAGTATTGTGCAACTGTATAGGCGTATAACAAGAGTGCAAGTAGTCCACTCCCAGAGGATTCTTATTGCGATCCAAGAGTAACTCTAAAATATATGAAACATTTTTGAGCCACTTCCCAATTGCAAGTATATTAAGACTAGGGACTTGGGAATGAATAACCAGTGTGAAACAGTTAGGGAAAGGATTATGTATGGGGAGCAAAATCTATGGGAAAAAAAAATAGAATTGCTCCACAGATCTCATCAAATAAAGCCATGGTTTGTTTTAACAAAGGTTTATTGAATTAACTGTAAAGGCTGAGTTCAGACATCCTACTAAGAATGTTGATTTTATTATGGATTTATTTTAATTTAAAATATTAAACATTAAAATATTTAACTCATATATTGTACTGTATATGTATATATGTGTGTGTGTATATGTATGTATATATATAAAACACACACATGTACACACACACATATACATACATACAGTATGTATTGGTGCTTTACTTAAATTTATATTTGTGTTTGTGTGTATAATGTGCTTTACTAGTGTTGTACATCGGTGATTGCATGATCTCTGTAGATGCATAAATAAATAATTAAATAAAAATCCCAATAATTAAATAAAACCCCACTAAGAAAATCCATTTATGACCTCCACAACTAATTCTCATTGGCAAGAAAGAGCAGCCCACAAAGGCTTAATTAGAAGAAACAGCCAGATATTAGAAGCACGATGCAATAAATGTACAAGAAATGGCTTCAGCTCACTTTTTTTTTTCACATCCAAACCAGACCAACAAGTTCTAGGAGGGACATGGGAACGTCAATGTTGGCAGAGTCTCAATTTGCCTCACCTTGATGTAATGCTAAGCCAAGGGAAAATAAGTACTGGATTTTGGAAAGGCCCTGAAAAATTCCAACACATTCTTTGGATGAGATCCTCTCTTCACTAGATTTTTCTCAATCAGAGGCAGTTCAGCCACCACTAAGGATGCTAAATTAGAATGATAGCCTTGATAGCCATCGCTAACATTGCTGCCTCCACAAGGGCTCTTTTATATATAAGGGAGGTATAGCTCTCTAGTCTATTCAAAATAACAACAACAACAACAACAACAACAACAACAATAATAATAAACATTCTACTTTTACAAAAAACTACCCTACTTGGAACAGCTTATATCCTCCGACGTTACCTTAACAGTTCTTAGGTCTTTGGTTAGGACTTGAGCTGTTGAGCTACCAGCTCCAAGGGCTGTGAATCTCATCAAAGATTATCATCATCATCATCATCATCATCATCATCATCATCATCATCATCATCATCATGTTCAGCAGTGACATCAAAATGAGCTTTGGGCTTGAAAAATGTGCTATATTATCCATGCGGCGAGAAAAAAATGGAAAAAATAGAAGGAATAGAACTTGGAAATGGAAATATAGTGAATGCATTAGCAAAGGATGATGGTTACAAGTACCTAGGCATATTGGAAGCAGATAACATCTTGAATGGAAAAGTCAAAGACTCAACGCAAAAGGAATACATCAGGAGGGTCCGCAAAATCTTAAAATCAAAGCTGAATGCTGGAAACCTAAAGCCATTAATACATGGGCAGTTCCAGTGATATGCTACTCAGATGGAATCATCAATTGGCTGAACTGAAAAACTTGGACCGGAAAACATACAAACTTTTGAATATGTACCACACTTTACATCTATGAAGTGACATCAACAGGTTGTACCTGCCAAGAAAAATAGGGGGCAGGGGGCTATTGCAAATTCATCAAACTGTAGAAGAAGAAAAATGAAGTTTGAATGATTATGTGAACCAAAGTACAGAAAAATTGCTGCAGACTGTGAAAATGGAGGACAGCATAAAAACAACAGAAACAAAGGCAGAATATAAGGAAAAACAGCTGGATGACAGATTAAATAGATGGAAAACCAAAGCTTTGCATGTAGAGCACTTGAAAAACATTGAAGGAAAATGTGATGACAATGTGACCTGGACATGGCTTAAGATGGGAACTATCAAGAAAGAAACAGAAGGTTTAATGCTGGCTGCTCAAGAACAAGCACTACAAACTAATGCCATGGAAGCGAAGATAACAAAATCCACTGACAACCCAAACTACCAACTTTGTAATAACAAAGTCGAAACTGTTTCACATTTAATATGTGAATGCAGCAAAATTACACAAACTGATTACAAAGCTAGACATGATTGAGTTGCTAAATTAATCCACTGGTCACTATGTAAAAATATGATTTATCTGTATCCAGAAAGTCATGGGAACATAAAGTGGAAAAAGTTATTGAAAATGAGAAGGTGAAGATCTTGTGGGACTTTCGAATACAAACGGATCGTCATTTGGAGCACAAGACGCCAGATATCACAGTTGTAGAGGGCCGAAGTGTACAGTCTATTGATATCGCTGTTCCAGGAGATGCCAGAGTCAAGAACTAGAAAAAATAATAAAATATTGCAACCTGGCCATTGAAACTACACGGCTATGGATGAAGCATGTAACATTGTCATCGGGGCCCTTGGCACCATGTCCAAGAATTTTACAAGATACATCCACAAATTGCAGCTTCCTGCAATAACACCAGCGGAACTGCAAAAAACTGCGCTACTCGGAACATCTTATATTTTAAGAAGGTACTTGGTTGATACCTAGGACGCTGGCAGCAAACCGTATCAACCATTAGCGCTAGTCAATGGTATTTGTGATGCATTTTTGAGTGTTCAGTTGGCTGAGTTTCATGTTTAATGAATGAAGTATATAATAATAATAATAATAGAAAGTAAAGTAAAACTAACTACTTTCCCTACAACACATTTAAATCAACTTATTTTTTTAATCCCACCTTTATTATTTTTATAATAATGTGCAAGCAAGGTGGCAAATAAACCTAATACTACGTTTTCCTCCTATTTTTCTCACCACAACAACCCTGTGAGGTGGGTGGGGCTGAAAGAGAGTGACTGACCCAAAGTCACCCAGAAGGCTTCCATGCCCAAGGCAGGACTGGAACTCAGCGTCTCCTGGTTTCTAGACTAGTACCATCTGGCTGGCTGTCATGAAATATTTGTTAAAGAAATAGGACACTGCATATATCTTTACAAGGCTGATGTGGCTGGCTGGGATTCAGGCAATTGGTAGCCTAAACATGGGTGAGGGAAGCTGGGTTCGTTCACTCTGGGGCCAAGAGAGCCAAGGTGGCACAGTGGTTAAATGCAATAGCAATAGCAATAGCAGTAGACTTATATACCGCTTCATAGGGCTTTCAGCCCTCTCTAAGCGGTTTACAGAGAGTCAGCATATTGCCCCCAACAATCTGGGTCCTCATTTTACCCACCTCGGAAGGATGGAAGGCTGAGTCAACCCTGAGCCGGTGAGATTTGAACCGCTGAACTGCTGATCTAGCAGTAGCCTGCAGTGCTGCATTTAACCACTGCGCCACCTTGGCAGCACTTGCAGGCTACTTCAGCTGACTGCAGTTCTGCAATTCGACTGTTCAAATCTCATCGGCTCAGGGTTGACTCAGCCTTCCATCCTTCCGAGGTGGGTAAAATGAGGACCCAGATTGTTGGGGGCAATATGCTGACTCTCTGTAAACCGCTTAGAGAGGCCTGAAAGGCCTATGAAGCGGTATATAAGTCTACTGCTATTGCTATTGTTGGGGGCAATATGCTGACTCTGTAAACTGCTTAGAGAGGGCTGAAAGCCCTATGAAGCGGTATATAAGTCTAACTGCTATTGCTATTGCTAAGTGGGCCACTGAGGCTTAAAAACAAAAAGGCAGAAATAGCAAAGATTCCTGGGCTCTGAAAGAAGGAGGCTACATGCTTCCATTTGAGAAAGTCTTTCTTTAGCATCTGCTTGTTTTGAATTCCCTTGAAACCCAATCACCTATAAAGGGATTGTTTTTCCTGACCTACTTTGCTTTAAGGCACCACCTGAACCCATAAGGTAGCAGAAGGTGGCTGGATTCTGGAGGACATAACACCCAATGGCATCTTCAAGCCACTCCTATCCTGCCACAAAGGCAACCACCACCCATCTCCCTTAGCTGTTTTGTAAAAGGCCTGTTCTCCAAGCTCTGCCAGGACGTATGGGGTTGCCAAGTGGTTGCAGGCTCCCAAGGTCATGTGATTCCCCTTCTGATCACAACCTTCTGTCCAATCTTATAACAAGCAAAGTCAATGGGGAAGCCAGATTCACTTAACAATTGTGTCATTAACTTAACAACTGCAGTGATTCATTTAACAACTGTGGCAAGGAAGGTGATAAAATAGGGCAAAAGGCCCTCAACAACTGTCTTGCTTAGCAGTGGAAATTTTGGGCTTAATTGTGGTTGTAAGTTGAAGACCACCTGTCGTAAGTTGAGAACCTGTCCCTTTACCGTACTGTGAAATGGTCTAGTGAATGAGCAACTCCTGCACTTATTAAAAGGGCTGGACTAGATGACCTTTAATGTACCTTCCAACAGTATGATTCTTTGATGTCTAGATCTTCATGCAAATGAAAACCACACATCTCAAAGACTCACCCTTGGATAGGAAAGTGATGGTTACTGGCTTTCCTGACGTGGCTTGTAGAGGGCACTTCTAGCCAAGTACCTGGCCAGGATCATTGTCAAAGTTAGAAAACAATTTTTAAAGGCAGGTTCGTTTTCAACTGGCATCAGCAGGAAAGACAAGTGGTTTAAATCTGCCATACAGAATTTTCCTCCCTTTGGTTGGCCGGCCTGAAAATTATGTGAAACCATGGTTCATTAAAAATGGTTTATTAAAAAAAGTATCCAAATGCAATAGCAGTAGACTTAGCAGTAGACTTATATACCGCTTCATAGGCCTTTCAGGCCTCTCTAAGCGGTTTACAGAGAGTCAGCATATTGCCCCCAACAATCTGGGTCCTCATTTTACCCACCTCGGAAGGATGGAAGGCTGAGTCAACCCTGAGCCGGTGGGATTTGAACCGCTGACCTGCTGATCTAGCAGTAGCCTGCAGTGCTGCTTTTAACCACTGCGCCACCTTGGATTCATACAACATCTACCCAGTAATTCCTGGATTCATACAACATCTACCCAGTAATTCTCACCTGAAAATTTCCAGGGGTACAAATTTCAACTCCCTGGGTTTTCTGCAGCCTGGGAAAGCCTGGGAGCTGAAATCCACATAAGTGAGAGTTGCTGAGTTTGGGGAATATTTCTCTAAACCAAAACCTGATGGGGGAGAGGTTACAGGGGTGGATTCCGGCTTGTGGCTGCGCCGCGCACTTTGCATGCATGTGCAGTGCAATAAAAATTGCTCTGTGCATGCACAGAAGCAAAAAACAAGATAGCAGCGCCTATGGCGCCATCCAGAAAACTGGTTCAGGGGTGTGGCAAGCCTGGGCCACTGCCAGGTCCAGTGACCCAGGCCGCCAAACTACTACCAGATTGCTTGAACCGGTCTGAACCGGTAGGAACCCACCACTGGAGAGGTATCGTCTGGGCTGATCTTTCCTTCTTCCTCTTCCTACCTGCATATCCTGCCTCCATACATGCTATATGCTTATGTGAACAAACAACCCGTCTTGCCAACTCAACACCCACACATGTCTCTATTCTGTTTGATATCTTCTGGGATGCTGAGTGGAGATGACACCAACCATTACACACACCTCACATTCAGAAGCAGCTGAGAAGCAACTTCTCTTTTCTGCCGATATTCAGTCAGTTCAAAACCCACCTGGCTCTTAGTTCCCTCCCTTGTTTATCTCTGGCTTCACTACATAAAGTTGTGTTGTTTGAACAAATGGCTTTGGGCATCTCCAACAAGGGAGGAACAAAACTAGTATTTCATCCAGGGGATTAGCTTCCTTAAGAGACACTCAGATGCATTTTTTTTGAAATGGGCCATTTGGCTCTTTATTACATAACTGTTGTTCTAACAGAAGCCTTTTCAGATCAGTGAAGCAGAAACGCTCGCTCGGATGAAGGTTGGTCTGAACTACAGGACTTCTGGGATGAGCTTCAGTTCACTCATCTGAGCCTGTGTGGGTGAGTGGGCATGCACATGCGTGTGCACCTGAGGGCTCTCCCTCATATGTCCAGCTGGCCAATAATGGGTACCTTTTGTATGGTGCACCCAGTAATCAAATTGTTCCAACGTCAGATGCAACTGAAGTGCTGAGGTTAAAAATCTGACCTAGAATAGGTAGAGGCCAATAAGGACAGCTTAAGAAGGTTGATTTCCGTGACAAAAAAAATAATAAAATAAAAATCCTCTCCACTTGTTCTACTTATAGAAATAGAGTGCTTACCAAAGGCAATAGGACTGAACCCTTCACTGGTATTGGGGACAGGACCAGTGGTGAAATTCAATTTTTTTTTACTACGGGTTCTGTGGTTGTGGCTTGGTGGGCATGGCGGGGGAAGGATACTGCAAAATCTCCATTCCCATCCCACTCTGGGGCTAGCCGGAGGTGGTATTTGCTGGTTCTCCGAACTATTTAAAATTTCCGCTACTGGTTTTCCAGAACCTGTCAGAAACGGCTGAATTTCACCCTGGGAAGGACCTTCCCATTTGAAGGTTTACTGATGCTGCCCCTAGCAGCTGCCATCTGTCATTCAGACTTCATCTAGTGGTAGAACGTGTCCTGAAACCAGGATATCTGGGGCATCTCCTCCTTTGAAGTTAGGTTCCCCTCCATTCCTCTTTCTCTTTTCAGTCATGTCCCCACTTATGAGAGAGGTACAGGTAGCCCTCGGGATGAAAGGTCTGTGAAAATCTATGATGTTTTACTGCCTATTTTAGTGAGGCAGGGCTTGCCAAAAAAGAATTCATCAGATCAATTTCGTGATCTGCAGTACTTTATGATGATTGAGAGGTTTCAGATGCGTATCATTGATAAAGATGGCCTGCTTTATCTACTGAAAATATGGCCCTTGTTCTTTCTTTCATTCTTTTGTTGTTAGTTGTACTTTGATCATTATAGAACTCAGAAGAATCTATGAAGATTCTTTCCCTCCCCCACTTCTAGACATCTCACCCTATTTGACTCTTTGTGAATTGAATAGAGGAAGTAGCAAATAATGTAGTTCCCATCGTGCTGCAAGTCAGCCTCTCCCCATATACTGCCCTCCAGATAGGATGTGGTTACACATCCCAGAAAACCCCAGCCAGCATTCTTGCAGCAGAATCCTGAGGATTGCCCTCCCAATACATTTTGGAGCCCAGCCTGCTAGAGATGGCTGAGCCGCTGTCAGATTTGATGGCTGGTTGCATGTTTATTGCAATGAATGAATCATTTTATGTAATAACTGGTAAGTGAGAAATTGTGTGTCTGGGACTGGCACGAAGCACAATACCTTCCAAAAGCTATAAGATATAATGAGCAATAGTGTCGTGACCCGACAAATGCGCGCCTGACAAATGCGCGCCGACAAAACCGCTGCGACAAAATGGCGAGGTTGAAAGCACGCCCACTAAAGCGTGCTGACAAAACCGTGCCGACAAAAGCGCGATTAGGGTTTTTAGGTTAGGATTAGGGTTAGGGTTAGGGTTAGGGTTAGGGTTAGGGTAAGGGTTAAGGTTGTGGTTGTTAACGTTGCTACCATTGTTTTCACGTTGTTTTTGATGGTGCGCTTTTGTCAGCGTGCATTTGTCGACGCGCTTTAGTGGGCGCGCTTTCAATGTTGCCATTTTGTTGCAGCGGTTTTGTCAGCGCGCATTTGTCGGGCACACATTTGTCGGTGAACCCAATAGTGTAATTAAGGTTTATAGCAGGAGTCCCAGTCCCTGATCCGTGGACTGGCACTGGTGCGTGGCATGCCAGAAACCGGTCCGCGCAAACAAGTGAAACTCCATCCACATGATGCAGGCAGTACACAAAACCATACCCCCTCTGGTCCATGGAAAAACCTCTCTCCATGGAACTGGTCCCTGGTGCCCAAAAGTTTTTTTTAGGGGGGGGGGGAGTTTGCTGGTTTTTTGAATGGCAAGCCTTTCTTACTGGAAAGCCCCCTCCCGCAATGCACCGTTAATCCTTTAGCTAACTTCAATGCAGGTCCTTTAAGAAGACTAGAGAAGTTAGCAAATTGTGCCACTTCCTTGGAGCTTGCAACTTGCCTGAGTGCTGGATGGCTCAAGCAAAATGGAGTTGGAACTCAAGCAGCTCACCTGCATTTCTCAACTCCTTGTGTTAATTTCTTTGTGACGTTGGGCAAAGCACTGAATTGCCTCTTATTGTTTCCTCACTTATAGAATGAAAAATGGCAGAGATGGAATGCTGATGATTAATTATGTGTCTATCCGTGGTTTGAGATATTGCAGTCATGAGATCAATGTGGTTACCATCTAAGAGCTACTGGATAGTGGGTTTGCACTGGGAAAAAAGTCCCCCAATCTAAAATATCAATAGAAGGATTAATGCTTAAGTTGGAAGGGATCTAGGTTGTTTTGGAAGGAAAGTGTGGGAAGAACATGATCTTTGTTGAGATGACAATTCATATCACCTTTATGATTTGCTTGTCATCATCAAGGTGTGGTAGCAACTCTGCTATTATCTTACCAACCTGAAGTTAAGAGAAAGTAAAGAGGAAGTTAAGGAGAGAATGTGAGTCAAAAGAGTATGGGGCTTTAACCCAATCATCTCAGTCTAGCTTGTCTTTGAACTACAGCGGTTTGTACGATATGATATGGAGGATTGTTTGGTATGAGAATTATACAAAAATATGAGACTATAATTTCACCTCTGAATAGCACACTAAGAGCAATGCTGCAAAATGTGGGTAAGGCCAAAACAAACCTAAGTGCCAAGGCAGAATCTAAATTTGGATCTGATTTACAGATTGAATTAAATGCTGTTGAATTGCATGACATGAATACAATGAAGGTAACTACTGCCCATAATGATTTTCTCTGTCTTATGGGGAACCCCCCCCCCCCAACAGATTAGTGGCAACATTTGGAATGTCTGTGAAAGTGTAGTAAAAGCTTTGAGAAGCAACATAAAATTGAAGCACCATAGATGGGCTCCAAAATCCAGATAACCACCAGATGGTAGCAAAAAGTGAAGAGTTTGCTGTATCTTAGTGCTGTCTTCAAGAGTAGCCCTAACAGACTAGTTTGGAGGTCTCAGTGGGTCCACCTTTCCCATATAATTATAAATTCCAGCAGTGGAGGGTGACATTTGCTTTTCTCTTCCCAAGGAATCAATGGAGGTGATGTCATACCTTTGGCAGTTCATAAACATTCTACCATCTCTCAGTTAGTAGGACACAGTTGCCTTAATGTGTAGTGGAGCAACATTAACCAATGGCCATCCCTTGGATACCAAAATGCTTATTGCATTCTTATTAAATACACAAATCACAAATCAGCTGATCACAATCTATATATGTTTTTTTATCCTCCACCTCCAACCTGTGACATATCTCACAGGCCAGTTGAAAGTACAGTACTTTATGTTTTTTTGAAATTGATCAGAAATATGGAATTCCATCAGCTCCAAGGTCTACAAAAGCCCAAATCTTTGGGGGAAATGGGTATAAAACTGGCTTTCAGTGAGCTATTTCCTTTCTGAAAGGAAAGGTTTAAATAGATATGTATAGTTAGTTCTATGAGATTTGGAATGTACCTTCTCAAATTATGTCATAATCTTGTGTGACAACAGATGGTGCTCTCTGTCTCTCTGATTTCATGCAAATTATATTGCTTGAGTATGTTTTCTTAACTTTGCTTAAGTCATCGGACACTCCTAAGTATAAGCTTTTACCACTGAAAAACTTGCTCACTCCACTGGGATTTCTGAAATTTCCCCACATCTATACTTCCTCATTTTTAGTTTTTCTTGGCAGATATAAAAGCTGTGTATCCCCCCCCCCCATTTTCCTTCTTTTAATGAACAGATAAAACCTGGTTTGACCATACGTGCCACTCAGTTCTGCGGAACTGAGGAATATTCCAGACTAAAGAGTAAATAATTGCATTAAAATAAGAAAGCAACTTAGAAGCATGAAACAAGAAAGTATGTTCTTAGTTGGGTGAGTGAAATATTTTCATAATATTGCCTTTCACCTAAATAATCACGAACCTCATAAGAAATGATTTCACACAGATTAATATCAGCATTTTGGCAATTTACCTTCTGTTCTACTCTGTGAAAGCAAAGAGCGGTTTCAAAATTTGATAAATAAATCAATCAATAAATTCTATAAGGTTTACCTATTAAGTTTGACATGAACTTCTGTTGCCATATCATTGTCCCACACTTTGAGCAAAATCTAGAATAAAGTTATAGTAAAGGAGTTTGCCTTTGATATTGCTACATTCATTTTATGGGCGAACACAGTATTTGAAAGATCCTTTGATAAGGGAATTAGATTGCTTAGAGGCCAAATATAAAGCTTTAGGATCTCACAAGATCTCAATCGTGGAGAGGAGCACCCCGGAATTTGATGTATTGGAAGATTTTAAAATTTTGTTTTCCTCCTGCTTTCCAGTTTCCAGTTATCTGTGACAAGCAGATCCAACCATGTTAACCAGTTAGGATATTTGATACAGTTTTGGTTGGCCTCCTGTGGTGACATTGTAGATTCACTTGCCAAATATTGCTAGTCCCAAACCTGGTTTATGGAATGGTCTCCCTTCTCACAGATTAAAAAAATAAACCCAATATGGAATAAGTTGCCCAAATCTAGAGAGAAAGGTATTACTATGTGGATCTCTATGGCAATCTGGCATCTGCTCTGGCCTTGCCCATTCTCATAATGTCACCTGAATCCATTTATTACTAGCTCCTTTAAGATCTATGCTAGAAAAATCTGTCATATTCCAGCTCTGCTGGGCTTCAAGACCATTGGTTGCCCCTATTCTCTCATACCTCACTCTACATTTCAAAATCAGCAACCATGAAGTCAATTGCAAGGAAGTGAAAATGGTGGCAGCATAGTGGTCCTTTGAGGTCAGATATTTTTAGTCCAACAGCTGAAGTCAGAATGCATAAACTGTTGTATCCAGCTCTGTATAAATCAGGGCTGTCAAACTCCCAGCCTGTGGACCGGATGCATCACGCACTGGCCACGCCCACACCTGGTGGTGGAAAGGGGGGAAAGTCCTGACACATTATATGATGCTGCTGTGACAACGTGAGTTTGACACCCCTGCTCTAAATACTGCACCAGAGATGGATAACCTTTGCAGCTGTTGGAGGATGTGAGCCAACAAATGGATGGGAGTAAGGATCTAGAATTAAATAAGATAGTTCACCTTTTCTGCTTTCTATTTGTGATATCCCATTTATTTCTTATCTTTCTGATGCTCTTGTCACTCCCTTATTGTTCCCCAAGGAAAGAATAAGGCAGAGCACAGAAATATAATTTTGGGCGGAGACTTTTGAAATTAAGGAGAAAGCAAAAAGATACTTTCAGATTGCAAACCACCCTCCACCCAAAAGGAATGGGTTTGGGAAAGCTATCCATCAGTTTTGTCTTGCCTTTGTGCAGAGCAGTGCCAAACATTAATTCAGGAGGAAGACCTGCTGAATTTAATGGGATTTGGCTCTGACAGCTCGGTGATTTAAGATTGCCTAAGGATTGATTGTGTAACGGACTTGACAGATACCATGTTGCCTATTCCTGTAGAACTGCATAGACTATGAAAATGCAAAACCTAGCCATGAACAACAAATTATATAGCATTAAGAGGTGGAAGTATGCCAAAACTGTTCTTTTGCTCGTTAAAGAAGTGTACTGTAAGATGTTCTTGGCATCCCGGCTAGTGTCACTCCATGTGCTTCTCTAGTCATTTCAATGTTCCCTCCCTCTGACTCAACCCTCAAAGAGACCTAGCAACAGAGAGTGCTACTAAATTAATTATACATGTCACCACTAAAAGTATTTGCAGCATGTGTGGCGATGCTGCAAGAGATCTTTCGGTCATCTAGAAATGGTGGTGGAGTTCATTCGCCTGTCCTTTCCCCGAATCTTTAATAGCCAGGCAGTTAAACCACAGATAACAGTTAAGTCCGGGATTCCCTTGCTCCGGAGAATGGTAAGAAATTATAAATTGGGTCTGAAAACAAGGCAAACCTCATTAGTGCTGACTTCTGGAAATTATAATTCTCCCAAGCTTCTTGTCAATGTTATAGTTCCTTGCTGGAACCTGAGAAGATATTCTGGATACTACACAGAGTAAATTTCTTCTGGTTTTTGCATAAAACTTTATTTCTTCTTGTGGGGATACACATACGTGTGCCACGATTGCAAAATACATACATAGGTACATTCACACCTACATCCTTAATTGTTCCATATTTTTAAAAACTACGTGGTTTTGATAAAGTATTCTAGGATTAAAATTATAGCATAGCATCTTCTTTCAACCCAACAGCTGTTAATCCCCAACTTCGCACTTTAAAACTGGAAAAGTCCTGGTAGATGTGCATGTTTCAGCAATCAATCTGTTCCCAGGACTGGACTCTTCATATACTAATGAGACTACTAATTTCTCAGCCTTACCATAAGGCTTTGCACATAGCCTAAAATGCAAACCTTGTCATTGTGCTTTAAGGCTTTCAAACAAAAAGAAAAAAGAAAACATGGATCTGGTTGACTCAGATGGGGACTTAATGGCTGGGTTCATACAACACTTCAAGACTTACTTATTTTAACTATTGTTTTTTGGAGATGTCTAAATGATTGAATTCACCCACCAGGCCCACCTGTAAACTGCTATCTGATCTTTTAGGAAGCATGCCTAGAAGGACAGCTTTGAATTTCATACTGCCGGGTTCTCACATCATGTGAATATGAAATAGTTTAATTTTAATTTAGCATCCTGCCTACAATATTGGCACCAACCTCAATAGCATCAGAATGGGATTGGAAAACTTTATGGAGGATAGGACTAACGATGACAACGAATCATTAATAACCTATTATCCCATGTTGCTAAAGAGTATGAGCAAGAAGCTATAGTTGAGTTCACATCCTGCTGTGGGCATACCATATGTGAACAAAATGTACATTACACCAGCTTTCCTATACCTGGGTCACTTCCAGTTGTATGGATTTCAATTCCTAGAATTCCCCATCAAGCAGACTACCGCTAAAGCCTCTAAAGTATCATATACAACAAATGCTGATCTTAACTAAACCTTAGCACAAACTACTATGGTTGCAATCCTGGACCACCTATGTAGAACTTAAGGACTTACATACACAAACACACTTCTTGCCTCTTGGTCATCTGATTTACAAGACAAATTAGGAGAGGAAAGGAAACTCTATAAGTTACATATTGGCTGAAGTTCCAACATGTAATTTAAAATGTTAATATTTACTAGCAACAAAACAAAGAAATCTATGATACATGCATATACTAGATTAAGCACACTGCACTGCTGACACGAGACCTTCTCCGGTATTCAGGATGAAAGAACTATTGTGATGCTCTTTGTAAAAGGCAGTGATGGAGACAAGGAATAAGCCTTTCTGCCTGATGTTCTGAAAGGCCCAGCAAACAACATAGAACCGAATTAATGTCTATATTCTAACTGACGTTTTGCATATCATTTTGAGCCGAGGCAGAGACGAAAGTGACCAAATTATTGTTTCAGGGAGTAGCATGCTCTTTCTGATTGAATCCTGGCCCTTTCAAAATAATAACAGCAAAGAGATTCCACACTTCCCATCCCTGATGATAAATGAAACCTATCCATAGTTTTAATCATAAAGCTGCAAATGTTTTCCCCTGCAACTGTCAGTGCTGGAATAGTTAAATCCTGTAAAGTTCTGTAAAAGAGCCTATTTCTACCTCATGGAGCTTCTGATTCTGCTGGTCCACATTTAAGTCTCCTGCTGTTGAAACGCCTTGTCCGACTATTTAATTAGTATTAAGAATCAGGCCACAGAGCAGCACCCTCAAATTGTTTTTCCCTCACCACTTGGGCAGGTATCTACTTGAGGCCCAGAGAGAAAAAGAACAGGGATGCTAACAGTAGAGTTTGTTCAGGTCTTCTTCCAACCCCAAAGCAATGCAGTTTCACAAACGTTATCTTGTGCCCCTTCAGTGTCAACAAAGTCTGCTCAACATCTTATATCTTAAGTCAACTTAGATTCAACTGCAACATATCTTGTTGGGGAAGACTTAAAGGCCATTAAAGATATGTCTGAATGCATGCACTGCAGATAGAACAAATCCCCCAAATTCTGTCCATGCCGATGTTACGCTTGTTCAAATCTATCCCATCCTGATTCTATAGTTCTGAGTGACATCTGCACAAAAATTAACATTTAGCCATCTATAAAACGGTTTAACACATTTTCACGAGGAACGTAGATTTATAACTTGTTTCAACAACATGAGCAGATTTCTAATTGTAAGTTATCCTAATGTACACATCTTTAAATATACATTAGCAGGCTGTTAAAATAACATTTACATTGCAAATTCAGAGATATAAAATTCAAGGAATACTGTAATTTTGTTTGTTTAAGAGCTGTAAATCAGGTGAGCTCATACTGAAGTTTCTTAAAATACTTATTGAGAGGATTAAATTTCTATCTCTAAGTCTCTCTATGTACGTCACGGGTGAAATACTTATCACTCCACCCAGTCTCTGTATATTCCCACATAAATGCCTGCCTAAGGATTTGGGGTTTTTTTTCTGAGAAAAAAGAAAAAAAAGAACATTTAGGATGTGTGTCCAGGAGCTCTTCAGTGGGCTTCTATCAAGTTGCAACTTGCAGATAGAAAGCTTCAAAACCATTATTGCAGGATGAAGCCTGATTTGACCATGTGATGAAGTAGTTGGATGACTCTATTCTGCTCTGGCGGCCACTAATGTTCAGTAATCTTCCTGAGTGGTTAGACAGAATTTAGGTGACATGAATCATCCAGTTCAAAGCCAAAGGCAAGGGGAGCCTTCAGATGAGACAAGAACTACAGCTAGGAAGAGGAACTTACTGTAGCACCATCCAGAAAGCAACTGCTGTAACTATGGCATGTAACTCAGTACCTCGTGACTCTTACTGATACTCAGTCCTCACCAACCAGAAAAGGTAAAACCAGGAAAAGCACCCGAAGCACAAGCAGTTACATTAAAGCACTCTTTTCAGTCAATCACCCTCCTGAATAATCCTTTCAAAAGAATAAAGAGAAAGTAGGAGAACACAAAGAAGCTTCGTGTTTCACTGACCTTGCTCCATCACTTGTTTCTCTTGTGGACACGGTAGGTATGATGCTGAGAAATGATGCAGGGTTGTTTCAGGCTCTCAGTGGGAAGAAGAAGAAGAAGAAGAAGGAAGCCCAAGTGACTGTCTTCATTCCAGGCTGACAAGAAGATCCAGGTTCTTCTGTCTGATGATGAAACACCTGGCAGGTTAAGCAGAGACACTCAGAAGTAGTGACTCGGACAGGTGTTTCTATACACTCTTGGTCCTCATTAGATTCCCTGCCTCCTCAGATACTGCCCCGCCCCTTGTCAGGTCCGCCTAAAACTCCACTCCTAAACTCTGCCTCTCAATTCAGTTTGGTAGTGATTGGGCAAGACTTGCTTTCTTCTTCTTCTTCTTCTTCTTCTTCTTCTTCTTCTTCTTCTTCTTCTTCTTCTTCTTCTTCTTCTTCTTCTTCTTCTTCTTCTTCTTCTTCTTCTCCTTCTCCTTCTCCTTCTCCTCCTCCTCCTCCTCCTCCTTCTTCTCCTCCTCCTCCTCCTCCTCCTCCTCCTCCTCCTCCTCCTCTTCCTCTTCCCCCCTTTTTTTTCAAATGGAGATCACTTAGAATAGGGAGCACTTCAAAAGAAAATAAGGCATGCCAGGGTTACAGGAAAGCAAAGCTGGTTGTTTGTCACGGAGAGCGAAGTATTTCCTTATTGTGGGAAATAATGCTGAAGTAAAGCCTACTCGTCTGGACAGGCACATGCTACCTCTCGGCTTGTGCTGCTTAGAATGTAGAATGGCTACTTATGATTAGTGGGTGTACATTTGTTAGTATACACATGCAGTACATCCATCCATACAACATATGAACATATTTCAGGTCTGAACATATGCTGAATTTTTCCTTTAAGCCATTTTGGATATAACCTTCCTTTAAAAATGGAGTATATAATACATGTTAACATCCCAATATATTTTAAATCACACTGAGCTCTTCATCAAGGAAACATGCTCAATAACAACAACCACATAACATGCAGGCAATGAAATACATATATTGTCCATGTAACTAAGACCAATGTGGTTTATTTACTGCTCCCCAATCGTTTGGGGGGGGGAACTTCCTTGCTGGGGAGGTGATTTTTCAATATTGCCCTACATAGAGGAAAAGCATGATCTTCATTAATCTGATTGTCTGCTATGAGAAAATTAAAGGCTTTTTTATATGTCCTTTTGCTCATAAGAACCAAACTAGCCTTTCTTAATTTTTAACTAGGCAAGTGTTTGTTTTAACCTCAAAATAAAAAGCTGCATACCTGAAATATCTATATAACCCAAACCACAGATCTGCCCAGTCTTGTCCTCTGCCTTCACAATGTACAGCAGAAGCTGCATTGCTCTTAAACCTTTACTTTCTCTCCAAAGTGCTCATTTAATACCACTTGTGGAATTAAACTACCATTCCTTTTGGTTGCATTGTACCACTAGGGGTCAGTAGGGGGGCTGAACTTTGCCAGGTCTTAGGGGTAGTAAGGCTCAGAATCTGCTCATGAGATCAGGATAAAATTGAGCCATAAAATGGGACCTAATGATTAGACAAAACCCTGACCACTACCAGGATGCTGTATCTTTCTTCTGCGCATTTTAACAGTTTATTGGAATTGTTACGGGAGCCCTCGGGCACCATGCCACTGGAGGACCTTTCCCACTGCTGAGGTGAACTCCTCTCCACCCATCCTTAATTTAGGAGAAAACAATACCGGCATGTAATTTGCTGTCCCATTCCTGATCCTTATCCTGCCTCTATTGCCTCTGTTCCCGCTCATCTGATTTCAATGGTACCCATAAGAAGGCAAGAGGATTTCAAAACGATGACACGTGCATTATGATGTTGGCGTGCAAGCGGATGGATTATGTAATGACATCATGGCTGGTGCAAATCTACATGTCATGCCATCATGGACATGTCATTTTCCCACTTTGCCCCTTGAGGAAACCCACGCCTACCTTCGCTCCGAGATAATAGATGTTAAAGCCCAACAAATTTTACACAATTTGAGGGTTCATCGGACAGTAGCAGAATAAAGAGGCAAAGCTTGCTTTAATTTAAACCTGTCTCATTCAGAGGTGATGGGTGAGGAGATGTCATGAGGGCATAGCAGAAAAAATAAATGCTATCAGGCAGTGGTGGGTTTCAAATTTTTTTAGAACCTCTTCTATAGGTGTGGCCTGCTTTGTGGGAATGGCTTGCCGGCCATGTGACCAGATGGGAGTGGCTTGCCAGCCATGTGACTGGGTGGGCGTGGCCAACTTGTAAAGTGTGGTGAAACTCACTTAACAACACTCTTGTTTAGCAACCAAAATGTTGGCTCAGAAACTGGCATTTGAAGCACACAAGTCTTAAAGCTGTCAAGTTACAAGACCCTTGCACCCCTAACCCTTTAGAAAAAAGAAACCAGGGGTGTTCAAACTTGACAGCTTTAAGACTTGTGGACTTCAACTCCCAGAATTCCTCCTCCAGTCATGTTGGCTCAGGAACTCTGGCATTGAAGCATGCAACTCTTAAAGCTGTTAAGTTACAAGACCCTTGCACCCCTAACTCTTTAGGAAAAAAACCCCAGGGGTGTTCAAACTTGACAGCTTTAAGACTTGTGGACTTCAACTCCCAGAATTCCTCCTCTTGCTCTTCATCTTGATGATGTGTGGACAGGCGGGGGGAGGGAGCTGGAACCGGTTCTAAACGGCCCTGTAGATTTGTGGAACCTCTTCTATAGAAGAGGTTAGAACTGGCAGGAACCCACTCCTGCTATCAGGTCATGTGGAGAGGCCCGGTGGCTCAGTGGCTTAAAACATACTGGAGAAGGTATGTGCACTGGCAGTTTTAGCCCGACCACGTGTGAGGCAGTTTGAAAGCATGTAAATGTGAGGAGATAAATAGATACCACTTTGGTGGGAAGGTAACAACGCTCCGTGTTTCACCGCACACTCATCTCTGTTTCAAAGCTGAAGAGCCAGCACCATCCGAAGATGTCTCTGTGATCTTGTAGCTGGCATAACTAAATGCCGAAGGTGCACAGAACTTGGTGTGATGCCATGCTGGCCACATGACTGAGGAAATGTCTTCAGGCAGAACTGGCTCAATGGCCTAGAAATGAAGATAAGAACCAGCCCCTAAAGTTGGCTATGACTAGCGGAGCAAGACCCACAGGGACTCTTTTTACTCTTTACTCAAGTCATGTTGGTGCAAGTGGGGGCGAAAACCAGAGATGAGAACTGATAAAGCTGATCCTTTTGGATGTTCTGTAGAAAGATACCATCTCAGGGTAGGCCTTTTTTAATTTAATTTTTTAATGTTCTGCCTTACTCACTTTTGGAACTAGGCCCATGTTCTTGGCTTGGCTAAATATTTACTTATTCGTTTAGTGACCATTCATGAACTCTAAAAAGGTTATTAATGACCCAGATGTGAAGTTCTGATGGCCCCTCCCCCACTTCTAGTTGCGTGATTGTATTTTGGGTGCTTGGCACATTGCCTGCATTTACGGCGGTTTGTGGTGTCCTGTGGTCATGTCAATGAAATTTATGATGTTTTTGGTGGGAACTGGCACTTCCTGTTTCCAGCAAAAAAAGAAAACAGTGGTAAACAGCAGGTTTCCTTAACGACCGCCACAAAAACGTTGTAAAATTGGTTACAGTCATGTGATGACCTGCTTAATGACCATCGTAATTTACCACTGTAATTGTGGGCTCAATTATGGTCATATGTTGAGGACTACTTATACATATTTGAAATTGCAGGCAATATCTGTACATATGCATTGAGAAATCCTTGGCTTCTCATTTTTAAGGGAGAGGCCTGGGAGAGATGACAAAGATTTCAGTCAAACTACTATGCCTTATTCAGGAACACCAAGGAACAAATTTGAAATATTATCCTAGTTTACGTTTGGCTTTCCTTCTTGAGACGTGAGTATATTTCCAAACTAAACTGATCTGATGAGGATAGAAGCAGTATTTTGAGATGGGTTGGTCAAACAGAGAGAATGTATAAATCACAATACGGATAGTCCTCAACTTACAACATTTAATGATTGTTCAAAGTTGCAACAGCACTGAAAAAAGTGACTTAGGACCATTTTTCACACTTACGACCTTCATAAATGTGAAAAATGATCATATGATCAAAATTCACATACTTGGCAATTGGTTCATACTTATGACTGTTGCTGCTGTGTCCCAATGTCATGTGATCAGCTTTTGCAACCTTCTGACAAGCAAAATCAGTGGGGAAGCCAGATTCACTTAACAACGGTGCTACTAAATGTATGGGCTCAGAAATGTTGGGCTCAGTTGTGATCGTAAGTCGAGGACTACATGTACAAATATAAGAAGGAAGGGTTGAAAGGAAAGGGAGGACTGAGAAAGTTATGACCAGATGAAACTGATGTCTTCCAAAACAGAGTGGTGAGAATTTTAAACGAAGTATGGATATGGAGGAAACAAGACTGGTGGATCTTGGAGGATAAGTTAAGGTAAAGGTTCCCCTAGCATATATGTGCTAGTCGTTCCTGACTCTAGGAGGCAGTGCTCATCTCTGTTTCAAAGCTGAAGAGCCAGCACCATCCGAAGACGTCTCTGTGATCTTGTAGCTGGCATAACTAAATGCCGAAGGTGCACAGAACAGTTACCTTCCCACCAAAGGAGTTTCCTATTTTACTACTTGCATATTTTATGTGCCTTCGAACTGCTAGGTTGGTAGAAGCTGGGACAAGTAATGGGAGCTCACTCTTACGCGGCACTAGGGATTCGAACCACCGAACTGCCAACCTTTCTGATTGACAAGCTCAGCGTCTTAGCCACTGAGCCACCTTTATCTTGAAGCATAGAGAGGTACAAAGAACAGTGAATGGTTAAATGTCTATGGAGATTCTCAGTCATCCAGGTCATAGTTGTCCCAAAGATGCTTTTTAAAAAGGCAAATAGACTTTGTTTTTCCTTGAAAACGTTTTGCTTCTCAAGAAGCTTCTTCAGTTCTGAATGGTATTGGGATAAATACCATTTTATCTCTGTTTCTTTTTCTTTTATCTCATACCTTTAATTTCTTTTGCTTACTACCATATTTTTGGAGTATAAGACGCACCAAGGTTTTAAAGAGAAAATTTAAAAAAAAAAAGTTTTTGCACTCTGCAAACCTCCCAGAAACGGCCCATTTTTTTTTACAAAAATGGGCCCATTTTTTTAAAAAGGCATGGATAGCCCTCAGGAGGCTTGTAGAGTGCTCCTGAGGGTGGGTGGGGCAAAATTGAGCAAAAAAACGGCCCATTTTTTGCTCATTTCTGCCCTCCCCAGCCCCCAGGAGCTCTCTGAAAGCCTTCTACGGGCTCTGCACAGACATTTTGGTGACAGGACAGAGGTTTCAGGAGGCAAAAAATGCTGCATTCATTGTATAAGACGCACCCAGATTTTCAGCCTCTTTTTTGAGAAAAAAAGGTGCATCTTATACTCCGAAAAATATTTCTTTTTTATTTTATTTTATTTTATTTTAAACATATAAACACATCAACAAAAACAAACATATGACTTAAGACAACATAGGAACAAGAAGTTCCATCAAATATCATACAGCAGTTCCGTATCAGTTTCTTTGCAGTTAGTGTTTTCCCTTCTATACCTTTCTATCTTACATTCATTGTCTCCTTATTCGTTATCCATTTTTATGTACAATTCTATATTTATTTATACTTAGCTATTTATAGCCAGATACTGTTTACCTATATTGTGCTATATATTCTTACTATCATTTATTCTCTTACATACAAATCTCAATTTTATGTTTTCTTGGGGATGGTATTTTGAGAAAAAAAAGGTGCATCTTATACTCCGAAAAATACGGTATTTCTTAATCTATTTCTGCATCCTGCATTATGATACTTATCCTGGAACAGAATAATGTGACAGTATGGTTATCTATAGCACTGGACTGCAGCCATTTTATTTTCTAAGATGGCCTATGAGAATGAATTGACCCCCTACTGCCATTTCATAGGGGTTACCACACAATGTATTTTGTGTTCACTTCTTAAATGAGAAATCTAGAGCTGATTTTGCCTTGGGAAGAGCAGAGTCTTAAAGTACCCCCTTGCTGTTTTGTGTGTATGTTTTTTAAATTATAAAGATGTTGTGCCTCCTACTTTTCAAAGATTTGAGGTGTACTTGAGCATGGCTCAACTTTAGAGCAAGATGGGCAATATTTGAAGAGTCGGGTTTGTAGCAGAGGTGGTATTCAGCAGGTTCTGACCAGTCCTGAAGAATCGGTAGCGGAAATTTTGAGTAGTCCAGTTTCTTAAAACACCTTATTATGATATAACTCTTTACAGAAAGAATAGTGAGGCTTTGGTAGGTAGTAGTCCTGGGCCACTATAGTTATTAATTTTTACATAATGCTTATCATTTTATCAAAAACCTTAGGGTCATTTACAATAGAAAAATCACAAATTTGATTTTCAAAGAATCCTTGCATATTTGCAAGCATCTTTCATCCAGGTAAAAAAGTGTCATCATATGATGGTTGAACCACTAAATATATCATTAAACCACTAAAAATAAAATGTATGCTGTAAAGGAAAAGAGACTGTATGAGGCATATTAAGCGTAAGAAAAAACAAGAACATTCAAGACCTCAGTACAGGAGTGAAATTCAGCAGGTTCTGACAGGTTTTGGAGAAACGGTAGCAGAAATTTAGAATAGTTCGGAGAATTGGTAAACACCACCTCTGGCTGGCCCCACCCCCATCTATTCTCTGCCTCTCCAGTCCCAGCTGATTGGGAGGAAATGGGGATTTTGCAGTAACCTTCCCCTGGAGTGGGCAGGGAATGGAGATTTTACACTATCCTTCCCCTGCCACGCCCACCAAGCCACACCCACAGAACCGGTAGTAATTTTTTTTAAATCCGACCACTGGGTTGTAGCTTGATCATCTGAGGTCAAAAGGGTCAGAGGAAATCTTCTGGACCTTGCCAGGAGTGAATTTTTCAGCTCTTTGTTTTTTAACCTGTGTTTTATTGCAATTGGAAATTGGGTGGAAAACTTTGGGGGAGAAATGGTTCCCATCCCAACATACTATCTATCCCACCCTTCAGAATTTGAATATTTGCCATTGAATTTTGGCAATATATATTCTGGGGGTATTTAGAAGATCTGAATTGAATCATATCTGTCTTAGTGTGGACCAGCAGTCAATCATCTAAGCCTCCACTTTCATTTTGACTTGGTGCAATTCCCAGACCGGATTGTGAGAACCAGCTTTTAATTGTTTGCTAGTCGCCACATCATTACATTCCCATGCTAACACATTATCACATAGATTAGGCCAGGTGATATTGATTGCACCATTTTAAACAACAAGGGCAGAATCATATTTTAGATTGAATACGGGCCACATGCCAAGCTCAGGAATAGGGCTTGGTTTTTTCCCCCCCTTGGGGACAATTGGTATGTCACCTTCAAATGGATTTATTTGCTTAAAGGTAAAGGTAAAGGTTCCCCTCGCACATATGTGCTAGTCGTTTCTGGCTCTAGGGGGCAGTGCTCATCTCCGTTTCAAAGCCGAAGAGCCAGCGTTGTCCAAAGATATCTCCGTGGTCATGTAGCCAGCATGACTAAATGCTAAAGGCGCACGGAACGCTGTTACCTTCCCACCAAAGATGGTTGCTATTTTTCTACTTGCATTTTTAAATGCTTTCGAACTGCTAGGTTGGCAGAAGCTGGGACAAGTCACGAGAGCTCACTCCGTTACATGGCGTTAGGGATTCGAACCACCGAACTGCCGATCTTTCTGATGGACAAGCTCAGCGTCTTAGCCACTGAGCCACCGTGTCCCTGTTTATTTGCTTATCTCTTCTAATTTGTCTTCTCAAGCTGAAAGGGATAGACCCAGGAAAACAGCATAATAACTGAGGCTGAATCAAGGAATCACCACCAGAAACACTATTTAATCTCAGATTTATTTTCATAATTCCTATTGATATTGCCTAGATTTTCTTTTCCATTCGAGTAATCGGAAGGATTACCTTTTCTGTGGCTACATACATATATTTTAAATATTTAAATATGCATGTAGCCACAAAAAAGGCAATCCTTCTAGCCACTCTAATGGAAAAGAAAAGCTAGGTGATATCCATTTATTGAGAATGTTGTAGCTTCAAACCACAAACAATGCTAGAGAAAGATAAAACAAAAGCAGCCGAGTAGCTCTGCATTCATGGTTCTTTTGTTGTGACATATGGATTATATCAAGAGTTTTGCAGAATTCAAGGAGAGCTTTTGACTTCCTGCTTTGGTGAAATAGTCAATAGATTTCCTTTGATCCCTTTTATAGCCTGACAATGTTGAGAAATTGAGAATACGTATGGCCTCAGTGTTTATTTCCTGGAGGGCTTGGAAGTTCCTTCTGGAATAGGCAGAGTGTCAGTATATTTTTGCTTAGGTTTCTGTCTAGATTATCATGAAACAATGATATTTTCAAAATAAATTTCTGGATAATCAAGGCTGTTACATGGACTACTGAAGCAGTTTTTGAAAATAAAATAAGGGCCTGGAACATGAAGCCCTTAGATTATAGTAAGCCTAACCCACCCACTCCTGAGCCTAGACCCGTGATGGTGAACCTTTTCAGCACTGAGTACTGAAACAGGAGCCCATGCACACACTCGTGTTCTTTGAGTGTGTGCTTTGTGGAAAGTTTATCACCCAGCCCTCTCCCAGAAAACCAGGGACTCAGCTTCTCTTCCATCCTTCCCTTCTCTTTTTCTCCACCAACATTGAAGCATGTGAATCACCTTTTCTGTTCAGGACTCGAGCCATGTGGCCCTGTCCACCATTAAACCATCTTTCCAAGCAGCCTCCATGTCTCCAGTGTCTTTTTCCCCACTTGGAGCCGAACCCAGAAGGACATTTCTTCCAACAGCTTGTTATGGCTGTAACCTGGAAGAGGAGATACCCAAGGGACATGTGCGCACTGGAAAGAGAGCTTCCCCTCTTTTGGTGCGGGCATGCGTGCTGGCCAGCTAGTCTGCACATGTGACAATCAACTGGCTGGCGTGCATACCCACACTGGAACATGGAAGACCAGCTCTTCCAATTTCCAGCACTGCCCCATGCACAAGGGCCGTGATTGTCACCTGTGCATGTGCGCCAGAAAACTGGAAGATGAACGGGCGATGCTGCACGGGGCAGGCGACATGGCTGCATGTGCCACTTTGTGTGTTCCATAGGTTCAACATCACAGGCCTAGACCATGCTGGATCTTTGAGAGACAGATGCTCTCACTTAGCCTAGGAAGGAAGCAATGACAAACCACTTCCAAAATCCCATCAAAAAGACCTACAGGGGACTTGCCCAGGCAGTCACAAGAAGGCAACACTGAATCAAAGAAAAAGAATGGCACACAAAAAGAATGGCATACAGCTAGTCCTCAACTTATAACGGTTTGCTTAGTGACTGTTCAAAGTTACAACTCACATTGAAAAGAGTGGCTTATGGACCATTCATTACATTTATGACCATTGCAGCATCCCCATGGCCACAAGATCAAAATTCAGATGGTTGGCAACTGGTTCATATTTATGACGGTTGCAGTGCCCCGGGGTCACCTTCTGAGAAGTAAAGTCAATGGGGAAGTCAGAGTCATTGAACAACCTTGTTACTATTTTAACCATGGCTGTGATTCACTTAACAACTGTGGCAAGAAAGGTTGTAAAATGGGGCAAAGCTCACGTAAATGTCTATTTATTTTATTTATTTATTTATTATCAAAATTTATATGCCGCCTAATCCCGAAGGACTCCGGGTGGCTTACAAAAAAAAGAGGGGGAAAAAAAGAGAAAAAAGACAGTTTAAAATCACAACACCACATACATTCATTCTAATCGGGGCTGGACCTCAAGAATGAGGTCAACAGCCCCAGGCCTGCCAGAACAGCCAGGTTTTTACAGCTTTCCTGTACTTAACAACATAAATTTTGGGCTCAATTGTGGTCGTAAGTCGAGGACTACCTGTATTAGCATAGTGGTGGCAAAAGGAATATCAAGACGGAAAATTGTTATTTGGGTTTTTTAAGATACAAGGCGTGAGTTAAAAGTAAACGTGTTTATTCAACAGATAACGGCAAGAACAACTTCAGAACACGGACAGCGCGCTGGCTGCCTGACAGCTATTTATATATGACAGCTGTCAGGCGGCTGGCCAATAAGCGGCCAGTGATTTTCCCGCCAGCCAGCAGGCGCGCCTGGGCCAATCAGGAGCCTGTGGCTCTGGCCCCGCCTGCCGGCTGTGTCGCAAGGATGCAACACCCCTTCCCCCCCAGACAGCGCATGCGTAGTCTTTTAGGTATGCCGGTCTTCTGCGCACACACTGGGATCGCCGGAGAGAGGGAGTGTCCGTCGCTGGAGGAGGAGGTGGTCTGCTGCTGTGACGCAGCAGACGGGAAGGCCCGGCCCCCGAGTCCACAGGAAAAGTTAAAGGTAGGCTGCCTCCTTTGGTCGGAACATTGAGACGGCGGTGGTGCGAAGCGGGGAAAACGGCAGGAGGTGGCAGCACCGCGGCTGGATGTGGCTGGGCAGGTTGGGCGGCCACTGGGTGAGCAGGCCCCGGCTGCGGTGGTTGAGGAGCGGCAAGCGTGGCTGGAGACGGCAGAGCCACGGCTGGCTGTGGCTGGGTAGGTTGAGCGGCCGCTGGGTAGGCAGATCCCGGCCGCGATGGTTGAGCGGACGATGTTGTTTGCGGCTGCTGACTCTCTGGTGCTCGGCGGTGCAGTTGATTCAGATGGCGCCGCCAAAGTCTTCCATCACCCAGCTGGACCCTATAAGAGCATGGGCCTGTTAACTCTGTAATGACCCCAGGCAGCCATTTCGGGTCCCCCGCGGAGTTTTGAGCGAAGACCCCCTCACCCACCAGAAAAGACCTAGGGGGGGTCAAGGAGAGGGCCAGCAGCGGGGGAGAAGGAAGGGTGCAGCCGGTCAAGGGTGGTCCTCAGGCGGCAGCCCATGAGGATCTCTGCGGGACTCGTGCCGGTAGACTGGCAGGGGGTGGAGTGCTGGGCAAGCAAGTAGGTGCGAAGACGTACAGGCCAAGGCAGGTGGGCAAGGCGGGCAAGGCCCTCCTTGGCCGAACGCACAGCACGCTCAGCCATGCCATTGCCAGCCAGGTGGTAGGGGGCAACGGGGGCATGCCTAATGCCCAGGGAAGCAAGGAAAGAAAGGAAAGGAGTAGATTGGAATTGGGGCCCATTGTCAGAGACGATGATGTCCGGTATTCCGTGGGTGGTGAAGAGGGCTTGGAGAATTTGAATGGTGGCGCTGGCCGTGGTGGACGTCATGGAGAAAATGTCCACCCACTTGGACAGGGCGTCCACTACAAGGAAAAAGGAACGGCTGTCTAGGGGGCCGAAAAAATCTATATAGAGTTGGCTCCAGGGGAAGGAAGGGGTCTCCCAGGAGCGGGCAGGGGCGGCGGGCAGAGCCGGCCGAACGGCCTGGAAGGGCGGACACTGCTGGACCCAGGCAGCGATGTCCGCGTCCATGGAGGGCCACCAGGCATAGCTGCATGCGAGGGCTTTCATGCGCACTATGCCCGGGTGCCCTTCATGGAGGCGATGAAGGACTTGCTGGCGGAGGGCAGCAGGTACGACGACCCTGGAGCCCAGAGTAGACAGTCCTGAAGGACCGACAGTTCATCTTGGCGGCGGAAAAACGGAAGAAACTCGGAAGAACGAGTCTCATCCGTCCAGCCCCGCCGAACTGTGTCCAGGACCCTCTGGAGGAGGGGGTCGGAACGGGAGGTTTGGGAAACATTGGAGGCCGAGAGGGGACACTCGAGATCATTGGTCAGGGCCGCGACCGTGACCGAGGGGGAGGGGTCGGAGACCGGGAGTGGCAGCGGGCAGCAGCTAAGGGCATCGGCGTGGCCCATGTGTTTACTCGGCCGGTAGACTAGGAAGTAGGAATAGGCGGAGAGGAACTCCGACCAACGGCCCATACGGGGTGATAGAATAGGGGGTGTAGGCTGGTCGCCAGCGATGATGCCCAAAAGGGGCTTGTGTACCGTTAGGAGAGTGAAGCGGCGACTGTAGAGGTAGGGATGGAATCGTTTTACTCCCGCAACTGGCTATAATTGCGCTCAGGTTTGGACAAGGTGCGGGAGTAGAAAGCAATGGGGGTCTCGGAGCTGTAGGGGTAGGAGTGGCTGAGGACATCCCCCACCCCGAAGGGGGAGGCGTCGCAAGCCAGGAGGAGTGGGAGGTACTCGTCATACTGCACGAGCACAGGGGCAGAAGTTAAGAGAGTTTTGACAGCCGTGAGCGCATGCGCCTCGTGGTCTGTCCAGTTCCAAGGGGTGGAGGCATCGAGAAGGCGATGCAAAGGCTCCGCGACAGAAGCCTTGTGGGGGATAAAAGTGGAGTAGAAATTGAGGAGCCCCAGGAAAGCCTGGAGCTCCGCCTTTGAAGAGGGAGTGGGGGCGGAGGCGATGGCCTCGACTTTAGAAGGGGTGGGGTGGATTCCTCGGGAATCCACAAGGTAGCCAAGGAATTCTACGCCGAGCTGGCACTTGGAATGCTTCAAGTGCAAGCCGGCAGCGCGGAAACGGGAGAGGACAGTCCTAAGGGTTTTGACAAGTCCTGATTGGTCCGGAGCGGCTATCAGGACGTTGTCAAAATAGGGGATGACTCCTGGGATGCCATGGAGCACCCGCTCCATGAGCCCTTGGAAGATCCCGGGAGCCACACTGACCCCGAACTGGAGCCGCGGTGAGTTATTATGGTTTGGGCCGTGGCGGAGGCCTTGTCTACCAGCAGTTGCTGGTAGGCTTGGGCCAGGTCCAACTTTGCAAAAATTTGGTCCTGGCCCAAGGAGTGCAGAACATGCTGCACCACAGGCACCGGGTATGGATGTGCCTGCAGGACCTTGTTCAGGGTCACCTTGTAATTGGCACAGACCCTCAGGGAGCCGTCAGCTTTCAAGGGCAGGACAATGGGGGTCTCCCAGGGGGCTTGGTTGATGGGCTCCAGGACGCCGTGAGAGACTAGCTTGTCAATCTCGGCGTCCACACGAGCCCGGAGGGTGAAGGGAACCAGTCGAGCCTTCAAGCGGATGGGCGCCACCATGGGGTCCAAATTCAGAAAGATAGGAGTGCCGGTGTAGCACCCCAGAGTGTCGGAGAAAACGCCACCATACTCTGACAAAAGGGCCTCTAGAGAGGAAGCAAAGCGGAGGGAGTTAATTCCTGCTATGCTCAGCCCAAGAGCCCTAAACCAGTCAAGCCCCAGGAGAGAAGCTAGGGGGCTTTGTACCACCACAAGGGGGAGGGACCCCTGGAAGTTACGGAAAGAGACAGGGAAGTAACCACAGCCCAGGGTGGGAATAGGGTTTCCCTGATAGTCGCGAAGGAGGCAGTCAGCAGGGGCTAGCTGGCTAGCCTTGAGGGTCGGTATTAATGACCTCAGGGTGTCCCAAGACATAATTGTGCTGGCGCAGCCCGTGTCCAATTCCATTTTGGAGGGGCGGCCGGCGAGTAAGATGCGAAGATGCATCTTACCCTGGCCGCCATAGGAAGAAGAAGCAGCAGAGTCGGCCTGCCAATCGGGCAGAGGAGGCTCAGGGCCAGACACAGCATAGCAGCCCATGCGGGCGGAGGAGGAGGAACCAGGAGGCTGGCGGCGGAAAGCAGCAGGCTGAGCAGGAGAAGCCGGAGGAGGAGGTCTCGGGTTCTGAGCATCTCCTGGAGCAGATCGGCAGACATTGGAGATGTGGCCCCTCTTCCCACAGCGGCGGCAGAGGGCTGTCCTGAAGCGGCAGGAGGCCCTGGGATGGCAGCTGCCATAGCTGAGGCACCTGCTGCCATCCTGTGGAGGCATGGATCGAAGCCGATCGACGGAAGAAACGGCGTCGGCACAAGGATAGAGGACCAACATCTGACTGTGCACAGCAGAATTGGGCAGCGCCGGCAACGCTGATGGCGGGAATTGGCGGACATCTGGGGTGGACTGGCCGGCCATTTCGTAAGCCTGGGCCTCGTCCACCGCTATCTTCATCGAGAGCTCGGTGCGAGCCAGAATTCGACGGTGCAAGTTGATGTCGAGGAGCCCATAGATAAATTGTTTGAGGAGGGCGTCCTCCAGATCAGCGAATTCGCAGTTTATCGCAGTGGCTCGCAATTCAGCCACGTACTGGCTGATGGATTGGTCTTGTCTCTGAATACAACGCCGGAAATATTGCCGGCGGGTATACTTTGAAGGCGTAGGCTCATAGTGAATCTTGAGCCAAGCCATGAGGAGATCTAATGGCACAGTGTGTACCGGGGCCGGTGCAGAAAGAGCCTGGGCGGTGGCGAACATTTCTGGCCCGCAATGGTGCAGAAAAGTGCCCCGTCGTCTCCCCTCAGGGAGCTCGGAGAGGTCGTGTGCCTGGAGGAAGACCTCAAACCTCTCCAAAAAGGCATCCCAGGATTCGGCCTCTGGCCTAAAAGCAGCGAAAACAGATGAAGGAGCCAGGGCAGGGACGATGACGGGGTCCGTGTCGCTCATCCTCGTCACCAATTTAAGATACGAGGCGTGAGGTAAAAGTAAATGTGTTTATTCAACAGATAATGGCAAGAACAACTTCAGAACATGGACAGCGCGCTGGCCGCTATATATGACAGCTGTCAGGCGGCTGGCCGACAGGCGGCTAGCGATATTCCCGCCAGCCGGCAGGTGCGCCTGGGCCAATCAGGAGCCTGTGGCTCTGGCCCCGCCTGCCGGCTGCGTCGAAAGAATGCAACAGGTTTTATTTCTTACTTCCTTCTTTGCTGTTAAACAGCAAACAAATAGGATTTCCTGGAATGGATGTTTTGAACAGGAAGAGCCCCTTCAAAATGTGGCTTTCTAGAGAAACAGAGATAATAGCAAAGATCAATGGAAAACAAAGGAAAAAAAGCACTTTTTAAACTAGACTGTTAGCATAGCAATGAGTAATGTTTCAGTCTGATTTACGAGATGTGTCTTAAAACTGGCAGAATGTGTAGGGTGACCAGACGTCCCGCATATGGCGGGACGGGCACGACTTTTCATCATTTTTCCCGCGTCCCACCCGGTTCTCAAAAAACCCTGCTTTATTTTGGCGCTCGCTGGCTCCTCCGCTCATCATCAGCTGCCACTAGCTCGCTCGTTCTGTTCCCCCATCTATTCTATCTACACTAAAAATCTAAGCCAGCCCAGCCTGCCGCTCACTGATTGGCCTGGACTCCAGCCAATCAGTGAGCTGGCTGGGATGGAAAACGCGGCGTGCTTAAAGTTTTCCATCCCAGCCAGCTCACTGATTGGCTGGAGTCCGCTTAGCATGCCTCATGAGTTGCAGGAGTCTCCATTTCATTTCGCCTTCGCGGCCGTTTGCTTTGTTTTGCTGCTTCACTGGTGAGTAAACCGGGAATTAGTAACCTGCGCGGGGTTAGTGAAACAGCTGCCGCCGCCCTCCTCCCCTTCCCTGTGTGCAAGAAAGGCGCCCGCTCACCAAGCGCCGCCGCGCTGGTTCCTTCGCGCCCCTCCCACCCCTCTGCCTCCTCAGACCTCCACGCAAGAGCGGCGGAGCGAATGAGTGGCCACGGCCGTCGTTTTAAACGAGGCTCCGCTCGCTGCTCATCCTGCTCCGAGCTGGGAAAGGGGCGCTTTGGCAGGGCTTCCGCAGTGCCCCCAAGGACCGTCGCGCGAGGTCGTCATCGTCGTCGTCGTCTGCTGCTGCTGCTGCGGGCCTTTAGTAACCTGCGCGGGGTTAGTGAAACAGCCGCCGCCGCCCTCCTCCCCTTCCCTGTGTGCGAGAAAGGCGCCCGCTCACCAGCCCGCACCAGGCCGCTCACCCTTGGGCTCCGGGGGCAGCACCTTCCCAGCTCTGCCGCTGCCGCGTGGCTTCCTTCGTACCCTGTGGAGTTTTCCCTGTGTCTCCCAGGTCGCGCCCGTCCTGTGTGCAAGAAACTCTGCAAGGCGCGAAGGAAGGCGCTGGGGAGGTGCTGCCCCAGGAGCCCAAGGGTGGGCGGGCGGACTGGTGAGTGGGCGCCTTTCCCTGTGTCCCCCAGGTGTGGTTGGGAGGGAAAAGTGCTTGGCGTGAAGAAGGACTTTCTTCCAACCAGCGGAACCCTCAATTACCAGGGGCATCGGACTCCAAATCCCATCGCAGGAATCCCCACTTGCCAAGATCGTAGGACTCCAAGTCCCATCCCCTCCGCCCGTCCCCGCCAGCGCAGCCCCTGCTGCATCAGCCGGAATCTAATTCAAGAGATCTTAATCTTGACAGTGTTGTTGGGGTCTGCGGGTGAAATTACTTTAATCAATGGGGTAAAGTCCTTTCTCCCCCCCCCCCCAGCTCTGATGCGGGCGTAAGGAAAGTCCTCTCTTTCCCCCTCATCAGAGCTCGGGCAAGCGAAAGAAAGAACGTTACCCCACTGATTAAAGTAATTTCTTCACCTGCAGATTCCAACAATGCTGTCAAGATTAAGATCTCTTGAATTAGATTCCGCTGATGCGGCAGGCGGCACGGATTGTAGCAAGGACGGCCACCGAACGCAGCCCGATTGCGCCAGGGGGTTCCGCTGGTTGGAAGAAAGTCCTTTTCTGCGCCAAGCGCTTTTCCCTCCCAACCACACCCCTCTTGTGTTCTTCGGCCCGCTGGACCAATGGGGCCCGGGGTAGGCGGAGCCCGGTGAGCCTCCCGGGCCGAGAAATTGGAAGGAGCAAAGTTGCGAACGCTCCGAGGAGTGAGTAAAGCGCTGCGCTCGGAGGAAGTAGCGGCACATGATTGGAGCGGGAAGAGGGGCTGAGTTGGGGCATCCTCGGCATCCCCCGGGTGATCTCCAGGCCCCCGGTGTCAGAACCTCTCCATTAGATAATTAGGAAAGAAGACCACGAGACTCCATGAGTAGAAATCAAGTGTACTTTTACTAATTATAAATGATTAAAGGCATAGCGAAGCGAAGTCTGATTATTTAGGCGCGAAAGCGATTGATATATAGAATAACCCATTCCCCACCCCTTGGCATCACAGTTACAGTCCAATCATAATTCTCCCAAGTGTCAGGTGTGAGATAACTTCAAAAGGCATCACGAAGATGGAATGTCGGTGCCGTTAGTCCTGGTGGGAATCTCCTACGCATGCGTAGTCCGACAGGCAGCTGAGCTCCAGAACCTTCCTCCAGCACAATGAGTAACCCCTCCCAAATACCATGCCCTCCCTACCCATTTCATGGCAGCCGAAAGCAACAGCAAAGCAGAGGCTGACATCCGGCTTCCCCATCTCCTCTCCTATGGGGAGACGTTCATCATAATGTTGTAAGCCGCCCGGAGTTACCTGTGTGTGAGGTGGGCTGCCCTATGCATTTGCATGTGTGCGCTGGAGAGAGAGTGAAAAAGAGAGGGAGAAATAATTATATTAATAGCAATAGCAGTTAGACTTATATACCGCTTCATAGGGCTTTCAGCCCTCTCTAAGCGGTTTTACAGAGTCAGCATATTGCCCCCACAGTCTGGGTCCTCATTTCACCCACCTCGGAAGGATGGAAGGCTGAGTCAACCTTGAGCCGGTGAGATTAGAACCGCTGAACTGCAGATAACAGTCAGCTGAAGTGGCCTGCAGTACTGCACCCTAACCACTGCACCACCTTGGCTCTAATTAGATAGATCAGTGTTTCTCCACCTTGGAGACTTGAAAGTGTGTGGACTTCAACTCCCAGAATTCTAGGAGTTGAAGTCCACATACTTTCAAGTCTTCAAGGTGGAGAAACACTGAGATAGATGATAATGAGATGAGGGAGGGAGAGGGGGAGAGAGAGAGAGAGAGAGAGAGAGGGAGAGAGGGAGAGAGAGAGACCATAACTAGATAGACAGATAAGCAGGCAGATAGACGGATGGATAGAGAGAAAGAGAGAGAGACAGATAGGCAGGCAGATAGACAGACGGATGGATGGATGGATAGAGAGAGAGAGGATGTGTATAATTAAGGTGACCAGACGTCCCTAGCGAGGCCGTGGGCTGGCAGTAACCGCCGCGGCAAGCTCCCTCCCCCCCCGGTCAAAGGGGTTCCACCACAAAATCACGGAGGACAAAATCGCGCTCTACGAAAGCGCGCATTTGACGTCATCACAGCGCGACGAAAACATCGCGCTGTGATCGAAAAATGTAAAAATAAAGCGAAAACCTTACCCTAACCCCCCCAAACCTAACCCTAAACCTAACCCTAAACCTAACCCTTAACCTAACCCTAAATCTAACCCTAAACCTAACCGTTAACGTAACGCTAAACCTAACGCTAACCCTTAACCTAACGCTAAACGTAACCCTAATGCTCTAAACCTAACCCTAACCCTTAACCTAACCCTAACCCTAACCCTTACCTTTATGTGAATCGGCTTGCTTTAATTTTAATTTTATTTAAATTTTTAATTTTTTTTGTTGCGCTGTGATGACGTCACATGCGCGCTTTCGTCGAGCGCGATTTTATCCTCCGCGGTTTTGACGGGTCACGGTCAAAGGTGTCCCTCTTTACCAATCTGAAAATCTGGTCACCTTAAGAATGTGCCCAATTCATCATCTGAAGGGCTACCATCCAGTTTGCTGTTATGGCATTCTGTCCCCTTTTATGTGGAATGTCTGGAGTAAAATCTCTTGTTTTTGAGAATATCCAGCCAGAAGGTATTCACTCAAGGTATTCTCAAGATATACTCAAGATATTCACACATATCAAGTCTGAAATCACTTAAACTAAAGATTAAAAGTTAAAAAAGGAAGGAAGGGAGGAAGAAGGAAAGAAATGCAGGTTTACATCACTGAAAGTGTGGGAGGTTGTTTTTTTTTTTTTTTTTAATGGAATGAGGAAAAGATGACAGCCTCAAGGAGGGATTTTCTTATTGGAACCCGTACAAATGTGTTGGGAAAAAGGGGAAATGGTATGCAAAGAAGAGCGGATGACTGGCTGCTGAAGACTTCCTCTGCTGTAACTTTGTTTTAACAAATCAATTTCTTTCATGGGAACTGAGTCTGAAAGGATATGATGGCATATTAAAGTATTGATTGATAATTGCAATTGATGTTGATATTACATCACAGTCATATAATCAATGCATATTTATTTAGAACAGAGAATGTTACGTGGATTAAAATGAACGATTGCCAAAGGGAAATGCATCACAGGCTGAGAAAATGATGGATGATCTTTCTCCCAGATGTCTTCACAAGAGTTATAAGTAATTAACTCTACCAAGAGTTTACACAAACCATTTTCGCACTTTCAAAGAACATGCAGGACCATCTCCTCCCTCCCCGATCAAATGTTTGTTATATATGAATGGGTGGTACCCTTTCTTGAATGTAGGAGCTTTCTAATCACACTGACATTGATTTATTTACCTAAAATAGCTATAATCCACCCTGGGCCACATAAAGCAGGGGTGTCAAACTCAATTTCACTGAGAGCTGCATCAGGGCTGTATTTGACCTTGGGGAAGCGTAAACTGGGTGGGGATGGCCAGCTCAATGTCATTCATGTTGGGGGCTACCTGTGGTAGCCAAGTGCTGAGGCAGGACTTCCCCCAGATCCTCCCTCCTTGTCATTATAACTTCCTTCCTTCCTTCCTTCCTTCCTTCCTTCCTTCCTTCCTTCCTTCCTTCCTTCCTTCCTTCCTTCCTTCCTTCCTTCCTTCTTCTTTTTTCTTCCCTCTTCTTTTTTCTTCCCTCTTCCTTCTCCTTTCTTCTTCCTTCCCCTCTTTCCTTATTTTTCCTCCCTTGTTCTTTTTCCATCCTTCCTTCTTTTTCTTTATATTTCCTCTTTCCCTTTCTCTTTTCCTGTCCCTTCTTGGATGCTCAAATGCAAAAGGGGGAACATTTCTCTTTTTGTTTTGTTTTTAGTTTGTTTTGCTAGTCCTCTGCCAAAGAAAACAGAGCCCTGGGGGGGGGGATTTCCATCTGTCAATTATATAAGACCACACAGTTTGGATCTGATTACCTACTATGCCGATAACACTACAACATCCTTGGGGAAAAACGTGCTGCAAATGAAGGCCAACACCAGCTGAAGAACTGGCACCTGTGATTTCACATGGTTGTGTATAATAATAATTTTTTTTTTATAAAATACCCTGCATGGAACTATTATATCCTCAGATGTTGCCTTAATTCTTAGAAATTTGGTTAGGTCTTGAATTATTAAGTTTCTATCAGTCTCTGTGAATCTAAATGTAGATTGCCACATAATGGTACATATAATGGTTGCTGTATGTTACCCAGAGTCACATTCACACACACACACGTGCGCATACACACACACACACACACACACACACACACAGAGGCAGCTATATAAATTTGATAAATAAATAATTTATATTTATGTTTAAGATATTGGAAGGAAGATAACAGCCATTTATCTGCCCTATCAAGATTTATGGCCGTGGATATTTAAGTAATGAAATCTATTATTATTGTTGCTTTATTCTTCTCACTACTGTGGATGAAGAGATAGATACTAATGGTATAGAAATGAAGTAAACACATTCAAAGACATAATATTCTTATATAATCTCTATATCATGCTCCTGAGTTCTGCTCCATCTGTGGTAATATTCTCTCCCTGTTTAATAATTTTAGCCTGCACGTTCAAAATGCTTACATATGTGATTTTCTGTTCATCCTCACAAGTTTTGGTTTCTTTTAATCTGAAATATTCTTGCAGATAGCAGCAGAGAAATGAAATGATGACAGGAAATGGAAATCGTTTGGATGCCTTTTCTTTCTGTTGTTCATATGCTCAGGCCCACCCACTCCTGTTTTTCCTATCTCTTCCCAGGAGGGAAAGCAACAGAGAAGAGGAGACGACAAGACAAGACCAAAGAACAGGAAGAGAAAGTGCAGTGTACTGCTCTGAAGCAATAGTTAGTGACTCTCACAGCTTTGGCTCTGGGTGGGGCCTGCCCCCTCCTCCCTACCCAAAGGAGCAGACTTATGATTTGGGAAATGCTTTTGGACTCAGAGTTTCTGCTTAGAGTTGGTTGGCCAATTGGGTATATTTGAGGATCTAGAGGCTCTAATGATAGTGACTCATCCCCACACAGTCAGAGGTGATACAGCTGATGTTGAAGATGACTTAAAAGCTAAAATTGGTCTGAAATGAGCAAATGGCCTGTCTGCTTACCAAGATTTAGCAAATTAGTCTAAATTTGTCTGAATTGGTCTAAAATATGCAATGGTCTGTCTGCTAAACAAAATTTAGCAGCATAACCACGATCCTTTAATAGTTGCACTGGCTACTGATTTGCCCCCAAGACCAATCATTGTCAGGCCTGGAAGCCATCTTTCGCATTGAGCCTTCAGGCCTGCCACATTCAATGCTGTGGGAAAATGGGAGGGGGGATTATATGGATTATGGGAGATATATAGTCAAACTAACATTCCTTTCTCAGAGAGTCAAGGACATCTTGTCCTGTACCTGATAGGCATGACTAGGAGGCGTCTCCAGTTGGGATGGTTCCTGATTGGACCATGTGATGGACATGTGGGTGCTGGGCAGGGGCTTGGACTTTCACTTGGATGGGGAAAACTTGGAAGCTTTCAGATTCGGGTTTTCCCAGATGTGCCAATATGACATCTCTAATAAAATGGAACTTTGAGGAACCTCAAGCCTTGGAGTCTTCTTTTGTTCGTGGTGTTACTTGGAACCTTGACAATCATAGCATTGGTAATTACCTATTACTCTTTGTGTGGCTTGGTTCCAGGGTACATATAGGGCTATCTCTCCCAAGAGGGTTCAACCCATCTTGTGTATCTTTCCAGCAAGCGGATGCATGGGTCACAACAACCTACGTGAGGGGAAGGGCTTAGAGGCCCACTGATGCTCCCTCCCAGTAATTGCCCCCCTGTCTGGAGTAATTTGTCTCTTGGGCCTCTAACAGGTTAGCCTTTTATTAACCTTTTATTCCACAGGGCATAGGGGTACCAAAAGGCTAGCACTGCTTTACCATTTTTCTGTCAGCACCTCTCCATTAATTAATTAGGAAAGAAAGACCACAAGACTCCATGTGTGGAAATCAAGTGTACTTTTACTAATTAAGAATGATTAAAGGCATAGCGAAGCGAAGTCTGATTATTTAGGCGTGAAAGCAATTGATATATAGAATAGCCCATTCCCCACCCCTTGGCATCACAGTTCCAGTCCAATCATAATTCTTCCAAGTGTCAGGTGTGAGATAACTTCAAAAGGCATCACAAAGATGGAATGTCGGTGCCGTTAGTCCTGGCGGGAAACACCCACGCATGCGTAGTCCGATCAGCCGGTGAACTCCAGAACCTTCCTCCAGCACAATGAGTAACCCCTCCCAAATACCATGCCCTCCCTCCCCGTTTCATGGCAGCCGAAGCGATAGCAAAGCAGAGGCTGACATCCGGCCGTCCCCCGGAAAAAGGCGGTCAGGCCTGGAAAATGAGAAAACACAAACAAACAGACGAACAACAAAACATAGAAGAGAGAAGAAGGGGGGGGGGGAAGAGAAAATCAAGGTTTGTCAGGATAAGTAGCATAAAACCTCCGAAGCAGTCGGGGAGCACGAACATGGGATTTGTCAACCCATTCCGCATGAGAGGGAGGAAAATGTTTCCAAGCCACTAAGTATTGGATGCGATTACGCCGCCTGCGGGAGTCCAGTATTTCACGAACTTCAAAGTGTCTTTCACCATCAATCAACAAGGGAGCAGGAGGAGGGTCATCAGGCAGACGTAAAGTAGAAACACGAACAGGTTTAATGAGGTTAACGTGGAACACGGGATGAACACGGTTGAGATGCTTAGGCAGCTGCAATCGAACGGAAACAGGATTGATGATTTTGATGATGGGAAATGGACCAACATACTTAGGTCCCAACTTTTTGGACTTCTGTGTGGTTTGAAGGAATTTTGTGGACAAGTAAACCAGGTCACCCTCTCTGTACTGATAAGGTTGCACACGCTTCTTATCAGCTTGTTTCTTATGAGCACGATGTGCAGCATCCAAAGTAGCAAGAGTTAAAGGCCAAACATGGCTCAGACGTTCGCTCCACTCAGCGACGGAAGAAACTTGCGGTTGGTCATGAGGCAACTCAGGAATAGGAACAAAATCTTGACCAAAAACAACCCGAAAAGGGGTGAAACCAGTGCTGGTATGGACAGAATTGTTGTAGGCCACCTCAGCATGCGGTAGCAAGTCAACCCAATCATCTTGCTGATAATTGATGAAACAACGTAAATATTGTTCCAAAACAGAATTAGTCCTCTCACAAGCCCCATTAGTCTGAGGATGGTGGGCGGAGCTAAGGCCCTGGGCGGAGCCAATGCGTTTAAGAAATTCCTTCCAGAAAGTTGAGGTGAATTGGACACCTCTATCGGAAATAATGCGATCAGGCACTCCATGCAAACGGCAAACGTGGGAAATGAAGAGTTTAGCCAGTGCCTTAGCAGAAGGAATTTTGTGGCACGGTATAAAATGAACTTGTTTCGAAAATAAGTCCGTAACAACCCAAATGATGGTGTGCCCCTGGCTCTCGGGAAGCTCGACAATGAAGTCCATCGAAATTTCCTTCCAAGGGGTGACAGGTCGGGCTACAGATTGAAGCAGGCCTTGTGGCTTTCCAGGTGGCCTTTTAGCGGCAGCACAAACAGGACAACTGGCAACATAAAGTTCAATGTCTTTTTTCAAAGAGGGCCACCAAAATTGTCTCTTCACTAGATGTAAAGTCTTTACGAACCCAAAGTGACCCGCCAATTTGGAATCGTGAGTCCGTTGGAGGACGACGAGATGAAGAGAGGGGGGACATAAAGCTTGGCTCCGATCCACGGTAAATCGTCCCTCATCGTGCACTCATCCAGATGCTTCTGGAACCAGTCATCCTGGGGAAGGGCGCGTTTGAGGTCAGAGAGAAAATCTTGAGGCACCTCCACTTTCGAGCGTGCTTGCTGGCGAGTGACCACCGGAGCCGCCAGGCTGGATGTGGGAACAACGGGCTGAACAATACTCAGTTTAGAGCAGTTGTACTGAAGGAGTCTGGACAAAGCATCAGCCATGAAATTTTTCCCTCCAGGGATGTACTTGAGTATGAAATTGAAATGGTTGAAATGTTGGGCCCAATGCATCTGTTTAGGGGATAGACGGCGTGGGGTCCTCAAAGCCTCCAAATTTTTGTGGTCAGTCCACACCTCAAAAGGGTGCTTAGCGCCTTCGAGAAAATGGTGCCATGTGGCTAGGGCCCATCGCACTGCAAATGCCTCCTTCTCCCAAACGGCCCAACGTCTTTCAGTGTCCGTGAGCTTGCTGGAGGTGTAAGCGCAAGGTTGCAAATTACCTTGGTCGTTGGCTTGCAGCAAGACGGCCCCAACAGCGACGTCACTGGCATCAGCTTGAATGACGAAAGGCTTGTCCATGTCGGGATGCTTCAGGACCGGTTCCGCAGCAAAGAGGCGTTTCAGTTTTTCGAAAGCAGCTTGGCATTCCATGGTCCAATCCAGTGGTTTGCTAGGCTTAGGTTTAGGCCCACCTTTGGACTTTAGCAAATTTGTGATAGGAAGCGCAATTTTGGCAAAAGAAGGAATGAACTGACGGTAGAAGTTAGCAAAACCCAAATTTTTTTGCAATTCTCTGCGAGTTCGGGGTGCCTCCCACTCAGTGACCGCCTTAACTTTCCCAGGGTCCATCTCAATGCCGGCGGGAGAGATGCGATACCCTAGGTAGTCAATCTTCGCCTGGTGAAATTCACACTTGGACAATTTGGCATACAGTTCAGTGGCCCTGAGTTTTTTCAAGACAGTGCGTACTAGAGCGACGTGTTCATCATATGTCTGAGTATAGATAAGGATATCGTCCAAATATACGATAACGCCTTTGTAAAGGTGGTCATGCAAGATCTCATTAATTAATTGCATGAAAACTGCAGGCGCCCCCTGCAGGCCAAAAGGCATCACTCGGAACTGGAAGCAACCAAGAGGGCAGTTGAACGCAGTCTTCCATTCATCCCCTTCCTTTATACGGACCCTATAGTAAGCTTCCCTGAGGTCCAGTTTAGTGAAAATGCGGCCCTTTCCCAATTGGGCCAACATGTCCTTCATCAATGGCAGCGGGTAGAGGTTTTGGGCCGAGATCCCATTAAGATTTTTGAAATTAACACAGAGCCTCAGGGAGCCATCTTTCTTCTCTCTGAACAATACAGGAGCAGCTACTTTTGGGCGTGCAGGCTCAATGAAACCCTGTTCCAAATTTTTATCGATGAATTTTCTCATTTCCTCCATCTCCCTAGGCGACATGGAATATATTTGGGGCTTTGGGAGCTTCGCCCCGGGTAAAATGTCGATTGAGCAATCAGTAGGCCTGTGGGGCGGAAGTTTATCTGAAGATTCCTCACTAAAAACTCCTCTCAGGTCCCAATACACTTTGGGAATTTTTTCTTCTCCTTCAATTCTCTCCTGCCCTCTGGCGGCCAAATCAGAACTGCAGCTAACAGGCTCTGAGGAAATGCCCTCCCCCTCCGGAGGTGTTTTCGTGCGAATGCGCAACCAACCTTCCCTCCAATTAATGCGAGGGTTCCATTTTCGAAGCCAAGGGAGGCCTAAAATGAGGGGCCTGTCCATCCCAGGAGCCACAATAAAAGAGATCAGTTCGGTGTGAGAGCCCATTTTCATCTCTAGGGGTTCAGTATAGAAATGGGCGCCCCCCCCCGCCTGCTATGGACCCATCTATCTGGCAAAAGACAATAGGGGTTTTCAAAGTTTTAAACTTGAGGCCCAGTTTCTCCACCATAGCAGGATTGATCATGCAGCGGGAACAGCCTGAGTCAAGCAGGGCGGGAAGGCTTTCTGACACCCCATCGGGCGGAATCCTTAACTCTATTGGGATTAGCATGGGGCCTTTGTTTGAACTCACCCAGCGAGGCGAGGCGTCATCATCGGAGTCATCAGAGGAGCTGGTGGAGACGTCAGCCTCTCCCTCCAGGGCCTGTCCGAAACGCGGGGGGTGGTGGTGGAATCCACCGCGAACGCGGCTTCTTTTTTCTTCTTGTCCGGGGCCTTGCTGGATCTCCCCTCCCTCTTGGCAGGGGTTGTGGTGGTCGTGGGAAGCTTAGCGCGCCATTCTGGAGCGCGGTGGCCTCCCTTTCCACAACGAAAGCATGTGAATGGCTTAGCTTTGCCTGTGGGGCCTCCTTTCCCTTCGCTTCTCACTCCGAAAGGGGGCTTGTGGGTTGGGGGGGGGAGATTTCGCTGCTCTTTCTCTCTCTTTCTCCCTCTCTTCCTTTGCACATCGGAGTCTAATTAAATCAAGCTTAATATCAGCTGCATTTTCATACCAAACTGCAACGCGCTTAGGAAGGTGGCGATTAACACATTGTTGATAAATGTCTTCATTCAAGCCCAAAGCAAACTTATCCAAAAGGGCTTCTTCACCCCATCCTCTCATATAATTACAAAGGTGTTGAAATTCCTGAATGTACTGAGTCACCAGTCTATCTCCTTGTGTGAGGGTCATAAATTTCAGTTTACCCCGTTTCTCAGTTAGGGGGTCATCAAATCGTCTCTTGAACGCAGTCATAAACGCATCAAAATTCCTGAGGAGGGGGGAGTTGGTTTGGTGCAAACCCATCCACCAATCAGCCGCCTCGTCCTCCAAAGCAAGCAACACCATCCGCACTCTCATGGCATCTGATTCAAAATCGGGCCCATAAATTTCCATGAAGTTATAAACTTGCATAATGAAAAACCCCAGCTTCTTAGGATTTCCATCATACTTTACAGTTAAGGGGGGGACTTTAGCCATTCTGCGTCTTCTGGGGGGTGGGGCCCCTGGCCTGGCAGCACCCCTGGCTGGGGGGGGGGTGAAGCTGCCTGTGGGTTTTCTTGCTCCCATCCCCCCTCGGCCTCTTCACCCTCCCCGAATCTTTGGCTAGAGTACCTCTGTTCCAAGTTCTCCGGCTGACTTCTTTCTCGGGATGTTCGTTCGCCCCCCGCTTCAAACGGCCTCTCCTGATGTTTTCTTCTGGTAACCCCAGCATCCCAGCTTGCACTATCTTCTCTTTGTCCCACAGACAAGGACCAATGGGGGGGGGATCGCAGGGCCCGCTATTTCCAGCTCAGCCATCTTCTCGGGTAATGATAAATCAGCAGTCTCTTTTTCAATTTCTTCATCGCTGGTGTGCGAAGACATTTTCTCTGTTTCTTCTTGTAGTTTTCACCCCCCACGGAAGATTGTATTCTCCTGGTAGGGTGTTGATGAGACTTCGCTTACTGTCAGCACCTCTCCATTAATTAATTAGGAAAGAAAGACCACAAGACTCCATGTGTGGAAATCAAGTGTACTTTTACTAATTAAGAATGATTAAAGGCATAGCGAAGTGAAGTCTGATTATTTAGGCGCGAAAGCAATTGATATATAGAATAGCCCATTCCCCACCCCTTGGCATCACAGTTCCAGTCCAATCATAATTCTTCCAAGTGTCAGGTGTGAGATAACTTCAAAAGGCATCACAAAGATGGAATGTCGGTGCCGTTAGTCCTGGCGGGAAACACCCATGCATGCGTAGTCCGATCAGCCGGTGAACTCCAGAACCTTCCTCCAGCACAATGAGTAACCCCTCCCAAATACCATGCCCTCCCTCCCCGTTTCATGGCAGCCGAAGCGATAGCAAAGCAGAGGCTGACATCAACTGCATTTTGTTTAATTTATACCATTGCACTTTGTTCCTGTTGTATTATCAGCCACTGAATCTTCTGAAGTGGGTAGCAAAGACCAATTTTCATCTATTAATTCATTTCTGTCATTTCTGTCTGCCTAGTTACCAAATGCTGCACTCCTTCTGGTGATCCCCCCACCCCAAACACAAGCCACCACCCTGAGGCAGATTGTATAAGAGAGCCAGTGGCTCAAAATCAACTCATGAATTCCTTGGTGGAGAATGGATTTTGGTTCTCTCATCCTAAAGGGCATTTAAATAATAGCATCTGATTGAAGTGTGGGGAAAAAAGAAACCTTCCTAGATCGTTGCAGGGAAGATTCATGTCAGTTTGAAGCTTAAATCCATTTGGTTAAAACTAGAAAGGTCAATTATATTTGCAACTTGCAACTTTCTTCCTTCAGTGAATGCTTTCAGCTTTGTATCACTGCTGATTTATAACCCATAGATTCACAGAAGTGTGGGAAAGGGATCTGTTGGGAATTGCCTAACCAGACAGGGAGAAGAATCAAGTGGGGAATTAGCCATGAATTGTTAGTGCGGCCACAAGAGTTTCAGGACTGATCTCTACTAAACTGAATGAAACCTTATTTGTCTACTCGCAAGGGAAGACAAGCAGAGCTGGTGATTCCTATATTATAGACAGAATACAATAAAGTAGCTAGCTTGAACTCTACCAGTGTGAATCTGGTGCTTGACTCTGACAGATCACTCTCTCCACTTTCCTCTGTTTCAGTATTTTAGTACCAGCTTTTATACATGTCTTGGACATAAGCTTTAATTCAATAGGAAAATGCAAAGGACAGAAGATCAGAAGCAATGACAAAGGGAAGAATCTGATGAGCTTTAGTGTTTACTGAGCTATCAACAGCAGTTAAGAATAGTTCTAGATGCAAGGACATAATACTAATAGAGATTTAGTTATTAACTAAGGTCTTACTAACTTGGATGAATTTTAAAGAACATGTGTTTGTGGTCAGATAAATGTCAGACTTAGCCGAACTCCAATGAAGAGTTAATCTCTTCAGTGGTGGGGAGAAGATCCAGTAAAGTTGAGGATGTGTTGGAATAATGAGAGAAAAGCCGGAAAGGAAGAAAATGTGGAGGCAGGGTTATACCTTGCTAAACCCAAGATGGCTATGAGTAAGAAATAAAGAGGTGTTTCTTCTTAAAGCTACAGTAGCAAGAAATGTAACAAAAATATACAGTAATATCATAGAGTCATAGGATATACATCATAATTATTCCCCCTTTTATATAGAAGTTTAAATCTTCTTACACAATTAGATTACTAGGATGATTATTAGAATAATTATTAGGATGATTGTTAGGATGATTATTAGGAGATTTCAGGGAAAACAGTTCAAGGAGATTGGGAAACTCTGAAAAATGAGATTATAAAAGCCCAGTTTACAAAATACTACTGAAAAAGAAAAATAAGAGATCCCAGAAGAAACTCTGAAAAACTGAAAGACAAAAAGCATAAGTATTAAAAATGGAAAGAGAGACACATAACCAAGGCAGAATACAAGCATATGATGATGATGTTTGGAAAGCTAAGACTCAGAATGAAATTTTGAAGGATACAGGAACCACATGGAGAGTGGGGCTGACGTCGCAACGACACTGTTAAATATTCATGAGCCATGTAAAATAGGCTCAGATAGTTAATGTTGCTTCAGCACCTTCTCGGAGGCCAGCAACAGCCTCCTGCGTCCTGATTGGCCAGGACGCAGCAGGAGGCTGTTGCCGGCTGAAAGTTACCTTTAATTGGACCAGGGACTTGACAGCAGTTGCTGCCCAAGTCCCGGGTTCCTATTGGCTGTCTAATTAATATAAATACCTTGGCGCGCACCGCGGCCATTTGAATCGCTGTCATAAGTTGCCTGTTAATAAAGAAGTTGTTGTTGCTCACCCTGGCGTCGCGTCCCTCCTTCCAGAATTCAATACTGGCGACGAGGATGGGATCGGTGATTCCGCGACGCTAGGGTGAAAGAGAGAGAGAGAGGCAGTTAGCTGCCACCGCGCAAGACCGGCACCGAACACTGCTTGGGAGAAGAAAAGAATTTTTTCCCCCCTCTTCTCTCCCTTCATCCATCTCCGTCAAGATGACTTCTGCGCTTCCTCCATTCGCCCCCTTTGGTTCTGCCAGAGAATCCTGGGAGGGTTTCATGGAGAGGTTTGAATGCTACTTGATAGCTTCAAAAAACCAGGCACAGACCGAGGAAGAAAAGTGCAGCTTCTTCCTCTCCTGCTGCGAACCCACAATGTTCGCGTCCGCTAGAGCCCTGGCCGCCCCGAGGCCAGCATACAAGCTGGGGTGGGACGAACTTATGTCAAGACTAAAAAACCACTACGCTCCCACCCCATCTGTCATCGCACGCCGCTTTGCTTTTCGCCGCCGGGTCCAGAAAAACGAATCCATAAGTCAATTCCTCGAGTCGTTGCGCACGGTGGCCGCTCAATGTGACTTCTCTAATTTAGAGGAGAATCTTGTGGAACAGTTTGTGTGTGGGGTCCGCGACGTCAACCTGCGGAGCCGCATGTTCCGCAACCACAAGATCACCTTGCTCCAGGCCGTGGAGACTGCCAGAGCAGCCGAGCTCTCGGAGCAGTCCACGGCCGATATCGAGCGGCTACAGCTTGCTGCGCCGGACCTGCCACCTCCGGAGCCACCAACGCAAACCCATATGATTGATGACGAGCTGCCCTTCGAAGACCCGGAGGAAGACGTTGTGGGACAAATGAGGGCACAGCCTAAACGAAAGCCCAAGCAGCAGTCAGCAGCGCAAACCGCTACGAATGTGCCCTGCCGCGGTTGCGGTGGCCGTCACACCCGCACGGCCTGCCTTTCCGCACCGCTATCTGCCTCAGATGCAAGGGGGAAGGCCACCTGGCTAAAGTCTGCAGGGCCCTCCTGCCGGCACCGTCGTTCCTGCAACCTACGGGACGGTCCCAGGCGCAGCCGCGCCGCCAGCAGCCGCAGCCCGCTCGGCGGGCTGAAGACTGCTACTCCACCTGTCAGCCGAATGCTTCTGACTGTTTAGCTAACCAAGCCGCTGCGGGAGTCCGGAAGGTCGCAGCCTCCGTCCAGCTGGAAGGTCAGCCTTGCCGGATGGAGGTGGACTCCGGCTCTTCCCGGTCTCTTTTGCCCTGGTCCCTTTTCTCCCGCCTCTGTCCAAAAGTTCCCCAGAGCCACTTGCTGCCCGCTGAGGTTTCCCTGCGGGACTACCAAGGGAAATTAATTCCCACTCTGGGCTCTTTCCCTATATCAGTGCGCTACGGCCCATTCCAAGGGAAATTGCCCATCTTAATTGTTAGGGATGACCTACCGGCCCTCCTGGGCCTGGATTGGTTCCCAACCCTGGGATTGTCCATTGGGGGGGTGCATCGGGTAGTTCCCTCTTCAATCGAAGACATATTAAAGGAGTTTGCCGATGTCTTCGATGGCCAGCTGGGCTGCTATAAAGGCACCCCCATCTCTTTAAGCCTAGATCCTCAGGTTGCTCCCATTAGGCTGAAAGCCCGCAGGGTGCCCTTTGCCTTGAGGGCCAAGGTTGACGCCGAACTTTCATTTCATTTCATTTCATTTATTAAGATTTATAGGCCGCCCTTTTCCCTGAGGGGACTCAGGGCGGCTTACAATCACAAGGGAAGGGGGTGCAGTATCAAAGGACAAAACAAAATGTGAACAAAGAAAAAAAAATAAAACACAACTTTCGTTCAGCAATCAACACTCGGGCGGGTAACTTGGAAACCTATCCCCAGGCCTGCTGGGAGAGCCAGATCTTGAGGGCTGCGCGGAAGGTCTGGATGGTGGTGAGGGTACGAATCTCAACGGGGAGATCGTTCCACAGGGTCGGAGCTGCAACAGAAAAGGCTCTCCTCCGTGTAGTCGCCAGTCGACATTGACTGGCAGATGGAATTCGGAGGAGGCCCAGTCTGTGCGATCTAGTTGGTCGAAGGGAGGTAATCGGCAGAAGGCGGTCTCTCAAGTTGTCAACTTGACAAACTTTTGGCGCAGGGAGTCATCGAGCCCGTAGACCATTCTCGTTGGGAGACACCCATTGTTCTCCCAATCAAGCCGGACGGGTCGGTGAGGATCTGCGCCGACTACAAGTCGACGATCAACTTGGCCCTTCAGGCAAACCCCTATCCAGTCCCTGTAGTGCAACACCTGCTCCACTCCCTGGGGCAGGGTTGCACATTCGCCAAACTGGATATGGCGCAGGCCTATCAACAGCTCCCGGTGGATGACGATGCGGCGGCTGCCCAGACCATCGTCACCCATCGTGGGGCTTTTCGTTGTCGCCGCCTTCAATTCGGCATTTCCGTGGCCCCGGGGATCTTCCAAAGCCTCATGGAGCGGCTGCTCCATGGGCTACCGGGTGTTGTACCGTATTTCGATGATGTTCTGATCGCTGCTTCCAGCCGCTCAGAACTCATCGAAGTACTCAGGAAGGTCCTCAGTCGTTTCAGGGGCGCGGGCCTAAAACTTAAACGCAGCAAATGCTCGTTTGCTGTCCCTAAGGTGGAATTCTTGGGCTTCATGATTGACGCCCAAGGCATCCACCCCACGCCTTCAAAGGTTGCAGCCATTAGGAACGCCCCGGCACCCACCTCCAAGGCGGAGCTGCAGGCGTTCCTAGGGCTCCTGAATTTCTACGCCCCCTTCATACCTCACAAGGCGTCACTAGCCGAGCCGCTTCATCGGTTGCTCGACCGATCCGCGGCCTGGCGCTGGGGGAGCCGCGAAGCGCATGCGTTCGCGGCTGTCAAAGAAACTCTGACGTCAGCGGCAGTCCTGATTCAGTACAATGACAGGATGCCCCTGACGTTAGCGTGTGACGCCTCCCCCTACGGAGTCAGGGCGGTCCTGAGCCATGTCCTCCCAAATGGCTCGGAGGCCCCGGTGGCCTTTTATTCCCGGACACTCTCCTCGGCGGAGCGAAATTACAGCCAGATCGACAAGGAGGCTCTGGCTGCAGTGTCCGGGATTAAGAGGTTCCATGACTACCTCTATGGTCGGCCTTTCACTCTTGTCACTGACCATAAGCCACTCCTTGGGCTTCTGGCAGGTGACAAGCCGACCCCCCCCATCCTCTCCCCCCGCATGACACGATGGACGGAGTTCCTCGCAGCGTACTCGTATACGCTGCAGTACCGTCCGGGCAAGCAGCTAGGGCACGCTGACGCCCTGAGCTGCTGCCCCTTGCCGGAGACTAATACCGCCCCCGTGCCCTGCCTCTCAATCCTCACCATCGCATCTTCCGGCCTCCCCATCTCTGCCGTGGATGTCGCAGCCTACACTAAGGCCGATCCGATCCTCTCCCAGGTCGCTTCCTGGGTCTTGAGGGGATGGCCCACAGACAAGGTGGCAGAGGGCTTCCGGCCCTTCAAAACTAGGCAAGCGGAGCTCTCCCTCCACGGGGGGTGTCTCGTTTGGGGGGATCGAGTAGTGATCCCTAAAGCACTTCGGCCACAAGTCCTGTCTCTGCTCCATAAGGATCACCCAGGCATAGCGCGTATGAAGGCATTGGCCCGCAGCTATATCTGGTGGCCCTTGCTGGACTCAGAGATAGCGGCCTATGTAGGCAGCTGCACCCCATGTCAACAGTCAAGGCCCAATCCCCCCGCTGGGCCTGCTCGTGAGTGGGAGGCTCCGAGAGGCCCATGGTCCCGCCTCCACATTGATTTCGCTGGGCCCTTCCACGGCCAGAATTTCTTGATTGTGGTGGACGCCTACTCCCGCTGGGTGGAGCTGGTCCTGATGGGCTCCACCACGGCCGAGAGGACGGTCCGGGCCTTGAGAAGGCTATTCGCAACCCACGGGTTGCCGGACCTGGTAGTTTCGGACAATGGGCCCCAATTTATGTCCACCACATTTCAAGAGTTCCTGGCCGAGCAAGGCATCCGGCATGCGCCCATAGCCCCGTACCACCCGGCCAGCAATGGCCGGGCGGAGCGGGCGGTCTGCTCAGCGAAGGAGGCCCTGGGCCGCATGGACCGGGGCGACTGGCAGGCGAGAGTGGCGGCTTACCTGCTAAGCCAGCATTCCACTCCCTGCCCTACAACCAACAGAAGCCCCGCGGAGCTCTTGATGGGCCGGCGCCTGCGGACTCCCCTGGATAGGCTTCACCCGCTCTATTCAGGGGATCAGCCGAGCAACCTGGGGGTTCTCCCTCCCCGTTCGTTTAAACTGGGGGACGCAGTCTGGGCCCGCACTTTCTCAGGGGCAACTCAATGTGTCCCGGCCACCGTAACCGCCCTGACAGGCCCCTGTTCTTTTAGGGTTGGACTGGCTGACGGATCTCAATGGAGGCGCCACCTGGATCAATTAAGGAGGCGCCTCCCGCCACCGGCCGGCAACCCGGACACTGTTGAAGACAACACCGCCCTACCGGGGTTGCCGATTGAGGCCTTTGCCGAACCAGGCCTCGCCTCTCAATTGCCAGAAGCTCAATCCGAAGAAGTGCATCCTCGGGCCTTCACCACACCAGGCCCGGCCTACCCAAGCGCCCCCTGCAGGGAGCACCAACAGAACGCTCAAGCCGCCGCAGAAAAGGCCCCACCTATAGCTCCAGCATTTCCCAGTGACACTCCTCCCAGGCCTAACTCTGTTGTTATGGACGCGCCACCTCGTCCCAGCTTACCATTGTCGTTGAGCCCGCCTTCTGGGCCTTCTCGAGAAGGCGTGCCTTGGAGCTACACCCCCTTCTGGGAGGAGCTACTACAAGCAGGTCCACCTCCGCCGACGACTCCTGTAGAACTGCGAAGGTCAGGGCGGGTCCGGCGCCGCCCCGCCTATTTACAGGACTACGCATGCTCCACCCGGGGAGCATGCGCGGAGCTGGGGGGAAGGGGTGTTAAATATTCATGAGCCATGTAAAATAGGCTCAGATAGTTAATGTTGCTTCAGCACCTTCTCGGAGGCCAGCAACAGCCTCCTGCGTCCTGATTGGCCAGGACGCAGCAGGAGGCTGTTGCCGGCCGAAAGTTACCTTTAATTGGACCAGGGACTTGACAGCAGTTGCTGCCCAAGTCCCGGGTTCCTATTGGCTGTCTAGTTAATATAAATACCTTGGCGCGCACCGCGGCCATTTGAATTGCTGTCATAAGTTGCCTGTTAATAAAGAAGTTGTTGTTGCTCACCCTGGCGTCGCGTCCCTCCTTCCAGAATTCAATAGACACGACATGTAATTTTGGAGCTCCAGGATTGCTGTCGATATCTCTGCTGCTGGACAGTCCTTTTGGACCTAAACCATCCTGTAGAGACGGTGATAGAAAAGGGCACGTCCTGCTGATCTCAGGGACATCGCAAAGTCCCTGATTGATCCAGGAGAAGCTCTTTTTTCTGGTGAAAGAGAAGCAGCCATTGAAGCTGCGGATGTTTGGGACAGCCCCTGAACAGAAGGAAAGGTAGGAGAGAGAGTGTCTTGAAATGGTGAGATAAATTTTAGTATTAGAGAAGAGAACACCCAAAAAGACTTAGAGTAAAATTAAAACTAAAGACAGAAGAGAGCAAGCGGCGAATTAAGCCTGAATTAAACTTAGTGTGTTATCTTTTTTTAATTTTGTTTTTTGTTTTATGGATGGAACTTTTACAAATGCCTCTTACTTTTTAAATTGGATTGGTTTCTTGTTTCTCTCTTCTATTTTTTTTTCTTTTTCATATTGGTGGATTATGATTTTCTTTCTCTTCTTTTTACAACACTCGGCTGGATTGTTCGCTTTTAAGCACTTTTTTTCTTAAGTTCTGAATTTAAAGAGAGGGGTAAAAGCAGAGGAAAAAAGAAGTAACACTGCCACCTAGAGGCTGGAGGCTTGGAAACATCATTTTTTCTTATTTCCTTTGAACATTTGACTCATATCTTATACTTCAAGGCTCCTGATTTTGTATATTGAAAGGGATACTGGGAAGAGTATGGATTGTTTATGCAGGTGCTCTTTTGGAATACTATCAATAGCTGGACTGGAGTGAAGAGAAAGCCTTAACTTGAAAGATTATAGTGAACTTGTTTGAAACTTAACAAAAAAGCCTTAGATGTTTTAGTGGCAGTGTTTATAACCTGGGAGAATGGCGCAACATGAAGAAGAAAAAGAATTAATGTTGCAAATCATTATGTTAGAAATTCAAAAAGTACAAATAAGTACTGAAAACATTGAAAAGAGAATGGAGAACATAGAACAAAAAACAGAAAAAATAGAGGGAAGAGTTGAGAATATTTACAAAACGATGATGAAATTTGAGGATAGAGTCCAAAAAAATTGAAGAAAAATATGAACAAAGTGATAAGAAAATTGTTGATATTGACAGCAAATTGAGCGTGGTTGGAAAGGACAGGGGTGGAATGTTGAAAGGAGAGATTAACAAAATGGAACTCTATCTCAAACTTCAAAACATGAAAGAAGAAAAGGGAGAAAATCTGGCAGAAACAATGAGAGAAATTCTAGCAGAAGCATCAGTGATAACTAAAGACAAGCGGATGGAAGGAACAGATGGAGGGTTTCGAGTCTTTACAAGATATGCAATGAACAACAAGGTGCCAAGAGAAGTCCACATAAGACTTATCATGAAAACAATTAGGATACAAATACCACAAATGGCTAGAGATATAGGACTGCACTACTATTGGAAGGATACAGGATGATGAAATGAAATGTTAGAATAAAAATTAAGTTAAACTTAGTGAAATTTAGAGTACTATGTATAAAATAAAGTAATAATAGTTATAGCTAAATAAATGATTAACAATGATAATAATGCATACACACACACACACACACACACACACACTAGATTGATAATATGAAATTGTATACAAATTGTAAGTGAGGACTATGGAGAGGATGTTGAAAAGCTTTGTTATAAAAGATAAACAATTCTATATAGAATAGAATATAAAGATGTAATACTATTGGATGATTTCAGGATGATGTAATGAAATGCCACAATATAAATTTATTTTAAATTTAGAATATTTTACATAAAAAGGATGTAATAATAGCTATAGTCAAATGAATGTTTAATAACCATAACAATTCCATACATATATATTAGATTGATGATATGAGGCTATGTAAATTGCAAGTGAAAACTATTGTCAGAATGCACAAAGGTTTTGTAACCAATCGACATACTGTAAGCAATTGGAGAAGGGTTTTTATTTTGTGTGTGTTTATGTTTGTTTGTTTTATGTTTGTCTAAAAATTTTTTTTTTAAAAAAAAGATACAGGAACCACTGAACAATATCTTCCAAAGATCCTGGAGTACTGGGGAACTATCAGAAAACTGGAAAAGAGTTGATGTGGTTTCCATCTTCAAAAAAGGGGAAAAAGTGAATCCAGGAAACTATACACCAATCAGCCTGATATCAATGCCTGGGAAGAGCCTGGAAAAAAAAATCAAATAATAAATGTGCGATTACCTAGGAACAAGCAAAACTATTATTGGAAGCCAACATGAATTTGTCAAAAACAGATCATGCCGAACAAAACTTGCTAGTATTATTTGACAAAATTAGTGGACAAGCAAAATGCTGTGAACATAGAATATCTGGACTTCAATAAGGCATTTGACAAAGTAGACCACAACTTACTTCTTGGTAAGATAGAAAAATATGGGATAGATGGCATCACCACTAGATGGATTTGTAACTGGCTGACCAACTGCACAAAGTGTAGTTCTCAATGGAACTGTATCTACATGAAGGGAAGCATGTAGTAGGGTACCCCAAGTTTCTGTCTCAGGACCAATATTCTTTAACATCTCCATGAAACAATTCAGATGAAGAGAACTCATCAAATTTTCAGATGACACCAACCTGGGGGGAATAGCTAACAATTTAGAAGATAGACTCGAGATCTAGAAGGATCTTGACAGACTTGAACACTGGGACTTATCTAATGCAATTCAATAGTGAGAAAAAAATAAAGTTTTAAACTTAGGCAAGAAAACCCAAATACACAGGTATAGAATAGGTGATATGTGACTCAACAGCAGTAACTGTGAGAGGGATGTAGGAGTCTTAGTGGACAACCATTTAAATAGGAGCCATCGGTGTGCTTTAGGTATTAAAAAAGCCAATGCAGTCCAAGGCTGCCTCAACAGAAGGATAGAATTGAGGTTATGTGAATTGTTAGTACCATTTTATTCTGCTTTGGTAAGAGCACACTTAGAATATTGTGTCCAGTTTTGGTCACCATAATACAAAAAAGATGCCGAGAGTCTAGAAAGAATGCAAAAGAAAGCAAGAAAGATGATTGGGGGTTGGAGGCCAAAATATATGATGAATGGTTGCAGGAAATGGGTATGTGTAGTGTAATGGAGAGAAGAACTAGGGGAGACATGATAGCAGTGTTCCAATATCTCAGGGGTTGCCACAAAGAAGAGGGAGTCAAACTACTCCCCAAACCACCTGAGGGCAAGACAAGAAGTATTGGATGGAAACTTATCAAGGAGAGATCTAACCTAGAACTAAGGACAAATTTCCTGACAGTGAGAACAATTCACCAATGGAAGAGCTTGCATCCCAGAGTTGTGAGTTCTTCATTACTAGATATTTTTAAGAAGAGATTGGCCAGACATTTGTTTCGAATGGTATAGGGTTTCCTGCTTGAGTAGGGTATTGGACTAGAACAGGGGTGCCAAACTCAAGGCCTGTGGACTGGATCCAGCCCACGGGGTACTTAAATCTGGCTCACAGGGCTGGCCTGGAAATAGCAAAGGACTGGCAGCCAAAATGGGGCACAAGGGAGCTGCACACGGCCCTCCTGTGCCCCATTTTTGGCCTGGACGGCCTCCTGCAGCACCCTGACGGCTAAAACATGGTGTGGGGGAGCCATGCGCATCCACGTGCCCCGTTTTGACAAGTAGGGTACAACAGGAGGCATCTATTCCATCTCCCCCCCCCCCGGGGTGGCCCATGGAGGAGAACTATAATGCTGATCCAGCCCTCAAAGAAATCTAGTTTGATACTCCTGGACTAGAAGGTCTTTAAGATCCCTTTCAACTCTGTTATTTTGTATTCTAGTTTTAAACCATATTTCACATTCCAAATACTTTGAATTTTTCATTTGGAACATCATCCATAATTAGCTGTTTCACGTGGGGAATTGCAGTGTTTTCTTCAGTACTTTTAAAATAAAATTGAAAACACACTGTATTACAAAAATAGAAGGCAAACTACATTATGAATGAAAACTAAAAGTAGTTCTCCATTTATAGTATATTTTTCCAAAATTCCCAACCAGGAAAATATTCTCCATAAAATTGTAGCATCCAGATAATTTTGCAGCAGACTTTTGAATTTTTGCAAGCATAGTTTGAATTTCTTTGCCATGATTAGGGAAATAGATATAGCATTCTGTACCACCTCTTGCAGAGGCAACGCCTTTAGCTGCTGGGATCTGACCTAAAGCTGACCTATTCTATAAAAACATTTGTCTAAATACTGAGGTTTCTACAGTTAAGGAGCCTCTTTCTCTGTGTTATTTGTTACTTCTTCAAATACAGCTGACACATGTTTTAACTCATTGATTTTCTGACCAATAACGTTCATCAGAAGCATAATTGCAAAGTTTTTTGTTGTTTAGTTGTGGCTTAGTGCATCCTTATTGTGCATAATGGCTGGTACTTAAAAAGACAAAAAAATAGGACTCACAAAAGGAATTTGGAAAGTATTAATACTCCTGCTCTTTTAGCCCTTCAAGATAGGCTAGGTCAGGAAATAGACACTGCAAGGATTCCAAGAATACTATTTTATTATTGTAGAGCACAGTTACAAAATCTTGCAAGCTTGTCAGTTTCTCTTCCCCATCTTACATTAAACACAATCAAGGCGGGGTTACTTTGAGTTTCTTTCTCACACTTTCCACTTTCCCAGGACTGCATAATTGTTTTTCTTCTCTTAATGGTTCACACATTCCTTCCTTAAAGTTATCTTCAGATTCCTTTACAGCTGTTTACAAACAAAATAATGCCTGGCTAAAGCCGACAGCCCATTCTTGCAGGTCCTACCTAGAGTATATGAAAGGTGGAGAGGAATGGTTGTCTGGAATGCCAAAGATGGCATAATGAATATAGTTAGAATAGCCTTCCATAGTTATATTAAAAGTCGACTTCCCTACATAAAATTCTGTGCCCATTACACTGAAGGCAATCTGCTGCAAAGGGAGTAGCTGAGGTTATGATATCAGATATTTTCCTTCTACTAATAGCCCAGGTCTCACTTGACCTTAAGCTAATTCCCTAGACTCATCACTTCAGTAGGGTTCAAAAGATGGACTATTATGCCAATTCTTCTCTGCTGGAGGTGCACAAAGAGTCCACATGGTGGCTAAGTGATGGGCTTTCTGAACTTCTATTGAGCATTTTGGGTTGTGGGTAGGCAATTGTGATGAATGGTTTCATCTGAAAGGGAGAATGAAGAAGCAGGATTGAGAACAAAGACTGATAATTATATTTAGAGAGATAAGAAGAGAAAGGTCATAGGTTGGCTTTTGAGCCAGAGCGAAACTAAGAGTTTGCTGTGCAGCCCTAAGAGGCTGATGGGTGAAAACAAAGGATGCTGAAATGTCTGTGGAATAAGCAGCAGCAGCAGCAGCAGCAACTTGCAAGTATGGCAGAAAGCAGCAGCAACATGACCTACAGCTTAGCTGTAAGGAATCTGTTTTGTTCTGGCTCCTTCATCTGGACTCCAAGACACATTTAAGACTTAACTCATCCTTAGTTGTATTGGTGCTAAAGTAGTGCTTCTTCCTTGTCCATTGTCGATTCTCATACTGGTTGTTGGACTTGTTGCCTTTAGTTTGATGTCCTTTATATTTAATTTTAGACCCATTTTTACTCTGTTCCTTAACTTGTATTAATTACCAAAACATACAGATTATCCATATTTTCAGTTTAAAGAGTAGTAAAATTAATATAATGGAGATTAAACTGTTTCTTCCTGCAGTTTTAAACAACACTCCTTTTTTTCTAGTTTAGCTTCTCTTAATATTTATTTAGCATATAATAGGGGAAAAGGATTCAGCCTTGCCATCCTAAACTGGATGTTTTGCCATGTTCTTTACAATCTTTGGCTTTCTGTCCTGTGTACAGTTTTACATGAGGACAATAAGATGTTCTGAGATTCCCAGTTTCATAAGCACAACCACATCTTGACATAATCAAAGTTCTTTTTATAATTCAGCACAAACTGACCTTTTTTGGTATTCTTTGGTTTTCTCCATTATTCAGGGAACATCAGTGATAATGTGTCACGTTCCTCAGCCTTTTTAAAAGTCAGCTAAACATCTGGAATCTCCTTTTATGTGGAAAGCTCTAATTTGCATTGGATGTTCCTAAGCACTATTTTGTTAGTGTGTGAAATTAAAGATATTGTACCAATTGCTTGCATCAAGTGTCCTTTCCAATCTTTTGGACACTGTTCTTTTTGAGGTTTGTTGGCTTCTTTATTTATTTAGAATAATAATCAATGAACTACAATAATCAATAAACTACTTCGCCACAAAGAAGAGGGAGTCAAACTATTCTCCAAGGCACCTGAGGGTAGAACAAGAAGCAATGGGTGGAAACTAATCAAGGAGAGAAGCAACTTAGAACTGAGGCTAAATTTCCTGACAATTAATCAGTGAAACAGCTTGCCTCCAGAAGCTGTGAACACTGGAAGTCTTTAAGAAGATGTTGGATAGCCATTTGTCTGGAATGGTATAAGGTTTCCTGCTAGGCAGGGGGTTGGACTAGAAGACCTCCAAGGTTCCTTCCAACTCTGCTATTGTATTGTTAGTTAACAAGCAGCAGAATCTGTGATGCCTAGCACAAAAGAAATCCATTTAATGTAATATATGTAGCCCAGAGTTGAACTGTGGAGTCCTTGGTGCTCACTGAGCTTGGTCGTTTGCTTGCAGATGTTTCAATACCTGAATAGGTAACTTCATCAGTGCTATGTTTTGAAGCCTCTGAATTAGCCACTTCATAAACACCATTGCAGTAGTGCACCACATGATTCTAGGTCTTCTTTGGTAGCATGTTTCCATCTGATCTGAGGAGTCATCAACTGACACAATATTCTGACTCACTTTCTATTACCGGTATCTATCCATGTGTTTGTCTGTTTGTTAAGGCAGAGGAGTGATTGCCCATTGCCTTCTCCCACTCAGTATAAAATATTTATTACTAAGTTTGTTTACCACCCCTTTCACTGCAAGGAAACTCCTTACTATTGCCATTGTTTTTGAAATGTTCATTTGCCTCTATATTACTGCTGCTTGATACAGATGGCTGCTGGCTTTAGATGGGCAGCTAGGATGACTTTCACACTTACCGTGTGGTAGTATATACTCCCAGTTGATCCCATGTGTCTACTAGAAGTATACGTTCTTGCAACACGCAATACCCAGAGTGTATTGCTCATCCATCTCAGGAACATACAATAGGACAACATATAATATTTTAATGGATTTCTTGGACCTAAACTTTAATCAAGTAAGAAAATTATAGGAAACAGTGGTAGAGGGAGCATTGAGCTATGTAAATACTGTTGGGCTTTATCTCCATTACGTTTGGAAGGAAATCAGATGGTGGAAATGGCAGAGAATAGAGGTAACAGAATTCAAATAGAGATTAGCAATAAATTCCCATTTTTTAAAAAACGTTTTGAGTGCATCTCAGTTCAGCAGTGGGGAAGTCAGACCATGACATGGCTGGAATGAGCAGGGTAATTGAAAAGTGGAGTTGCCAGGGTAAAACAGGCATAACCTACTTAGTTTCATAATGATTTACACACAGACACACACACACACACATGGCATATGAGACAGAAAACCCAAAACTGAACAAAAGTTCCTCCAGTGAAAATTGGCTACTGAATTTCCCTGGTGTGATGATGGAGGGTCTCAGAATCTTTAAAGATGCCTGTTCCTTGTTCCGGCTGAGATAAAACAATGTCTGCCTTCAACGTATAGAGCCCCAGATTATTTTTTTAATCAGTTTACTAAAACAAATTGCTCGTTGCCTAATAAGAGCTGGATGAGAGTGAAACAGTATCAAAAACTTGTTTTTATTTCCTTCATAGAAGGAACTGAAATACAGCAATCTATTGCTGCTGCCACACCATTCTGCTGGTTGTAGCCAAGCAGGTTTGGGGTACATCTAAAAGCAAAGGAGTCATTTGGCATTTTGTCATTCTGGCATTTTGAAGGGTGTGAGTTGAAGCCATCATCCTATTCTCGGAACACTTGCCTCACTCTATCTCCCTAGCCAAATGTCTGAACTCTTCAGAAGATTTCATAGGCAGTCTTATCAACCAATCAGATCTTAATCTTCTAGTCAGTTTCTAGGCATTCATAATCCTGGAAACCAACTGTGTTTCCCCATTTACATAACCAACCTGTAAACAAAATCTTGCCTTAACCACTCCTGTCCCCATCCTCAGGCTCAAGCAAGCCTTTTCACCCCATCCCTACCCTTGTTCCAATCCTTTCCCCATCTGCACTTCACCGTGGTCCAAAAGATGCATATATATATATTTTCCTGCTGCATCCCTGTGGTGGTCCCTGCATCTCATTCCCAGCTTCTGAGTGAGGCAGGTTTAAATCAACTTCAGGTGTACCAATGTTGAAATTGTTACCCTTTTGTTGAAGGGGAAAACAGGGTCAGCATCTGAAAGGTTTATTGAGAGAAAGCAGGGTATAATAGGAGAGGCCAAAGAAGAGCTTAGAGACAAGGAATGGAATGCTATCGCAATCCTGATTTATTCCTGCTTTGGTGCTGTGAATGGCGGATGTTTTTCCTGCCAGCTAATGAGGAAGGGAACAGGGAAGAGAGCAATGCTGGAAGAATCAACCAATGACTTTATTTGTCACATGCTGCACGTCCCAAATCTGGACAGCACCATTCAGCACTCAGTCAAACCGCTGTAGAAGGATAATGATTGACAAGGAGGTAGGACATTTCCAGGTATAAAGTTTTTTATGTTTTTCCTTTCATATACATCCACAAATATACATTCTTGTAAATACTATTAACATTTATCTATTAATTATTAACATTTATTACTATCTTCTTACAAATATAGAAAACACACTTGGGGCCACTTTCTTGCCACCCCGTATTTCCATCTTGTTTTGCAACAACCCTACTCTTTCCTTCTTCTCAACCACCCTTGTCTACTTTCTTCTTTCTTCCTCTCTTTCCTCTTTTCTTCTTTCCCTCTCTTTCCCCCACTACTCCTCTCTTCTTCTCCTTCTTACCCTCTCTCTTACTCTTACTTCCCCTCCCTTACCTCCTCTGCTTTGCCCTTTCTTCCTTTCCCTCCTCATCTTCAAGGAGGTAGGACATTTCATGCCAGTGCAATCAGCAGTTGTCTTCAAGATGGGTGGTTAGCACTTTCTTTCTTTTTTTAATAGTTTTTATTAAACATTTTAACCTTTAAAAACTAAAAAGAGATGCAACAAACAAAGAAAAAAAAACAAGACAAACGTAACCATATAAAATAGCTATACAGCCTTCTGTATCGGCATTCATGTTTAGCCTTTGTAGTTCACCATTCTACATTGCCTTCCTATCAGTTTTAACTTCTATAATCATGTAATAACAGTTATATTAACACTTAATTGTTCATATCACCATTATATTTACATTGTGGTCAGTACTTTAAGTTTGATAGCAATTAGTAAATAGTTAATTAATAATTAGTTAATTTTTATTCAATACTAGTTTGGGGAACCCCCTCCCCCACAAATATTTATATTTCCTGTTTTGACATCTGTTTTCTAGCCACTTATAAATTCTATAATTCTATAATTATAATTCTATAATTTATAAGTGCACTTAGCACTTTCATTCAATGGGGAAAAGGAGTTGAGAGATTCCACAGTGTGACCTACAGCCACTGTTGTCACCTCCGGGGAAATCAACAGGTTGCCAAATGAGAATATTGGGTCATTAGCATAACTTTCAGTGGGAATTTATTTGCAGGAATAACAATGCCTTGACAGTAAGGAAAATTTGCCCTCTTATCTATAGTTCAGACAAATGCCCATAGACAGAAGCTATCACCGGCTGGTAGCTTAAGGCATAGAATTTTAAATGGAATAGAGATAAGGGGCCAGGGTAGTGCTGGCTATTTTACTTTTAACTCTAGGAGTTTGCTGAAATTAAGCAGGGAGGTCAGTACTGACAGAACTATAATTGCGGCACTCTTTTGTTGGTCAGCTAGAAGGGCACTAATTACTCATAATGTTCCTGCTTGTTCTTGGCATTCTGGATTGACAGGAGTGAAGACAATTACACCTCCAACATCAATAAGTTTTATAGAGGAAAAGGTCTAGAAATAGCGCCATACCAGAGCACCCTTATAGTGTGGAGGTAAATACAAAGTCCAACAAACCCAGCTATGCTCTGTTGCAAGATGGTGGCATATACAATTGTTTTGTATTACCAAGATCATGTCCCTTGCTGTGACTTTAATTATTCCTTGGGATGTTTCTTTTAAAACATCCATTGGGCATCTTAAAACTTATTAAGCAAAATCTTGGTCACCCAAGTCAGAAAAACAATAAATATACAAACTAAAATGAGTTGCAGTGCCCTCCCTCCATTCAGTGGCTTAGCACACCTATCAATTATCTTTTGAAAGCCCTAAAGAAGGAAAGCACCATGCAGGAAGTAATGGAATAAAAAATGGCAGGTAAACAATATTCTGCCCATTTATGTATTTAGCAATTATTTTTTTCTGGAAGGGAAACATTCAGTTTAAAAAGCCTCCCTCCAATTCTTCATTTTCATTGACATTTTGAGAAGCAGCTCCTTGAAAATTGGCCTTTAAACCAGAATTTCGTTTTTCTTTTCTTGGTAGTTAGGCCACTGTTTGACGTACAAGAATATTTTGCATCTTTGCCAGCACTATATTGTACGTAATTTTAAAGGGTTTGATTAGAACTAAACAAAAATGTTTTGGATTAGTTTTTATTTAATTTAATTTAACTATTGTCTGTCTGGGGGAGCTAAATGGATATGTTTCTGATTCTAATCTAGTTCACAATGAATTGCATCCACCTGCAAATTTCATTTAAACCATGGTGACTCTACAGACATGTTGTACAGCTGTTGTCCTCACAAGGGGAACTCCTGCTTCATATTGCAGAAGTGTTACTCTAGTACTGCATGGCAACATGATCAAACCATAATTGCAACATTTGTCTGTGTTCCACCTTCACGGGAATGGTAAAATACAACTGAGGAATAGCTTCCAAGTGACCACTTCTGATTTCTTTCATCTTCTTTTTTTCAATAGTTGGCCTTCCAGTCTATAACTTCCAATGATGGCCCATGCTTAGAGGGAAAGAAAAGGATATGGATTGGTTCATAGCAGATCACATGGTGTTTGTGTTTTGAGGACATGTTTGAACTGCTTTGTCAAGATTCGGGGATGGAACCACTGATGAGGTTATTTCATGTGGCTACATGACTGAAGAGGATTTTGTAGTTCAGAATCTCAGAGTTTGAGAATCCTGGTCATAATGATCTAACTCTGATGTTCTGGTCCCAAAGACCAACTTTTTGATAACAGAAGATCCATGAAGATCTTTTTCTTTGTTCTGGGAGACTGGTATCTATTTTTCAGGGAAAACATTTTCTCTAGTTCTGTTTCTCCTATTAACTATTCAACAATTTCCACTGCTGTTATGGGCAAGGATGTGACTTACTTTGTTCCTATTTTTGACCTCATCTAGCTAGGTTTTTTTTTATTAGTGCCTTCCTAGAAGTACTTTACTTCTACCACCACTTTATTCCCTTTCTCATGGTTATCTTTTCTTCTCTTTCTTGCGATAGCAATCCCATATTACATCTCACAGAGTATTTTTCCCTACTCTTACCTAACCAGATAATTATCCATTCCTTGCAGATATCATTTATTCTGATTATTTCCTTTAGCAAATATAATCTGGCTATCTCATTTTTTCTGCCATGTGCCTTGCCTACAACTCATCCCTAACCCATATTTAAGCCACATGGATGTTAAGGGAGTGTTTTCCCTCTTAAACCACCAAGGTTCTGGGCAATCACAAGATGTATAAAATCTGTTTCTCACCACTCAGTACAGGTGCAATGAGATGACCGGCAGTGGATGGGGTCAGAGCAGTTGGTTGTTGTTGACTATTCATTGCTGGCCCTCCCCTGCTTTCCAATTCTTGGTCAGCCTCCAGTCTGTTATTTTCTTTCTATTGTTTAATGGCAGGCTGAAATGGCAGAGTAGCAGAATGGCACAATGCTGAAATGACAATGCTCTCCCCACCTCAAAAATAGAGGTGATAAAAGTCCAAAAGTATTATTGCTTAGGTATACAAAGGCAAAGAATAAGAGAGAACTCATAAATAAATCTTTTCTGACTTTAATCTGCTTTTTCTTTATTGAGCCTGAAGTTATGACAGAAGGAGGACACAGGAATTTGACTGATTCATGATATTGAGCTCATAGTGGCCAGCATTATAGGTCACCGTGTTCGCTCACCTTACGACATTCTTACTTTCTTTCTCCAGGACCTGGTATTAATTCAGTTTCTTTGCTTCTCACAGTCAAGCTATGTTCAAATGTTCTGTTTTGAGACGAATCTACTTGTTCGCCCTTTACCTGATCAAATTCTCACTGAGCAATGTGAATGCACTGAGCAATTCATTGAAAAGAACAACATTTTGCTTGGGGAACATCCCCCCCCCTCTTTGGGTGAATTCTGTTGTCTGGCTTATTTGTATTATCTGTAGAAAATAAATAACTTGGTTCCATTGTTCCACTGATATATAAACCTCCATCTTGTAATTGGCTGTTTGTAGGGGTGACCGCATGCGCCAGCTTTGGGAGGCGAAACAAAATATATGTCAGCCCTTCTTCATTCAAAAATCAGGAAAGAAAACCACAGGATTCCATCGGTAGAAATCAAGTGTACTTTTACTAATTATAAATGAATAGAAGCGAAGCTAAGCGAAGTCTGATTATTTAGGCGCGAAAGCGAATAATATATTGTATAATTCATTCCCCTCCCCTTGGCATCCCGTGCACAGTCCAATCATAATTCTCCCAATTGTCAGGTGTGAGATAACTTTGAAAGGCATCACCAGGATGGAATGCTGGTTCCGTTGGCCTTGGCGGGAAACACTCCTCCTCCACATGCGCAGTAAGGTGAACAGTTCAAACTCTAGAATCTTCCTCCAGCACAACAGTCAGTCCCCTCCCAAATACCATGCCCCCCCTCTCCGTTTCAATGGCAGCCGAAGCAGCCGCAAAGCGGAGGCTGACAATATAATTTTTAGGAAATGTTTGGCACATTACATCCATGCATTATTTTTACATGCTGGAAGATAATTCTTGGCTCACTGGCACATTCCCCCCCCCCCCCGAACATTGTTTGGGAAATCTCATGAAACAGCTAGCCCATTTTGAACGGAGTCAGGGGCAATATACCAAATTCTCCTCTTTTCTTTCTTGTTTTTTTAAATCAGTCTCTGTTGAAGACTTCAAGCCCTGGGTGTCCTGGATAAAAGTTGCTACACTTTGCTTTGCTATGCCTCCCTTGTGCTGGAATCAGGCAAGCAGGGCAGTGTGGGAGACACAAATATAGGGCTTAGTCTAAGCTGTCTCCAGGCTCAATAGCATTCTTCCCTTCTGCCCTCTCACCAACTCCTACTGCTTGTGCTACTTTGCCTATTTATTTTGCTGAACATCAACCATCCGGAAACAAATCCAGGACAAAGCAGGAGGTCAAGAGAACAGTTTGGAAGTTTGGAAGTTTATTAGCATTTGTATGCCACCCACTCCCAGGGGACTCTGGGCGGCTTACAGACAACAAGGGAATATAAAACATTAAAAATAGAGATACAATTATTTAAAATTACACAACATACATACCACTTAAAATGGGGCTGGATGCTGATCAACAGCCCCAGGCCTGCCGGAACAGCCAGGTCTTAGTAGCTTTACGGAAGGCCGGAAGAGTAGTGAGGCTCCGGATCTCTACAGGGAGATCATTCCATAGGGCCGGGGCAGCAACAGAGAAGGCCCTCCCCGGGGGGGTCGCCAGCCGACATTGACCCGCCGATGGCACCCAGAGGAGGCCCAATCTGTGTGATCTTATCGGTCTTTGGGAGGTAAATGGCAGGAGGCAGTCTCTCAGGTAACCAGGTCCTAAACCATGTAGGTCTTTAAAAGTAATGACTAGCACCTTGAAGCGTGTCCGGAGACCAATGGGGAGCCAGTGCAGCTCACGGAGGATAGGTGTAACATGGGTGTATCTAGGTACACCCATTATCGCTCGCGCGGTTGCATTCTGGACCAACTGCAGTCTTCGAGCACTCTTCAGGGGCAGCCCCATGTAGAGCACGTTACAGTAATCCAGTCTTGAGGTGATGAGGGCGTGAGTGACCATCCAAAGGGCCTCCCGGTCCAGATAGGGTCGCAACTGGTGCACCAGGCAAACCTGGGCAAAGGCCCACCTGGTCACAGCCGACAAATGATGTTCTAACGTCAGCTGCGGATCCAGGAGGACTCCCAAATTGCGAACCCTCTCTGAGGGGCGTATAATTTCACCCCCCAGGCTAAGAGATGGAATAACTGGACCATCCTTGGGAGGCAGCATCAATAGCCACTCAGTCTTGTCGGGATTGAGTGCAAGCTTGTTCGCTCCCATCCAGACCCTGACAGCCTCCAGTCACTGGCACATCACTTCTACTGCTTTGCTGAGTTGGCACGGGGCGGACAGATACAGTTGAGTATCGTCTGCATATTGGTGGTATTTAATCCCATGCTGACGTATGATCTCACCCAGCGGCTTCATGTAGATGTTAAATAGGAGGGGGGACAGGACCGAGCCCTGCAGCACCCCATAATTGAGGGGCCTAGGGGTCGATCTCTGCCCTCCAACCAACACCGACTGCGACCTGTCCGAGAGGTAGGAGGAGAACCACCGTAGGACGGTGCTTCCCACTCCCACCTCTCGCAACCGTCTCAGAAGGATACCATGGTTGATGGTATCGAAGGCCGCTGAGAGGTCAAGAAGCACTAGGATAGAGGAATGACCCCTATCCCTGGCTCGCCAGAGATCATCGATCAGCGCGACCAAAGCAGTTTCCGTGCCGTAACCAGGCCTGAAACCCAACTGAAAGGGATCCAGATAATCAGTTTCATCCAAGGTCCGTCGGAGTTGAAAGTCCACCACCTTCTCAGCAACCTTCCCTACGAAAGGGAGGTTGGAGACTGGACGATAGTTTTTCAAAATGCCTGGATCTTGAGAAGGTTTCTTCAGGAGGGGTCTCACCACCGCATCTTTTAAGGGGTGCGGGAAGGATCCCTCCCAAAGAGAGGTGTTAACAATCGTCTGGAGCCAGCCACGTGTCACCTCCCTGCTGGTTGAGACCAGCCAGGAGGGGCACGGGTCCAGTATACAAGAACAATCATTCTTCTCCAAAGTTTGTGTTGCTGAGAAGAGTTCAAAAGAAAGTAGAGAGAAAAATCGTATTACTGGGAAGCCTAGTGGAAAATTGACTTTCCTGAAGTGTGCTCAGGATTATAACTTCAAGGCAATTTAAACTACTTCAAATGTAAATGGCTGCCCAACTCTGGACAATGAACTGTTGGAAGAAATGTCCATCGGGATTCAGTTCCAAGTGAGGGAAAAGACACTGGATTCATGGAAGTTGCTTGGAAAGAAGGTTTATTGATGATGGACAGAACTACATGGTTTGAGGTCCTGGGGAAAAAAGAGAAGAAATGCTGAGAGTGTCCTGGTTTTATGTCCTCTCTGGGCCTTTGAATTTGAGCTTGTATTCTGATTGGTTGTCAGACTCCCATGGGACCATGCAGGGACAACTCTGTAGGCTGTCCTGAGTCCCAGGCTTGGTTGAGCCTTTGCTAGGTGATGATGTAATGAAAGGGCCTTGGGATTCCTATTATGGCTCTGCTCGAAGGAGGTAGATCTTTGTTATGTAGAATAGACTGACTCAGGCCTTAATGGCCCATTGACAAAGGTAGGGGGGGAGTTTCTACCTCCCTTTTAGGGGAAAGATTCTGTCCTTTTAATATTTCCTAAAATATTTCATTTTTCTAGGAGAGAGCTGGGTGCTAACTTCCTACAGAGCAAAACAATAAAAGCATCCTACAAAAATATTTTTTTAAAAAAATGTAAAAGCACTACAACAAAAAACCCATCCATATATCTTACACAACCTTGCTGGGTTCCATTAATAGACTTACTCAAGTACCTGAGGGAAAGCTAGGTCTTCACAGCCTGTCAGAAGACTGACAAGCTCAGAGCCATAAGAATCTCCAGGAAGGAGGTATTCCATTCCATTGAATTGGGGCCATAAAAAGGAAGACATACTTCCTGGAACTCACCAAATGGCACTGTTTCATGGAGGTGACCTGAAGCCAAATCAAACTCAACCAGAGTCAGAGTCTCATTTTATGCACATGAATTTTGGAGAGACTCTTCTGGCATGTGACCTCCCGTGGTAGTCCTTATTTAGGGACCACAATTAGGACCAGCAACTTTGTCATTAAGCTATGTCATTGCTAATTGAAACCATATGTGTGTTTTTGAATCTACTTCAGCTTTCCTTTGCTTTATTCGCTAGTGGAAGTCATATATGTAAGATAAAGTTACTTTTTCATCATCGCTGGAACTGCAAATGACCACTGAATGAGGCACTTGCTCAACCAGGTCTACCTGTAGGACAGCTAGATTGCAAATATCCATCTGACCACTAAATAGCAGCAGAGTGTGAGAATTTTCTGTATACCTTTGCTGCCATCTGCTGTCAGATAGATCTTTGCAGTTTAATACAGTTGCCATGGCTTCCCACCTCAAAAGGACAAACCAAGAAAGAACTGAGGAGTTGGGAGGAAAGCAGTGGTGGGATTCAATTTTTGTTTACTACCGGTTCTGTGGGCATGGCTTGCTGGGCATGGCAGGGGAAGATATTGTAAAATCCCCATTTCCTCCCGATCAGCTGGGACTCGGGAGGCACAGAATAGATGGGGGCAGGGCAGGGGTGGGTTTCTCGCCCTGTTCCAACCGGTTCGGTTGGAACGAGGCTGGCGGCGTCCTCGCGCATGCGCGCGGTGCGCGCGTGCACGTGCACGCCACGCGTATGCGTACTAGCGTCTGTGCGATGCTCCAGCTGCTCCTGGAGGATCGCGCAGGCGCTGTATGCGTCCTGCGCATGCGTGGAAGCGCAGAATTCGGCAAAACCGGGTAAGGAGCGGGCGCGGGGGGGGCCCTTCGCTGTTCCCGGAAGTTACTTACTTCCGGGTTCGGCGACCAACCGGATCGCGGGGACCGCCGCAAACCGGTTGAAACCCACCCCTGGGGCAGGGCCAGTCAGAGGTGGTATTTGCCGGTTCGCCGAACTGCTCAAAATTTCCGCTACCTGTTCTCCAGAACTGGTCAGAACCTGCTGAATGCCATCTCTGAAGGAAATAGAAAACAGGAAAAAATAACTTGCCACTTCTTATAGATTTATTTGGCATTCTCCAAAGGAACCACACAATGTATTTGTATGCACTTAAAAAAATCATTGGTATAACTAAGAAATATGAGAGATGAGTAATCTGAGAGAAACTTATTTGAAATTCATGGTCTCTCATTGTTTTTGTCAAGAAAATGGAAGCACCAGAATATGATCAGATTTCTCTTTACTGGAAAGTGCCATGAAGTGCTTGCCCAGCCTTTCAAGGCAGGAGTGTCTGGGAATACCAATGATGTGCGGCTCGATACTTTAAAACACAGCTGGCTTCTTGCTTCCTTTGAGGATGTGCAAGGGAGCTGCCAGTCTGTGTTAGCAAAGTCAAGTATATTTACAGTTTGCCCTACGCAAACATACTGTATGGGCTACATGGGCTCTGTATTGTGCTTTTCTGCACAATAACCATCCACGCATGCTAATTTTATAGGCACAGAGAAACTCTTCTGCTCTGCTCCTCCTAGGCTCAAAACCAGCTTCAAAGGTTTACAGTGCTTCAATTTTTATATTCATCAAAAAGAAAATAAAACACTTTGCAGATCTGGAAACACCCAAAAGAGGTGTAGGCTAGGTCCATGCAGATTAAACCAAAGACTTGGTGTCAGGGGATCCAAATATACTCCTTGTGAGCCAAATGTGGAACGGTTTTGTGGAGTGATCACAATGCATGTGGTACATGTTACAGCTCCAGTATGATCACCCAACATCTCACATGAGAGTAAGGCTGCCATTGTTAACCAGGAAGCCCTATGCAATACCAACTTTTTCACTGAACAATTAGTTTGGTGCTAAGAATTTCTCTCATTATACCTGAAAAGCCCCCAAATGATTTAAGGTATGGTTCTACAAAAGACCTCTATAACAACCTACACATTTTATTGAAACAAAGTTTAGAGGCTTTCTTCCACATATCAACAGACACTGAGGTATTTTTGGTTCGAATTAGATCATTTCCAGGGCTGGGTTTCTACACTAGGGTTGTCAAACTTGCAACTTATGGGCCAGATGAGTCACATGCTGGTCTCGCCCCTGCTCAGTTTAGTGAAGGGCGGAAAAGTCGCAATATGTCATGCGACACTGCCATGACGATGCAAGTTTGACACATGTGTTCTACACCAAAACTCCCTTCTGTGCCATTGCTGATATCTATCTATCTGTCTGTCTGTCTGTCTGTCTGTCTGTCTGTCTGTCTGTCTGTCTGTCTGTCTGTCTGTCTGTCTGTCTGTCTGTCTATCTATCTATCTATCTATCTATCTATCTATCTATCTATCTATCTATCTATCTATCTATTTATTTATTGTTGGCTTTAATCTTATGTTTGCTGTCCAGAGTTGCAGTTGTGAGATGGGGGGATATATCAGCACATTGTATCAATCAATCAATCAATCAATCAACCAATCAACCAATCAAAATCTTCACTGGCAACTTTTTGGAAGTTGATGAAGACCTTTTTTACATGGACTTTTGATAGATAAGTTTGTAGCTTTAAGGAAAAACAAAGGAAGGGAAGGGAAGACATAAAGTAAATGTTCTAAATAAGCAAGTGAGAAAAGGTCCACCTATCCAGTCTCTGCTTACCATTATCAAACACTGGGAGAAGGGTCTGAATGCAAGTTTCAAAGACCTCCTGGGTATAATCAGGCTATGATTAATTCAAGATAGAGTTATATTTATTCACATTTCTTATCCTGAGCTATTGGATTATTATCCACTTCACCGGATATCTTCACTAATGTCTTATTCATTTTATCATTTGCAGTATATATTACACATTTTAAAAGCGTGTACTGTTAAAAAATAAATTTCAATACACAATGGGAGTCAAAACATGAGCTTTTGTTCTATGTTTAGATGATTTTTTTTACTGATATGATTTTTCTTTTCTTTCTGCAGGAGCCAGAAAGTCTATGATGCCACCTCTATTGATTTAGTAGTGACAATTACATGTACAAATGATTAAAAGGTTTTTTCCAAAGGGTGGCTCAAATTGCCAAAGCTGATCATAGTATTTATTTATGAATAAACTGACAAACATCTAAGCTATTCTGCTAGTACCTGGAAAGTAATGAAGGATTAAGCAGGTCTTTCACATAATAAACCATCGCAGTGTGTCAATGCAGCAAACTTCATTAAGTTAAGAAGTCCAAGATAAACCCTAAAGTTTAAGCAGAGCATAGCCATTATTGCCACAATAAATTTGCATTAGGTCATAAGAATCTTTCTTTGCACTTACAGTCACCAATCAACATGGGGATTTGATTATATGGTTGTGAGTCTCCATTTTGGTTTTTTTGTACTCCCTTCATAGGATAGGAGAGTCCATAAGGGAAGAGGGGTGTAAACTCATTGATATAAGCAGATGTGATGCTGCCTACGCATGTTGTTGCTTATATGTCACTATCTTTATATTTCAAGTGACTACCTGTGTATCTGTTCATCATCTTCCAGAAACAAGCATGTAGGATAGATGAAAGCAAACAGGATGAGAAAGAAGCAGGAGAAGCCTGTGGGAGATGACCAGGCTCAGCCTGAGGGAGAAGTCAAAAATGTTATCAGTCTCAAGTTCCTCACGCCCCAGTGCTGGGTTTCAAAACTTTTTAAAACCTGTTCTGTAGGTGTGGCCTGCTTTGTGGGAGTGGCTTGACATCCATGTGACCAGGTGGGAGTGGCTTGCTGACCATGTGACTGGGTGGGCATGGCCAACTTGTAAAATGTGGTGAAACTCACTTAACAACGCTCTTGCTTAGCAACCAAAATGTTGGCTCAGAAACTCTGGCATTGAAGTGTGCAAGTCTTAAAGCTGTCAAGTTACAAGACCCTTGCACCCCTAACCCTTCAGAAAAAAAAACCAGGGATGTTCAAACTTGACAGCTTTAAGACTTGTGGACTTCAACTCCCAGAATTCCTCCTCATGCTGTTCATTTTGATGATGTGCAGACGGGTGGGGGGAGGGAGCTGGAACTGATTCTAAACGGCACTGTAGATTTGTGGAACTTTTTCTATAGAAGAGGTTAGAACAGGCAGGAACCCACCCCTTTCACGCCCACAAGAAACCGAAGTCGTGCCCACCTTGAATTCTGTTGACTCCACCAACTCGCTTTGACCATTAGTAGTTCAGAGTCTTATAGAGATCTTTAATATACAAAAAAATCCTATATATTCAATAAAACTGCCTGGATTTCTGATCTCCTGCACTTGACAACTTCTCTGTAAAAAAAGAATTAAAAAAGATAATAAAGCTAGGGGCTCAAGTATATAGAGAAAATGATCAAATGATAGAGAATTATACTTAATGTGGACAAAGGTTTTCTCTTTTCTTTTACAACACTTGAATATGGACCATTGTGGCCACAGAAAGTTTAAGTACATACATTATATTATAGTTGTTGTTTCAGTGAGAGTCTCTGACTTTCTGGCTTTATTGTACAGCTTCATATAGATCTTTGGAGGTTGTTCATTATTTATTTACTGAAATAGCCTAACAATTCCAATTTTACTCCCTATTCCCAATTTGCTTTTATCTCTATAAAGGAGACTCAAGACAATAATTAATTTTTCTGATGCTTTTTGTCCTACCATAATAAGCTATGGGTTTTGCTAAGGATCCTTACTGCAGACAAATTTAAACTTTTCCATTGGAGGAGTAACTTCTGTCAGTTTATATTCTGTCAGTTTATGGCTCAAAATAAAAAAAAAAACACTATGTGAAAATTTAGATTTAGATCTTATTTGGTTTGTATGCCGCCCTATTCCCGAGAGACTCAGGGCGGCTAACAATAAAAAGGGGAGGGGATACAAAAATAAAATAAAAAACAGCAATTTAAAATTCAACAACAGTCGTAACCTCGAATGGGGCTGGATAGTTCAACAGCCCCAGGCCTGCCGGAACAGCCAGGTCTTAGTTGCTTTGCGGAAGGCCGGAAGGGTAGTAAGGGTCCGGATCTCAATGTGGAGATCGTTCCAGAGGGCCGGAGCAGCCTCAGAGAAAGCCCTCCCCCGAGGAGTCGCCAGCCGACATTGACCGGCAGATGGAATTCGGAGGAGGCCTAGTCTGTGGGATCTGATAGGTCTTTGGGAGGTGACTGGCAGGAGGCAGTCTCTCAAGTACCCAGGTCCGATACCATGTAGGGCTTTAAAAGTAACGACTAGCACCTTGAAGCGTGTCTGGAGACCAATGGGCAGCCAGTGCAGCTCGCGAGGATAGGTGTAATGTGGGTGTACCGAGGTGCACCCACGATCGCTCGCACGGCTGCGTTCTGGACAAGTTGAAGTCTTCGAACACTCTTCAAGGGCAGCCCCATGTAGAGTGCGTTACAGTAGTCCACGCTTGAGGTGACAAGGGCATGAGTGACTATCCGAAGGGCCTCCCGGTCCAGGTAGGGCCGCAATTGGTGCACCAGGCGAACCTGGGCAAAGGTCCCCCTGGTCACAGCCGACAGATGATGTTCTAAAGTCAGCTACGGATCCAGGAGGACTCCCAAATTGCGAGCCCTCTCTGAGGGGCGTATAATTTCACCTCCCAGGCTGAGAGATGGGATAGCTGGACCATCTTTGGGAGGGAGCATCAATAACCACTCGGTCTTGTCAGGGTTGAGCGCAAGCTTGTTCGTTCCCATCCAGACCCTGACAGCCTTCAGGCACTGGCACATCACTTCTACCGCTTCACTGAGTTGGCACAGGGCGGACAGATACAACTGTGTATCGTCCGCATATTGATGATATTTAATCCCGTGCCGGCGTATGATCTCACCCAGCGGCTTCATGTAGATGTTAAATAGGAGGGGGGACAGGACCAAACTCTGTGGCACCCCATAATTGATGGGCCTAGAGGTCGATCTCCGACCAACACTGACTGCGACCTGTCCGAGAGGTAGGAGGAGAACCACCGAAGAACGGTGCCTCTCACTCCCACCTCCCGCAACTGTTGCAGAAGGATACCATGGTCGATGGTATTGAAGGCCTGTGAGAGGTCAAGAAGCACAAGGATAGAGGAGTGACCCCTATCCCTGGCTTGCCAGAGATCATCGATCAGCGCGACCAAAGCAGTTTCCGTGCTGTAACCAGGCCTGAAACCGGACTGAAAGGGATCCAGATTATCGGTTTCATTCAAGGACTGTCGGAGTTGAAAGGCCACCACTTTCTCAACAACCTTCCCAACAAAGGGGAGGTTGGAGACTGGACGATAGTTACTCAAAATGGCTGGATCCAGAGAAGGCTTCTTCAGGAGGGGTCTCACCACCGCATCCTTTCGGAGGTGCGGGAAGGACCCCTCCCGGAGAGAGGAGTTAACTATCGTCTGGATCCAGCCACGTGTCACCTCCCTGCTGGTCGAAATCAACCAGGAGGGACATGGGTCCAGTATACAGGTGGAGGCAGGCCATTAATCTCTATCATTCTAGGATGGGAGATAGGCCTGGGACCCCTACCACTTCTGCAATGGCACTCAGTGGAGGAGGCACACGGCTGTTCTCCCAGTCCCCTCATGCATACACCGTCACTCACTCATACAGTCCCCACAAAGTCAGTTAAAAATTACAAAATACAGTGACAATAAAATAATAAAAGAGGGGCGGGAGAGAGGATGGGAGGGAGGGTGAGAAGGAAGGGAGGGAGTGGATCGGGAGAGAGGAGTGGTAGAGGGGGAGGGGAAGTAGGGTAGAGGGGGATGATGGAGGGAAGATAGAAAGTTGGAGGGGGGTGGAAGAAAGAGGTGTACGGAGAGTGGAAGAGGTATATTGGGTTTCTATTTTTGGGGGTATTGTTGATAAGAGGAATTGCTGCGATTATTGTTTAATGTTGTATGGCTCCGGCTATGCACAGTATATATGTGAGTGTATGAAAATGAAAAAATGGAATATAAAAACCTTTTTCAAAATAATAATAATAATAATAATAATAATAATAATAAAAGTGAGTGCAAACATCAAGCATCCATCACATACATACCACATATATATCCCATGCAAAAGAAAAAAGAAAAAAAATGCGCAGATATTAAAGTCAGTAATAGGACATGAGAGGAAAAGTCTTTATGCTCGGGAGCTCCTCTTCCGCTGGGTCAAATAGAAGGGACAAAGTTCTACAGTTTAGAGTAGGTGGGTGGTTAATCCCGGTCGCAAGGGGAGAGGGCAAATTCCCTACCCACGTCCTCTTTGTCCTCCGCTTTCCTTTTCTGCAAGAGTTGTAAATACAGAATGGCATGCAAAGCTCTTGGCAAAAACGGCGATCAAAGAACTCCATGGCTGAGCAGCAGCAGCCAGAGTGGCAGGGGGGGAGAGCGGTCAAAAGATGGAAACAGTTCAGGTGGAAACAGTTCAAGGAGGCAGCGTCGTCTGAAGAGGCAAACCAGGAACAATCATGGATGTTAGCGGCGGTAGTAGTGGGAGTCGGAGGCAAAAAGTCGGCCACGGGGATCATAAGCCAGAATTGTAGAGGCTGATCTGTGGCAGCGATAATTAGATGATAATTAAAGTAAAAAAGCCGCGATGGAGGGGGGGGAACGTACTAGGATCAATGCCGGCGACGACGAGAAGGCCAGTCGCACGGATCCACAGTGCAGAGTGATAAATTCCCCAACCCCACCAAACCCCCTAGGGCAGCAGCTGGCCCAGCAGCATCCCGCCGGTGAAAAACAGGGCCACAGTACTCCGAACTCAAACCAAAACAAACTGCCGCCAGATGAAAAGAGCTGTCGCTCGCAGGGGGGGCACCCACAGATCGTTCACCAGCACCCCCAGAAGGTGTCCCAGCCTCAGGTGTTTTACCTTCTCAAAGATGGCCTTGGTGACTGTCACATACTGCTGGAGCTTCTTCTCCCGTTCCAGGCGTTTGGCTTTGGCTTGTTCTTCCGTCGTCTTCAACTTCAGCCATCCATGCTGGTGGGGAGCCAAAGAGAGGGAGTTGAGGATGAGGGACGTTGCTTCGGCGAAG